>NC_138511.1:41121086-41608810 GCF_964252035.2 Podarcis erhardii
TGCTTTCGAACTGCTAGGTTGGCAGGCGCTGGGACCGAGCAACGGGAGCGCACCCCGCTGCAGGGATTCGAACCGCCGACCTTTCGATCGGCAAGCCCTAGGCGCTGAGGCTTTTACCCACAGCGCCACCTGCGTCCCCCTATGCAGATTAGACCCATTCAAATGAATGGGCCTAAATTAGTCACGTCTTCTGATTTCAGTGGTTCTGCTCTGAAAAGGAAAAACACTGGGTACGGTCTATTATTTAATTCAATTTGGTAGCAGAAAGCTGGACTAGAGGAAGCAAAGATAGCCCTATGTGGGGGGTGGGCAGGGGGGAGTGTGACTTTCCATATTTAAGGTGGGCTGTTATTTTTACCACCCACCAAGAATAAAGCTAGTATGTGGACAGACATATGGGTTTGTTGTTGTTTTATAAAGTATATCGTTGTGTGGTTTTTTAAAATTGATTTGATGTTTGCATTCACACAAAATTGGAGAAGAAAAATAAATAGGAGGAAGAAGCACGATATTAGAAGACCAATAACAGAACAACAAATAATTCAACCAGAGACAGTGAGCAGTTTATTGATTCATACAATCATACGAATAAACAAAAAATTGCACCACAATAATTATTACCCTGATATAAATATAATACTTATAAATTCGTTAATGTAGGTGGGGAAGTTGCCTGAGTAATTCTGTTAAAATGTTAAGTTATTGCTATTTATTTATACTAGTTGTTTATAATTTGAAGTATGGGAAGAATCATTATCATACCATCTCATAACCGAAAAAGTGTTGCAGCTAATCCTCCATCTCCCCCCCCCCACCCTGTTTGCCATTCCAGAGTTTTTTAAACATTGTACATTCTTGTCTGAATCTGTTTGTTTTCATTGTTAAATACTGCCAGGATGTCTAGGAATAGAGAGCAGCTCAGGAATATTAGAGGCGGAGTGGGGTGGGGACAAGAAACATCTCAATTTGAATCTTCAGGCTGACTGGCTCAGGTGTGTTGCTGTGGTGCCCATTGGCTCTGGTGGGGCGGAAGGCAGGGAAACCAACAGTAGGTGGAGCCAATGACGGGCACTACTGCCCCCTGATTGGTGGTAAGTAAGAAGGCAGTCTTGAAGCTGGTGGGTCAGAGCCCCATTCAGCCTAATGAACCAGCCTCCACTGTTGTGTTCATTGCTTCATAACAAAAGCACTGAGGGATGGGGAGGGGAGCCTGCAGATTTCTTTTTATTTCCTTGTTTGTTTAAAAGTATTTCAGCCTGCCTTTACCACTGCATAGCCCTGCAAGTGGTTTGTTGCAGAACCAAAAATGGTTGCAGCAAAAGTAGCACGTCAGAAAGCAATCAGACCAAAGGTCTAGCCCAGCATCCTGTTCTCACGGTAGTCAACCAAATGCCTGTGAGAAACCCACAAGCAGGATTCAAGCACAAGAGCTGTCTCCCCAGTTTTGTACCCCAGTACACGGCCTCTGACAGTGGACACAAAACATAGCCATTGCGACTAGCAGCCGTTGAAAGCCTTCTGCTGAACAAATTTGTCCAGTCCTCTTTGAAGGTCATCCAGATTGGTGGCCATCACTGCTTCCTGTGGGAGTGAGTTCCATAGTTTAACTATGCACTGCATGAAGATGTGTTTAAAATTATTTCCCTTGAATCTTCCAACATTCGGCCGAATCGTCCAATCCAAGTGCAAGAGCAGCCTCCGCTCCTGAGGTTTCCATCAACTGCACCCAGAAGCTTTATTGAGAGAGGGATGAAAACTTCTCTCTTAGCCCCATTAGCCACAAAACGTAAAATTTTATACACCTGTATTTCTCCTTTTGTTTGCAGTGGGGATTTTTGTGGGGTGGGTGGGGAATATCTATTCGTTCTCCTTATGTCTTTGCTCTCCCATGGCGGCTGTTGTGGTGGTCCCCCCCCCCCCCCCCGCCACAACAACTCCAAAATTAGTTGGCCAGAAATGCAGCAATTGCTAAGCTGAAGAGGAAGATTACAACCCAAATCTGCCTTTGCGAACAGATGGCAGGACGAAAGGAAGCACAACCTTTGTCCCAAGGTAGATCACAGGCTTTAATCTCTCTCTCTCTCCCCTAGATAACAGAGTTTTTGATATACAGTCTTCCCTGCAGACCAATCCTGTCTGCTGGAGTGTGAAAAGCAACACAAGAGATGAAAGAGTTCCTGGGTGGTGGGAGGGAGGGCGGCCTTTGCCAGAGCTAGGCAGATCTTGCTTGCGATTAGAAGTGGGGGAGCCAGAGATGGCTGAGGAAGTTATTTATGGAGGTTGCATCCTGACACTAGATATGGGAGCCATCAAAGCAACAGGGAGAACTCCTAACACTAGAACTCGTGGACATCAAATGAAGCCGGTCACTGGAAGATTCAGGACAGATAAAAGGACTTCTCATTTTTAAAGTTTGTTGGAAGCCGCCCAGAGTGGCTGGGGAAACCCAGCCAGATGAGCGGGGTACAAATAAATTATTATTATTATTATTATTATTATTAATAATAATAATAATAATAATGCAGCGTATAGCTGAACTTTTGAACTTGTTCCCACAGGAAGCAGTGGTGGCCACCAACCTGGCTGGCTTTAAAAGAGGACTGGACAAATTCATGGAGGATCAGGCTAGCGTTGGCTACTATCCATGATGTCAATACTCTGCTTCCACAGTCAGAGGCAGCAGTGCCTCCGAACACCAGATGCTGGAAACCACAGAAGGGGAGAGTGCTCTTGCGCTCGGGTCCTGCTTGCTGGTTTCCCACAGGCATGTGGTTGGCCACTGTGAGAACAGGATGCTGGACTAGATGGGCTATTGGCTTGATCCAACAGACTCTTCTTATAAAAATTAGAATTATTCTGCTCTCTTTGTATATATTTTGCTTGGTTTTTCATCATTGCTTCTGCTAATGCTGGGAATGGTTGAAGGTACAGGCAGAGGACACTCCCCCCCCAACCCTGCCTGAAGTTAGGAGTTGTCTTCAAGAGAGAGCAGGGAGGCAAATGATTCCCATGTCTTGAACAAGGATCCCACCCTCCTCTTTTGCTGTTATGACTTAGCTAAATAAAGACTCCAAATACATAGAGAGAGGAGTTGGATTTGACTCAAGAGGCATTTATTTGCATTGGGTCCAGGAGTGATCAGTGATGTGAAAGTGGGTCTGGAGGGAGAAAAACTCTCTTTGGACCATTTAGCAGCGTGTTTGTGCATTCCGTGAGGAAATTTGACGAAAACCAACAGGAGGTTCTAAATCGGGGCTCCAGGAGAAACAGAGCAAATAAAAAACACTGTTCCAAGCCAGTTTGGTGTGCTTTGCATATGACGTCACCAAATACTCTCCAAAGGGCAGTTTGCACAGCTGAAAATGCTTTCTCTGGAATCGGCAGAGATGCTATTCAAGCAGTGACATTGTCCAGCAATTGGCTGGAAGCTCCTTTTTTTTCATGCCGCTAATAATTTGCCTGGGAGCGCTGCTTTTATTAGTCAAAAGCCAGTGTTGTATAGTGGTTAGAGCAGGGGAAGCCAACGTGATACTCCCCCAAAGTTGCTGGACTCAAACCACCCATCAGCTCCCAGGCAGCAGATCAACAGTGAGGGAATGATGGGAGCTGTAGTTCAACAACATCTGGAGGGCCACAGGTTGGGGAAGGTGGTGTGTCGGGCTAGAAGTTAAATGCCCTGGGTTCAAGTTCCCACTCAACCATGAAATTCACTGGGTGACCTTGGGGCAGTTGCTGCTTCTCAACTTAACCCTACCTCATAGGATTGTTGTGAGGATTTTTTTAAGGGTGTTGCGTATCCACCACCTTGAGTTTCTTTGGAGAAAAGGCCAGGTATGAATGGTGTTTTTGTACTGTTTACATTTTAAACTGCACATTTATCTCTTGCTATTTTAATCAGAGTTTCTCAAGCAAAAGAGGGCGGGGAGATGGGTTCTTCTCTCTGAAAGAGCTTACAATCTAAATCATAACTAAAGTGAAGGGTGAAGAGAAACTCTATAATTTTTTTCAAGTAATGGAGTTGTAAGTGCTATTGTGCAGACTAGATCAGAGCCAGAATGAAAGGTCTCTGAGCGTACCAAAGGAAAAACAGGTTATAAGTGTTATTAACATGAACAGTGCTCTCCTCCTGCCCCCCATCACAGCTCTAGCCACCTAGAATGGTGGAGCCAATGGGAAAGTTGTGGAGGAAGGATCCAGCACAGCACTGGATCATGCCTGGCAAGTCTGTCAGGACAATGTGCTGTAATGTACGGTAAATAGCCAACATTGGTGAAATGGGTAGTATTTCTCTGCAGCAGCTTAGTCTTCACAGATGCTAGGTGTGCCTTGTGTATCTCTTACGTCATCTGATGCTACTGGCAGAACTGTGTGATTGCCTGGTCTTGCGTTTTGAAGTTTGGGTTCGATTTAAGGAGCAGGGGAACTAACTCTTCTCCATTGCTTTAGATCAGTCACGAAATGCTGGGGAAGATCCCGGTCCTCAAGAACCTTCGCCACAGAGAGAAACAAGAAGGCAAGGATGTTTCCCTCAAGGAAGAACAGCAAGATGTTCCAGCTGCTGACAAGCCAGTGAGAGTTGCCAAGAAGAGCAGACCTGAAAGTAGCAGTTTCCAGGATCAAGCCAGCCTGTCCCAAGCAAGTCCAGAAGGTGGGGCATCACCAGACAGCTCTCCCCTCCCTGATTCACCTGTCGCTGTGTATGTGAGCAGCATTCCTCAAGGGACCAGAGTGGGCGATTTAAAGGATGCCCTGAGACAGTGCCACGCAACCCCTGCAAGACTCACATGGCAAGGAGCACAACACCGGGCGTTTCTCAATTACAGTGATAAAGCCACAGCTGATGCTGCTGTTGTGGCTCTACAGGGCTTAAGCCTCCATGGTAGTCCACTGAGAGTAGAACTTGCCAGGAGCCAGCTGAGCAAAACAAGAAGCAGGCCCAGGTGAAGCTGAATGGACAAGAAGATGCAGATCTGGGTGGAACAATGGAGTACAGCGTGTTTGAAAGGTTTTCAGGGTTGGGTGATCTTATCAATCTGGGAAGCTACTTCTTTGGAGAGGGACCCTAAAATAACTGGTATTTTAATGAATGCCGAGGCTTTAGAACAGATTTTTTTAGCTACTCCAGATGTTGGACTCCAACTCCCATCAGTCCCAGTTAGCATAGCCAGCACTCAAGGATGATAGGAGCTGTAGTCTAGCAAATCTGGAGGGCCATGGATTCCCCCCAAGCTACTCAAAGTTACATTACCCAGAATCCTCAGCAAGGGGCAATGTCAGGGCTTGGTCTACATGGCAGAACCTATGAGTCTGCCATCTCTGCATGTTCCCTTAAGTAGAGAACTAGCACATCAAGAATAGTTCTTACCCAGCCCATTCCCTGTTTGCTAGCTTTTTGCTGACAGGGAGGTGTTTTCTCTCAGTTTTTAAAGATGGTGGAGCATGCAAAGATGTGATACACCCCATCACCACAGTCGAGATGGAAAAGTCCCTTCTAGCATATCACTTCTCTTGACACCTTGTACTTCTGCTGGTATAAATCAGTTTAAGGAGAAACCATTTAAACCACTTTGTGCAAATCCTATTTGGCCATGGTATTGCTTGATGAATCAAAATTATGCACACCTGCCCAGCTCTCTGCTGTTGCTCCCTTTATATCCATTTACTATTTCGCTGCATTCAGATATGAATTATAATACTTGATATTTGAATACAACTAGGGGTGGCTTGCTACTGCATTAGAGCTCCCATCATCCCTGACTATTAGGCCATGCTGGCTGGGGCTGATGGAAGTGAGAGTCCCACAATATTTGGAGGGCTGCAGGTTCCCCATTCCCTTATGAAAGAGGGGAATGCCCCTTCTGAATAGAGGCATTCTTCTGTCTCTTCCAGGCAGTAGAGAATGCTGCTTTCAAAATGAGGAATAGGGGACCTTGTGTTGCTGGACTACAAGTCCCATCATCCCTGACCATCAGCCATGCTAGCTGGGGCTGATGGGAAACATAGTCAAACCTGGCAAGCACGAGGTTAAGAAAGGATGCTCTGTGGGGAAGAGTTGATGTGAAGAGTACATTTAGAACGCATGTGCACAAATGCCTTTTACAGAATAAAACTAATCTCTTGGATTTCCCCTCCCTCTCTAATTGTATGTTTCTTTGTTTCCTGAAAAACTGGTGGGATTGTGGCTGAACCTTTTTTTCTAAACAGAAGCTCTTTTGCAGCCAATCTTAGGCAAAAAGTCAAAATAAGCATTGCGATGTTCTCTTTCTTTGAAAAAGAAAATACAAGAGTTGGAAATATTTTTCATAGCTCCAGGATGTACTCTTAAGTATATTTTAAGCCCATTATGATGCCCCAAGAGAGGCAGACCTTTCAGAAAGCATTAAAGAAAACCTTTTCAAGGTTGTAGAGTTGCTTTCTGGGCAAAATCCCACAGCCTGTTCTGCCTTCTCTTTTTTGCAACACCCCCCCCCCCCCCGTTTTGCTTTAGGAAAACAAAAGCTAAAAGCAATTATATTGATGCCCTGCAACAGTTTGAAAGAAACCAACACAATGGGAAAATGCCTCTTCACTTCCCTTCCCTTCTTTTTTTCCCAAGAGCTTGAGCACTAGGAATGTAGGAAGCTGCCTTATACAGACTCAGACCATTGGTCCATCTACCTCAATGTTATCAACACTGACTGGCAGCAGCTCTCTGGGATTTCAGGAAGTTCCTTTTCCAGTCCCGCTTAGAGGTGCCTAGACTCAAACCTGGGTCCTTCTGAGTGTAAAGCAGTTGCTGTGTCTCTGAGCCACTGCTGTTCGTCATATTATACTACTGGAGCTTATGGCTTGCATCCGGGGTTCTCATCCTATACAGAGGAGGCCCATTCAAAATAACGAGTGTAGCTAACTCTTAAGTTGTAATTAAACTAAGTTGTATTCAGAGTGAGCCACCTACTCCTAGGATAGGGAACATGTGACCCTCCAGATGTTGTTGGGACTCCAATTCCCATCAGCCCCAACCTGTATAGCTAATGGGCAGGGATGGTGGGAGTTGTAGTTGAACAATCTCTGAAGAGCCACCCCTCCCTGGAATAATCCAAAGAACTGTCCTGTGTGAGCTCCATGCATCGAAAGCGGCTTCTAACCTGCACTTCTTAAATAGTAACACCATCTTTCCATGCCACCCTGCAGATATCACATTGCAAGCTCCTTTGGAAATTCTGCAAAATTTCAAATGCAATTTCTGATGCAGTGGGAGATGTTTAGAAGATGGGAACCAACATTTTTCTTCAGCGTGGTAAACACATACCACCTCCACCCACTTTAAGTAATTCTTTGGGTTGGGGACCAAGGTTTCCAAAAAACATGGTGATTTTCAAGTCAGATGATCCCTTTCCTGTTCTATGCACTGGGGGTTTAATCTATGGAAACCTCTGTGGGGAATAAAAATATAGCTAATCAGCCAGAAAAATAGAAAATAAAATTGAAACATTGTTTAAGCAAATGATTAGACCAATTAATAGCCTGTGGGTTGAGTAAAATTGGAGTCCCTGGTGGAGAGCAGGCGTGTGTTTTTGCTTTCTTTTTAATTTTATTTCCCTATAAATAGAATAAACAAAATGGTGAAATAACTTGCATACAGTGGTACCTCTGGTTACGAACTTAATTCATTCCAGATGTCCGTTCTTAACCTCAAACCGTTCTTAACCTGAGGTACCACTTGAGCTAATGGGGCCTCCCGTTGCCACCACACCACTGGCGCTCAATTTCTGTTCTCATCCTGAGGTAAAGTTCTTACCCCAAGGTACTACTTCCAGGTTAGCAGAGTCTGTAACCCGAAGTATTTGTAACCCGGGGTGTTTGTAAACTGAGGTACCACTGTATACGAGAGCACATGGATAACGCATTATCCAAAATATTGACTTAGGACATTGAGATACAAAGTTTTGGTAGAACACAAAACATAAAATAAAAACATCCATGTAGCTATGATATAGTAGCCTTTCCAGTATCTGAGTTTTCCCAGAAAGTTGTGGTAGTGGTTTTTCCCTATTGTGAAATGATATCAGCATTGACAACTGCGTTTCTTACTGCATTGCAGGTAAGAAGGCTATAATATGTGAGAGGAGTTGAGATATTGTTAAAAAGAGATTGCAGCTAAGTTAACCAGATGGCAGGAGGAGGGGGTTGTTCATTTTCTGGGACACTGGCATAGCATACATTATGAAATCAAACCAGACAGAAGTAAAATTGTTTTTCTTATTTTGTCCCCGGCACGTCCTTAATCTGTTTGTCAGTCTTTCTAAGAGAACTGTTTCCCACACTAATTTGTACCAGTTAGTTATCATGTGGTGCTTAAAGCTTGTCACTGTCCCTGCCTTATAAACAGCATGTAGAAAGGTATTCCAGAGGGTGGGTGCAGTTTTGACCATTGCCCTTGTTGACTGGGGCAGATGAGAGCTCACCAATAACTGGAGTGCCACAGTCTTGCAAAAGAGAAAAGAAAAATACCTTCCTCTTGTTTTGGTAAGAATTTTAACAGTTGCTATATTAAGAGCTGGTTGCCTTCGTAGATGATTTCTATGACTTTGGACTGTTTCATTTACAGAAAGCAAAGTTTTCATCTCCAAAAGGAAACAATCACTCAAGTTGTTGATATATGGGAGTCATTCTTTGCTGCTGCGTGTAAACAGGCGCAGCAATTCCTATTGTACATAAACTCCTGGTTCCTTGCAAATCCCCAGGGAAGCATTATTATATCCTGCTTCTTCCAGGTGTGGCTTTGCTTGCTGACCATTAGATTTGGAGAGCTTTTCACAGAAAGGAGTATATACCAATACCTTGGGGCTATTTTTGGCATTTCAAGATTAATTTCCATTCCAAACAGCAAGGGGACTCAAAATATGAAGTACCAGGAAATAGAGGGAAAACTCCAGAAATACTTTTTTTAAAAAAGAAACCTAAATGAATTGTCATAGTATGATTTAGGAGCAAATGTCTGCCTGGCTAAAATTCACCAAGATGCCCCCATTTTGAGGAACGTCCTTGTAAATGCATTTACAAAAGTGTCAGCATCATAAAGGTACGCAGGTCCTTACCTTTAAAAAAATAAATCTTTTTTTAACACTTTATGACTAGAACTCTATGCATGTTTGCTCACTTTCGAATAAACTTGCATAGGATCAGCTGGTAAGTTACAGAGTTTTCCAAAGTCACTCACTTCTTAGCAGTCATAAATTCCATGAGTGGCCAGCAGGCAGCGCAATTGGCGCATCAAACATCCATTAAAATCTTAGGCCCTGCCTCTCCGCATGGTTTTTAAGCATCTATCTTTCCCTACATTCCCCAGTTTGTTTGGTTTTATGTTTACGGTTTTTATAGTTTATGGTCTGTTTTACTGGTAACCACCGTCAGTACTCTTTGGGGTGGAAAGGTAAGTTAGATGTTATTTAAGTAACCAAATAAAACTGATCATAAAAAGTCATACTAATTGAGAGGTTTGGTATGTAGGCATGGCGGGGGGAGAGCAGGGAACAGGGAGTTATGGTCTGAGTAATGTTCCAAGGAAACATCGGAAAGGGGGGTCCAAAAATGTGATACAGTACTAAAATTGTGCCAGATTTTGAATTCAGTAAGAATTAAATATCTGCACCTCTTGATTAGTGTGTCTCACTGCTGACATAAACATTTCTACTTGATTCCCCCCTCTGAATTTTAACAAGGACTGATGCAGGCTGTGGTGTATACCTTGTAGAGCTGTGGTATTCTGAATCAACACATCAGGGCCTCATCCAGGCCCTGCCCCAAGCTATATTTACCTTTTACCTTGAATGTTTATCTTGCGAACCGCCATGAGATCTTACGATGGCGATACATGTCTAATTAATAAAATAAATAAATAAAATGTTTGGGTTTTATTCTTTATGAATTACATTTACCCCCTGATTTTTCTCCAAGGAATTCCAGGTGGCATATGATATTCTCTTCATTTTTTTAATCCTTATAACATCCCTGTGAGGCGGGTTACACTGAGTGAAAGTGACTGCCCCTAGGTCTCCCAATGTGCTTCATGACTGAGTTGTGGGTCTATACCTGGGGTCTCCCCAGTCCTAGCCCAACACTCTTAATGCATTGGCCCCAAAATTAATTGCAAGCGTAAAGGTTTATATACAACTAAATTGCATTCAATGGGGTTGCATCCACGCTATCCATTTAAAGTTCTCTTTAAACAGCTTCTCCTCAAGAATCCTGGAGACTAGTTTGTTAAGAGTGCTGAGAGCTGTTAACACTCAGGGCACTATAGCTCCCAGAACAAGCCACAATTCCCAGGATTCTTTGGGGGAAGCCACGCCTATGAAGGTGGAATGGGCCAGGACCGAAAAAGTGCTATATAGTGTGACCTGGATCTCCTCTGAGTAGAATTTAGTGTGCCCCAAGAGGAACTCTTTCATTTACGATGCCTTCCATCTTCACTTTGGTATGATGGGGACTAAAACCAAGTGTGCAGGAGGAGTCTATGAAAAGCTGCCCTCCTCCAGGGAAATGAATGGAGGCTCCCTCATGAACGCTAGAGAACATCCAGTGCTTCGTGATGTGGTATGTAATGGCAGCTACCAGGCCCCCTGAAATGCATTCACAAGCCAGTAAAAATGTTCATGACTGTCAGACAGCTTGGGGTGGAGGGAATCCAGTTGGCAAATCCTTGTGCGAAATAAATATTCCCCCTCCCCTATTACCCCTGCCGTGGTCTTTGCAAAAGAACAGGGTGACTGCTGTCATGTGTGGCTTAAACGGACCATAACCAGACACACTCGGTGTCTGATTCCCAGCAGAGATGTGGATTCTTGCTGCGATAAGAATAGACCTGGTGGGACAAGACTGCATTGGAGTCTGTAAAGTTTTTGGAAGCTGGCTGGGTGGCCCATTCCTTTGTCGTCAACATTGGTCTTCATGACAGCTTCATGGGTGCCCTTGGATTCAATGCAATGGTGTATAAAACACCATTGGTGGCTGCACAGCAACAGCTGAGAGCCCATGATGATGATGATGATCATGATCATGATGATCATGATGATCTATTTTTTGTACCCTGCCCATCTGACTGGGTTGCCCCAGATACTCTGGGCAGCTTTCAACAGAATATAAAAGACTACAACAAAACTTCAAGCATTGAAAGCTTCCCCAAACATGGCTGCATTCAGAAAATCATATAATTGTTTATCTATTTGATATCTGATGGGAGGGCATTCCACAGGGTGGGTGCCACTACTAAGAAGGCCCTCTGCCTAGCTCCCTACAACTTCACTTCTTGCAGTGAGGGAACCACCAGAAGGCCCTCAGAACTGGACCTCAGTGTCCAGGCTCAATGATGGGGATGCTCCTTCAAGTATACAGGGCTGAGGCCGTTTAGGGCTTTAAATGTTCCATGTTCAGGGGCAGCCTACCACTGGAAGCCAGTTACTGGGGACAGGCTCAAGAGCGGAGAGGGCTGTTGCCTACTTGCGGTCTACCTGTTGCAGAGTCTGTTCAATACACATGGAAGCCCAGATCAAAAAGCAGGGGGAAGGCTCTGTCTTTGCAGGGGCAGAGGCCTGGTAGGGTGAATGTGCACTCATTCACTATAGAAACCATGGGGCCTTATCTTCACTTCCCTGTCCAAAGGTGCATTGCATGAAAAGGGGACCTGCCTGTTTAGTCTGAGCTCAATGGCCTGTGGAATAGTTGCCATCCAAGGCATCTTCTGGTTTGGCTGGTTCACTCAACACTGAGCCATCTGTAACCATGCAAAATCTCACCTGGAGCCTGCAGACCAAGCCCCTTGGCAGGCAATTCAAGATGTGTCATCGTTCCTCCTTCCTTGTACAGGAGATCAGGCTTGACACTTTATTGTCTGACATAAGTAAAGGCCAAACCTAAATGCTTCTTCATCATAATCATGACCCTTTTTCTAAGTGGCCTACATACATTAAAAGATAAGACAGTCCCTGCCTGCCAGCTCACAAGGATACATGAGGAAAAAGGGATGGGGAGGAGAGAAGAACGAAAGTGCTGGAGCACCTGCTCTTTCTCTAGCCAACAGAAGGGAGCAAGCTGGACTGCCCTTTGCCTTGATGTTCATCCTGGGAAGCTAGTGGCAGAGGCCAGCATTTGCCTCGCTTCGCATTCCCCTCCCAGTTAACTGGCCTTTGGAGCAGAGTGTTCTTTCAGGGAGGGAAGAGAGGAAGCAAGTTTCTGGGACCAACAGATCTAGATGATAATCAGGAGAATAAACCTGCAGTTTTCATTGGGGGATTTGAACTCCACCACTCTGCAAACATGTACACTTCCTAGAAGGGATGGTTGCTTCAATGTCAAGTTTCTCTGGAATCTGATTGAGAGGTATTATTTAGGAAGGAGGGGAAGGTGAACAAACATATTGCTTCTTGAAAAATTTCTCCAGTATGCATTGACATTTCCTCCTCCCCGCTCCCCCCGGACTTCTTGCTATTACTATTTCAGTTAGGGCTTGAGATGGGGTATTTTCCTTTCCTTCTCTTTCCGCTTGATGAATGTTGCTTTACTAAAAAAAGAAAAATCCACACACAATCCCAACCTGCAGAAATGGCCAGCTACATGCCAAGCCTGATCCACACAGCGAGGCATTTGTGCCATTAATTGCCTCTGCCGAAGTTATTGATAATTTCGGTGTAAGCTGAGCCGAGAGAAATTCCCCTTGGGCTCAGAATAATCAGGTCTGAGAAGAAACAGCTTCGTGAAAGGTAGATCTCCAGAGAGGCTGGGAACTGTGGTGGGTCCAGAGAGGAGAAGAGGGAGGTGTGTTCAGGGGGAAGGGAGAGGAAGTCTTTAACTAGGATTTCATGCTAGTTAATTTCAGCTCAGAGAGAGCTAAAATTGAAAGGCAAAATGATAACATCCATAATCCATTGAGAAGTTCCCCAGTAAGGATCCCATTGAAAGAAATAGGAGGGGGGAGAAGATTGGGGAAGTGTTGACCACTAGATCCAGAGATTCTACTGCTGGAATATTATTACTGTCAGCAGCATCAACACTGAATTTATTACCCACCACCAGCAAGTCCCAGGATGGGTTATAACAACATTAAAAACAGTTAAAACAAATTACATTCACAGGAATAGGGTGGGTCTTGGATAGAAAAATTATGTAGTAATAGTAGTAGCAATTAATAATTATAACCTGCTCTTTACCCTAAGGTCCCTGGACAGGTAACAGCATTAAAGCACAATATTAAAAACAGTTTAGAACAACTATGAAAAGAAAGCTTTCTTCTTGTTTTTGTAGGCCAATGGCAGCTGATGGTTGTTGTTTTTAATTGTACCATTTTTTAAATCATCTGCAAGTAATTTCAAATTGCAACTTTTGGGAAGTATCTCCAGTATATCAATAATTATTGTTAATCGTAATAATACTCCAGGATATAACAGTCTGTGAAGTAAGGTTTAGGGTCAGAGAAGGAGCAAACACGATGGGTGAAATTGGAAGATTAGAGGACTGAAATCTTGTACCCACATACCTGGTGATGAGACCTGCTAAACTCAGTGGGCTTATTTCTGAGTAGGCTGGCAAGGGGTTAGCACTGTTAATCTTACAGAAAATTATGAAAAGTTTTAAAAAAATCAGTATCCACTATGTAAGTACATGGTGAGAACACTCCAGTTTAAGAATAGGATGCTTGAGGATTTTGTTCAGCTTGCATTTTAAAGTGGAACAGTTTGCACATCCCAGACAAATAAGTGAATTGGAATACAGTTGTCCTTTGGCTTTTGCACTTATCCAGACTTTTGGGATATATTTCCCACCTCAAAGCATACCAGAATGCATTATAGGTGCATTTTTGCAAAATTACTGTGCATTTTAAACGAAAGAGTCGCAAATGGGATCAGATGGGATTGGACAAATTTATGAATGAAGACATGCAAAAGTGAATCATCTATCCCTACCTCTGTGTTCACACACAGGTCCCATTTATGAAATGAAGTTTGTGTTGGAGATCTTCCCAGTGGATGCCCCTTTAAAAAAGGCTACCTTTCCCTTATTATTTTCCACAGGGCTGTTATATATTCCTTTAAAATGAATTGCCATTGAAGTTGCTGAAGAGGAGTGAATCTCTGGCATTATAAAATCCTGAATCTTGGAGAAAGACGGGAATAATTGCCCAAAATGCTCAATTAGTATGAACTTTGTGCAGATTAAATCCCTTTTGAAACTACTTCTTTAAAACAGGGGGGGGGGGAGTATCTGTCATAATTATATTCGTTTTTACATGTATCACTTCAAGTTATTTAATCAATTTGAACACGTTTTGTAGATAAAAAAACAGAAAGAATATAATTTTGGCTGGATTTGGACTGTTTCACAGATGGAGGGGGAAATGTTGGCATTTGGAGTTAAAATGCTCATCAGAAGTTGAACTTAATGTGGATTCCCTACTGGAGGAGCACACTTCCATATTTTCCATCTTCAAAGCATCACTGTGTATACATCCAGGGTAAAGTATCCTCCACCAAGCAGGGCATTTAGTGCACACTTCAAGGTTCTGCTGATGCATTATAGTTCCTGCCCTGAGCAGCAGACTGGACTAGATGTTACCTTTCTTCTCTGTCAATTTTATGTGGAGCTCTTTGGAATGAGACCAATGGCTCAACATCCTGCTTCTAGCAGTAGCCAGCTAGATGGTGGCATTAGCACTTGACACTGAATCTCTGCTGGAGGAGCAAACTTTACCCTGAATATAAACACACTGAGGCTCTGAATTTAGGAAAGCAAGAAAGCTACACTTATTATAGGAAATGCATGCTTGATAGGAAAGAGCCCTCATTTTATCCAAAGTAGGTAGATGTGCCTTGAGCCATGCTTGCTGTTGCATCTCAGCAGGAGAGAAACAAACTGTTTCTCCTCTCCCCAGGTGAGAAGCAGGATACAGGAAATGAGGCAAGCACCTGAAGGAAGGTAAGAACAAGTCAGAGAGGACAGTCTAGAACAGGCTTCCTCAACCTCGGCCCTCCAGATGTTTTGAGACTACAATTCCCATCATCCCTGACCACTGGTCCTGCTAGCTAGGGATCATGGGAGTTGTAGGCCAAAAACATCTGAAGGGCCGAGGTTGAGGAAGCCTGGTCTAGGAAACATGGAGGTTCCTCTCTCTAGCTACTCCTTCTAGTGCAGACGCATCAGCCCCTGGTGCAAGCTAAGTTGCGTCCCAACCCTTCCAACAAAAAAGCAACAGCTGTTGTGTAGATATTTGGAAGTGGGAAGTTAGGCTTATTTTTTGCATTGTATATTTAGGATAATTTGTCTGCAGCATGGAGACTTGGGCTGCACTGGTTGCACTGTGGTCTAAACCACTGAGCCTCTCGGGCTTGCTGATTGTAAGGTCGGCAGTTCGAATGTGCGTGACAGGGTGAGTTCCTTTTGCTTTGCCCCAGCTCCTGCCAACCTAGCAGTTTGGAAGCACACCAGTGCAAGTAGATAAATAGGTACCACTGCGGTGGGAAGGTAAATGGCATTTCTGTGCACTCTGGCTTCCATCACGGTGTCCCGTTGTGCCAGAAGTGGTTCAGTCATGCTGGCCACATGACCCGGAAAAACTGTCTGCAGACACATGCCGGCTCCTTCAGCCTGAAAGCGGAGATAAATGCTGTACCTCAAAGCCGACTGGACTTAACTGTCCAGGAGTCCTTTACCTACTCAGAGCAGACCCACTGAAGTTAATAATTGACTAAATTGGGTTCATTCATTTCAGTAGGTTTACTCTGAGTAAGGTTTAACGGGTGGCAATGATTTTGTAGTGGCCTAGGTTCTTGTACTGAAAACGTTCCAAAACAAGTGTTGGGAGTTTACAGTGAAGCAGTACTAGGCTGCCAGTGCAGACCTTCAAGTGACAAGAACCAGTGATTCAGTCATCCAGGGCACAAATGAGTGGCTAGAGCTTTCTAACTTACTTCTGCTGCTCTGCTGCTCTAGACAGGGAAGGGTATAACAGAGCTGCCCAACATTCATTCAACAATAATACAAATAGCAGAGAGCTTAGCCTGGAAACCTGGAAGCAAATATAACATGACAAGAAGCAAACCAGTTTGATTTGTAACTTAGCACAGGAATAGATTCAGCATTAGCAAGGTTGAAGCATCGTGGCACCATATTCCAAGGTGCAAATCTGTTTTCTCAGATAGAACTACAAAGAATGAGTAAAAGTATGGTCTTAATGAGTGATTCTTAGCAACTGGTAGTCAGAAGTCCACTGCCTTTGGTCATGGAGGTAGAACATACCCATCATGGATAGTAGCCTTTTTTAAAGCCTTCCAAATTGGTGGCCATTTCTTTCACATGTGGGAGCAAGTTCCATAGTTTAACTACATACCGCATAAAGGAGTATTTCATTTGGTCTATCCTGAATTTTCCAACATTCAGTTTCATTGGATGTCCATGAGTTCTAGTGTTAGGAGAGGAAGAAAAACTTTCCGCCATCCACTATCTCCATGCTATGCATGGTTCCATAAACTTCTTACCTACCTCGGGTGTGTGTTCTCAAATATTATAAAGAACATAAGCAGCGGCAGACTTTGGGCGTTCACATTTCAGCGGCACCCTGTATGATGCCAAAAATTGGTCTTCGTCCCCGTCCCCCTGCCTCTCTCCTTCCATTTGAAGTCATTGTTACAGCACCCTCTCAGCTTGGTGTGTATATTGCACTTAATACTGCAATCCTATACACATATATCTGGGAGTAGGTCTCAGTAAACACAGCGGAGCTTGCTTCTAAGCAAACACGCCTAGGTCTGCATTGTCAGTAAAGTTGAAAACAATGAGTCAAATCAGTCATGCCTTAAGTCCCATCAAGTTCAACAGGAACTAAGTTCAGATCACTTGGTCTGCATCCAACCCAATTTTTTTTAAAAAAAAAACAATTATTTGTTTATTTTTTAATTAAATATTTTCTTGATTTACAAAAGTGTGTGCAATGTCTCTCTCTCTCATTTTTTCCCCATGTAACATTTTTACAAATCAGTTTCATTTGTTGAGACATTAGGAAGAAAAGGAGGAAATTATTTGTAAAGTGTATTGTTTAAACTTTAGAGGATTGTTTTTTAAAGGATACTTTTCAAGCATCATGAGGCCTGTGAAAACCCTGAACAGAACACTGGAAAGAAGAGCCATGCTTAACACCTCTAACTGCACAACTGGGTAAAATATTATTTGCATTTTTTTTTCTTTCTTTCTAGCTCCAATAAATTCCTAAGGTTGCATCTGACTAAGTCATACACAGAGGAGACCCACTGAAAGTGATTGTGTTAAGTCCATTGGGTTAAATGTATTTGTTTGAGTGTAACTAACTTGGATGCAGCCCTTAGAGACTGACTTTTCAAAAGCAGAAGCTTCAAGGAACGACCTGAAATTTCTGTAAGAAGTGCAGGAGCCCTCACCTGAAGCGATTGGCTCTTTTATTTCCATGGTACACAGAGGGAAAGAAGACATGCTATAAAAGTAACACTTTATAGCCGAATGAGGATTTAAACCCATGTCTCCCTAGTCCTGGTATGACACTTGAACCACTACACCAAACTTCATTTTAAATCTCTGTAACCCACCTTGAGATCTTGTGGTGAAGCGTGTGTAAGAAATCAAAATAAATAATAAAAATATATTTTTTATTGCCCTTACTGTTTAGAATTGAATTTTTTTGTTTATTATTTGCTCACTAAGTGGCTTATATCTAACTATTAATAAATTAGCTAGATGCGGGGATCTTTTTTAATACCTCAAAATCTGTCACACTCTGCACATGCTTTCTTGATCTGAAACAATCCAGTCCAGAATTCTCCCATTTGTATCTACCCTGAAAGCAAACTCCCCACGCTGGAGCCTGGCACAATCATTCTGAGAACAGAAAGGTAAAAGGGTAATTTTTTCTCGCTGTCCTCCCTACACACAGAGATCCAAATGTACAGCTGGGATCATTTGGTGCCCCTCAACGACAAGAAACACCCTAAGATGGGGACCTAATCTTCTCTGAGTTTTATTCTCAGTATGCCACTACACAGATGTCTATGCCACACAATGATTTATTTACGGGTTATACAATTTGTGAAGGCTGTGTATGAATACCATACATTTTTTTTATTTGCATTCCATTTTTTTTAAAGGATAAACGTACACAAAAGCAGGGGGTCTAAAACCCCTTCCACTGTCATTACACTTTTATACAGTGCAGAATGAAACTTAAAATAGGTGTGCCACCGAACTGTACAGTCAGGCAAAAGGGGGTAGGGGGAGGAAATGACAAAAGCGTCCTTCATATTTATATTTTTATATATATAATATATAATTATATATAAAACATAGAGAAAATTGCTTTGCCATGCTGCTGCTTTTGACATTTATGATGGTTATTTCACACAGTCCCTACGGCAAATATTGCCAACACATTAACCACTTTAATACTGATTGACCAAGGCTGCTGTTGTGTTTTATTAAAATGTTGAATAAATAAAAGTGTGAGCCTTGTTTATCGTTTCCATTTTTAACCTTTATTTCTCAAAGTGCTTTTTCTTTGTAATTTGGTATTTTACTATTTAAAATATGGTTGGGTACGGTCAAAAAGAAGTGGGGTGATTTCTACAGGATCGTGTGATTGAGCACCCAGCCCAACATCCTCAGTTCTACTGTTGCATTTTCTGTGTATTTGTGTGTGTGTGTGATCCTGCTTTTCAAATCCCCACCAACACCTGAAGGTAGAGAAGGCTTTGGAAACTCAACGCACAATTACGATCTAGGAAAGAAGATATGGGAAGAGCACCAATCTCAACACTCACTCAGATGTCTGGAGAGTCTGCCATTGCCCTGAATCAGAGGTCAAATATACAATGAGCCATATGTATATTTCATGTTCAGTCCCTAAAATATAAGAAGAGAGGTTACAACTGGAAGCCAATTCTGGTTGCTGAATGAAGGACCCAGTGATGGACACCACATGAAAATGACTGTCGTTCACCATCGCGGTCTGCATTATTTGTGCTGCTTTCCTTTGTACAGCAGATCCCTGACCCTCAAATTTTAGAATCCATTTCCATTAATGATCATTTAAAATTGTGGAGAAATTGGGGATAGGATATGTTTTTAAAAAGCAGAGTTCATTTGAATCCTATTCCTTTTTTTAAGCGGGAGTGGGGAGGAAACCACACAGACTGAAAAGTGGAATTTGGAATTTTTACCAGATCACTGTTCTGAATGTACTGAGACCCAAGATGAAAGGACAACTGAGTATTTAGTGTTTTGGCATTGTGCTTCACCTTCCCCTACAAAAAAGAAAAAGCACACACAACGCATCTTTGCTCCTCTTCAAGGCTTCCTTGAGAACAGCGTGTTCCTCTCTGTAGATGTTTTGAATATTCATATACCTCATGAGCAACTATCAGTCTAGCTTCTGGGGAGGTTCTTTGGCTCCTAAAGGGGCTTGTAGAAGGAAGTTCCACAGTTCTATACAGTTTTCACTTGGATCTTTGGGGATTGGCTGCCCCTCCAAGAAAGCTCACTCCCCAGCCCTACTGTCACATCACGCAAGGTTTGATGTCTTGGTATGTAACTTGCTGATGGTAGTAAGAGCCGCTACCTCCTGAATGCATGGAAGATGACGCCATGGCGTTGATGGAGAACACAAATTCTTTCCGGTCACACATGCTTGGAGATTGAGAATGGTACCGGATTCCTGAAAGAAAAGCAGAGAGCAGATTTAAGTGACTGGGAAGAAGACACAACACAGAGAGGAGGGGGAAAATATGTCACCCTGGAGATATGAAACTGAAGAATTAGAACCTAAATTATACTTTGCTTCAGCATGAATAGAAACTGTGGTCTGTCTCCAGACCTACTCAGAGGAAACCCACTGGAATTCATTAAGAGGATAGGTCCATTCATGTCAAAGGCTCTACTCTGAGTAGAACTTAGTTGGTGACATCCCGGTGGTCTTGCGTTCCACTACAGGTGTCAATCAACAAAGCTTGAGTGACTATGTTGATAGCAAGTTCATTCCTTTAGGGTTATTCCGCATGCATGTTAAGCTTTAAGGGTTACCCCTGTTGGTCGATTACAGCATTGGCTTTTACAGTAGGAAAAGAAGTTACCCAAGCCATTTTACTGCCTGTGGCAAAGGACAAGACCATGGGTAGGCAAACTAAGGGCCAGGGCCAGATCCAGCCCAATCACCTTCTAAATCTGGCCTGCGGACAGTCTGGGAATCAGCATGTTTTTACATGAGTAGAATGTGTCCTTTTATTTAAAATGCATCTCTGGGTTATTGGTGGGGCCTGCCTGGTGTTTTTACATGAGTAGAATGTGTGCTTTTATTTAACATGCATCTCTGGATTATTTATGGGGCATAGGAATTCGTTCATCCCCCCCCCCAAAAAAAAATAGTCCGGCCCCCTCAAGGTCTGAGGGACAGTGGACAGGCCCCCTGCTGAAAAAGTTTGCTGACCCCTGGACAAGACTGTGCATTCGCCATGCTGTGCACAAAATCTGACTAGGCTGGTGGTTGAATCCTACCTCAGCACTGGCGATGGAGCAGAATCCTCCTCTGCACCCTAGCGCTGTACGTTAGCTTAGGGGCTCCAGGGCAGACCACGTGGCACACATATCCTAGCCACTTTCCACCCCCCAGAATTTGCTGCTGAGACTTTTTCTTTTTAGTCAAGAGAGCAGAGGCAGCTGCTTACCAGTAATTCTGCCTCATTGAAGGAATACATAAGGAATACAGGAAGCCTTCTTCTACTGAGTCAGACCATTGGTTCATCTTGCTTAGTACTGTCAACTCTATCTGGCAGTGGCAGTGGTTTTGGGCAGGAGACTCTCAGCCCTACCTGGAAATGCTGGACACTGAAGCTGGGAGCATCTGTATGTGAGGCCGATGATCCATCACTGAGATGTGTGTGGCCCTTTCCCTGATGTAAGATGCCCAAAGATGTCCAGCTCTGAGGCAGAGTAGCTGCCTCACATAGATCATGTCTGAGGTTCAGTTTTTTACATTTCCAACACAAAAGGGACATCATGTAAGAAAAATGGGATAGAATTCTCTTTTCTTTCTTTCTTTCTTTCTTTCTTTCTTTCTTTCTTGTCTGTCTTTCCTCTTTTTCTTTTCCTTTTCTGCTTTCCTCCCTTTTTCCTTTTTCCTTTTCCCCTTCTTTCCTCCCTTTTTCATTTTCAGAACAGATTTTAGAAGCATTTCTTTTACTCCAGTGTACTATAAAAGGATACTTTGTATTGGGTATGAACTTTTGTATACCTTTGGGCAAGGATCTATATTAACAGGAGACTGGAGAGCTACTACCAGGTATGATCAAGGATAATAAATGGGTAACAGAAGCTGTGCAACTTGCTATCCTCCACATACTGGGACTTACCAGATACTTCACAGCCTCTATGTTGTGTTTTAGTTGCAAGCAGGGAGCAAAACATGAAGATTTACTGAGCTTTCATTAGGCTGAAATTAGCTTGGGGGGGGGGGGAGAAGCAGAGTGGGGAGAGGATGACGACTTCAGTAGGCCTGAGCTACGTAAGCCAGTGGTCTGACTCAGTAGAAGGGCAGATTCCAATGTGGCTGAGTTCCACTTCTGGCATGCGCGGGTGGAATTTTTGAACACATCTCCCCTTCATCCCTTGAACAGTAGAACCTCAAGTCATATCACAAACTGCTTCTGAAACTCTGTAGTAGTAGTTACAGCAACCTGCAACGGCAACCTGCCATACAGAAGCCAAGGGTGCTTCTCTTGGAGAAACACAATTCCACAGACTTGCTGCTTGTCTACAGCTGGTTACACAATTCAAGTCTGGAGCCTCACCTTCTTCCACCTCAGTTTATGGTGACAATAGTCACCAGTCCACAAGATCTCCCCCTGGGAGGGGCTTCATCAACCCCTTGGAATCTGTTAGACCCAGCTAGGTGATGTTATGGACTCTGAACTCTGCTGTTCTTAATCAGAGGAAATTCCCACTTGATTGGAATGGGAATTTTGCCCATTCGCAAATAGCAGGATGGGATGGGACAGTCTGTTTCCTGGCTGGCCAAGGAAGGAGGTCTGAGGGTTGGCCTTTTTCTTTTTTCTTTTTGGTGCTTGTGTGTATAGATTTGGCTTTCTTGATAAAGCTGGAGGACTTGCTTTCATTCAAGCCAGAGGAAAAACAAGCCCTGGCTTTTAATTATTTCTAGGGTTAAGTTACTACTGTACTCCAATGAAAACTTGCAATGAACATAAACAAAACCTATCAGGTTTTGGACCACAATCAGACATTTTATTAAAAGCAGATATTAACCTTGCTCCTTCTTCTGAAAAGGAACATACCTTTCTTCTACCCACCCATTCCTTTGCATGGCTGGTGATACAGGATCAGGGCACGCCTTTGCAGTAACTTGTGGGGGGAATTATCTGTGGATCCACATCTGCTGATAGTATTTAAATATACTTATTTCATTGTAAAATCTAATCAGTCTGGAACATTGGTTCCTAATTAACAAATTTCATAGAACACTTCCTCACACAGTAACTGAATTACTCATATTTAGTGGTTAACAACTTGCAATGGATAGAATTAGCATTCCTCCCCCTTTCAGAATTGTAAACCCTTTCCGTTTTTAAAATAACAGCCCTATCTCTACCCATCTATAGAGCAGTTACACCATATACGGACTGCACAATGGACTTATTTAAGTGATTTAAAAAAAAAAAAAACTTTTGCACCTATATGACAATAGAATAATTTCTTAATTAATTGGTTGTCCTTTTCATGGTGATTTAACCAAGTAAAGAACTGACAAAAATTATTATTAGTAGTAGTAGTAGTAGTAGTCATTTGCCTTTTTTAAATGTTGTTTTTCGCATGCCTTCTGTGGCCATCCCCTCCCCCTCCCCCCCCATTTAAAAAGGGATTATTTGGTTTCCAAACTCATGTAGCAGAAGTCAGAATGATATCCAGGATTTATAACTCCCTCATTTGTCCAGAATGTATTTTTTAAAAAATAAAATGCTCCTTCCCCTTTATGTTGCTAAAAAAACCAAGCAAGTTAAAGAAACAGTACGTCAGTTTTTATATTTCGAAGGTGAGGTGATTGCTATAGTTATTTTTTAAAAAAAGTAAACCCCCACCCTTAGGCTGTAAAAAATAAGCTTGAATTTCCTCCCAACTTTCCATAATTTTTCTCTGTTCATCTCCATTATTTCCCACGCGCCTTTTTGCTCCCCTCTATTGCTACTAGTTGTCCTTAACTCTAAATGATGCCCCGGACCAAACAGAGGTGAGAAGACGTGTCGGGTCAGTAGACCGCTCCATTTGAAGCAAGGAGGAGCGGCTGGAGTCGGAGTCAGAACCAGGGAGTCAGAAGACGGTGGCTCGCCATGATAACGCCTCCGTATCTGATTGCCCAGCTGCTAAAACTAGAGGGGAGCTGTTAAAATACAAAGGATCCTACCCCCAACCGTAAAAAAAAAAATCCTCTCTTCTAACAGAAGCAACACCACAGGATCCCACCCGCAAAAAGGCCACAGGGAGGAGGAATTCTTTAAAAGTCTTTGGACTCTGCGCTTTCGCTAGCCGCGGCCTTTCGGCGCATCAGGCTAATTCTTTTTCCGAGCACAACCCTTCCACGTTTGTTTCGGCTATTTTATTTTTTAGGTCTCTGAATGCTTGCAAGCTTTTCTTTACTCCCCCCCCCCAAAAAAACCCACAACTTTTGTCTGCTGAAAAGACATTTTCCCTCTTCTTCCCCTACGAACTGGAAAAAGAAAATCAAACTAACGCTTGTCTTCTCGCCTCTTAACACCCCTTATCTTTCCTCTCCACTGACCAACAGAGACCTTGTCAATTTCCCCTTGCTGGGCTGGTCAGTTTCAAACCATTATTCCCTCCTCTTAGTATGATCCCTCATCATCCCAATGCTATTAAGACTTATTGGGTGAGTGGGGGGTGGGTCTCCCCATCCCAATCACCATTTCCATGTTTTTTGCAAAATCGAAACTAATCACGGAGGTCCCTTTTTCTCTTACGGCCTCCGCTGCAAAGACGTCTCGCCCTCCTGGAACGCGAAAGAATCCGGCCAAGGTAAGCAATGTCGAGAATGCAGAGGGGCTGTTCGGAGCGGGGAGGGGGGGTAATTTGGAGAGCAGACAGCGGGGTGGGGGAATAAAATAATAATAAACAAAACCGCCCTAACAAAGCTGGTTGAGGCAAAGAAAGATGTTTTGTCTACAAAGGAGAGTTCAAAAGGGCAACTGAAATTAGGCAGTCAGTAAAATACTAACACAGGATTGACTCCTTTGCAGAGATCAGCTCTGGGAAAGAACGTTTGGGGAGCAATTTTAAGTAGAAGATTGTATAAAGAGAATCAAGAGGTGGAATATATTGGATGGTGATGATGGTTGTTGTTGTTATTATTATCATCATCACCATTTTTGAAAATCTGTTTCGTTTCATTGGGAGAAATTGACAGCGCAGTCCTATGTGCATCTTTCCAGGTAAGTGCGTGTAGGAATGCAGCTTTAAGTTCACACTTTGATCACTGGGATATTTTTAAGGGCTTGGTTTAGGCTTGAGCTAGACTAAAATTACTCCTTGTCACCACTGCTGTCGTTAATTGCTGCAGCGGCACTCTGCTCGGTTTTGAATTGATGAGACCGGTCAGTATTAGAAGTGCTAATTAAATAGGATTACTATTAATAATTACTAAAGTCGTTGTTGCCTCAAAAGGAGGTGGTGCTAAACCGGGTTAATCAATTGTTGGGGAGAAAAAACAAAACAAGTAGTAACAAGAGTTCTATAGGGTCTTAAAGGTTAACCAATTTTGTCCGCCATAAGCTTTCTGGGCTGCATCCCACGTCGCCAGATAGCTGCCACAATAAATAGTAATATTTTAGGTGCCACAGGACTCAGTATCGTTCCTGGTGTTAATAATAATAATAATAATAATAATAATAATAATAATAATAATAACGGGGACGACAAGGAAATTAATTATACCATCATTTTTTGACTTCAGGACAATATTTTCGTATATACGGTTAAGGCAATTGGCATTACTTTACTGATGTTAATGCAACTATGAACAGGTTTTCTTTCTGCCACGTTTGAGGTAGGGACTATACTGGGATTAATTCTCTGACGCCCCAGAAAATAAAACCGAACTTCAACCATATTTCACAAATCACGCTGTTTCTTGTTTTGAAATATGCTCCTTTCTATGAAGTAAAACCGGGTCTTGTTTATTAAGGAACCGCAGCGAGGAAATAAAAGTGACGCAATGACAAATCTGTGACGCCCGGTACAATTCCAGGGTTTGCGCACATATGTTAACCGAAGCGTAGGTAGGTATTGCTGCAACTGTATTTAGACTACACTCCTACTAAAATCTATGGGAATTTCCCTATTTATTCCATAACTGGATCCCTAAAACGCGTTACTGTATGGCACTATATAATAGCATTTTTTTAACTCAATCTGCAATGTGTCTTTAATGGATTTCACTGGCATCAAACCATCAACATATAATAGTTTCTAAGCTTCTACACATACAATCATTGATAAGGCCCATGGAATATTATCCGTAATGTTATTCGGAATAGTATCAATAGGGCCGAAGCAGATTTAATTATTCCTAACGCACCTACTTAATGGGTAGCCTTAGATTTCCCTTGGAGAACGGGGCGCGCGCGAAGGTGGAGTGGCTAGGAGGGAAACCTCATCAATCCCACAAACTTCAAGTCAACTACTCTGACTAAACGGAGGCAAAAAATATAAAAAGGCTCCCACAATATTTATGTACATTGCTTCAAAATACATCATCTTCTCGCATTCTTGAGAACACCGGATCTGTATTTATGGGTGCGATTTTCAGAGGGCTAAAAAACTTTTGGAGCTGCCCTCTCCACAATTGAATTTATTCCTTTTCTCTATGAGCAAAACAACTGGAGGAGGATTGGCGGCTGAAACTGGGTAGTGGTGGGGAATATCCCCCATTTTCTGCCCACGATCCCTATTTTTCTAGCTATACATCCACAATCTTGCTTACTCCCCACATCCAACCCTTTGACCCCTGTTAATCGGCCCTCCCTCGCTCCAGTACCCTCTGATCTCACAT
Source organism: Podarcis erhardii (assembly GCF_964252035.2). NCBI lineage: Eukaryota > Metazoa > Chordata > Lepidosauria > Squamata > Lacertidae > Podarcis > Podarcis erhardii. Next base: position 41,147,206 of record NC_138511.1, read on the forward strand.
AAATCTCACGCGCACCCTTACTTCACTTTGGAACAACCTCTACAGCTCCTAAAGCGTATCTTTCCCCTCACAGCAGAGGGACTGACTTCTGACGTCCCTGATCCGCTTGGGTTCATCCCGTCACCTGGATAACTTATCACCTAACCATACAGTCAGGATTTCCCCACATTTTCAAAGCGTACCAGCATTCGTTTAATAGGAAATGGGGTCGAATTGTTTCCAGGCTTATTCCGGGGGGGGGGGTTATTTTTGGTCAGGTGTCACATATTTTAGCCTACATAAAAGTGAACACAGAACTTGTTTGTTACGGATCCTTAAGAAACCTATTGTTCCGTTGCTTGTAACTGGGTGCTCAGAGGTCTGTTCTCAGGCACCCATTATACATTTGAGATTTCCTCTGGGTTTGCAGCGCTGGCCGCCTGCCCTTCTCCCTTTAGCTCTACAGCTCCTGGCTTCGGCTGTTCCCATAACCCCGAACAAAACCTTTAGCCTCTCGTTCTGCGCTAAGCGCTCCCCAAATTATGGGCATGTTTCCTTCCCTGTTCCAGTTTACGCGCGGCCAGGCCCCCCCCCCCCCCGGCGCTCAGGGACGCCCATCCCCACACCAGCCCGGCCTTACCTTGTAGTTCTGCCGTGTTGTGACTGTTTTGGTGCAAGTAAGGTTGCTCCAGGGAGTGCGTGGACAAGCCCGACGAGAGCGGGTTCCCTGCCGGATTGCAAGGCGACAGAGGCTGCTGTTTGATGTAGGAAGCTCCGCTGTTCAAACCCGGCGCTGCGGAGGGCGCCCAAGAGGACGGCGCTGTGCTGGAATAGACGGAGTGGGGCTCCATCACGCCACCTCCGGGGAGCAGGGGCGAGGCGGGCACCGAGCCGTCGTGGTGACCGTAGTCCCCTCCGGCGGAGCCTCCTCCACCTCCACCTCCACAGCTCCCCATATAGGAATGGTGCGCTCCGTTGGAGGACAAGTGGGGTACGGAGTGGCCGGCCAGTCCCATGCCGTCGACGTTCATCATGCCAAGGGCGCCGCCGTCTAGGGGGAGGCTGTTGGGCGGGCAAGACGGCCCCTGGAAGCCATAGCTGTCCGGGAGGTGGTTGAAATTCAAGTTCATCATGCTGTACATGGGCTTGAGGGCCTGGCATTTCCGCCTGAAGCCGCGGGGCCTCCGTCGGAAGGAGCCTTCTTCGAACATGAACTCGCTGGCCGGGTCGATGGTCCAGTAGTGGCCCTTGCCCGGCCGGCCCAGCCCTTTGGGCAGCTTGATGAAGCATTCGTTGAGCGAGAGGTTGTGGCGCACCGAGTTCTTCCAGCCCTGGTACGAGCCGCGGAAGAACGGGAAGCGGCTCTGCAGGAACTGGTAGATCTCGCTCAGCGTCAGGCGCTTGGACGGCGAGCTCTGGATGGCCATGACAATCAAGGCGATGTAGGAGTAAGGCGGCTTCTCCGGCCGTCGGATGCCCGCGTTGGACTTCTTCGCTTTGGTGCCGCCGCTGCCTCCTCCTCCGCTGCCGCCTCCGCCGCTGCTGCTACTGCTGGGGGTCGAGGAGGTGGTGGACGACGCCGATTCCATGACTGCTCCCAGCTGCTGCTGCTGCGCCTTGTCGGAGGCTGTAGACATCGGAAAAGCCTCGGCCTCGGCAGGAGGAGGAGGAGGGGGTCGAGAGGAAGGAGCGCGCAGCAGTCCTGCGGTCATCGACGGCTCCCGTTCGCCGCCCCCTCCCTAAAGGACTGGCTCCTGGGCGGAACAGGGAGGGGGGTCTGAGCTCCCCAGTCCCGCTCCCAGGTCTTTCTCTCTCCTGCGCCCTTGCTTTTCCTCCAGAGAGTTGCGTAAAAGCGCTGCGAGCCGGAATGCAGAAGAAACGGAGCCAATCCCAGTCGCCTTCTCTTTCAGTCCAAGCTAAGCTGCGGGCTCCTGTCCCTGACTAACAGGGAGTGGAGGTGGGGAGACAGAGCCAAGGCCGTGGGAGAGGGGAGACGAGGGGACAGCTGTCCGCTGGACCCCCGGACGCGAAGCAAAGCCTCCTCTACCTGGAAAAGGCGCGTCTCCAAACCCGCCGCCACCCGCCCCTCTTCCGCACGATCCAAGCCAGCAGAGAGGCTGTGTCCGAGCCTTCTGCTCCTAATCCGGCGTTCCAAGCAGGAAAAGACTTCCTCCTCCTCCTTCTCTTTCCCCTCCTCCTCTTCGCCCTTCCCCCCTTTCTCAGGCTTCGCGGGAGGCGCGGGCTTTCTCCCCCCCACCCTCCCCACCCCCTGCCTGACCAGCGTTTCCTCCCAGCTCTCCCCCACCCGCCACCCCACCCGGCCTCCCAGGCTTCTGCCAGCGAGGAGTTGCTGCTACTGCTACTGCTGCTGCTGCTGCTGCTTCTCAGCCCGGTGAGTCGCGGGTTCTGCCCCCAACCCGAGCGGTTGCCTTTAACTTTTATCTCAAGTCAGCGGGCGCCTGGCGGCTCTTGACAGCACGACGTAAGAGGCAGGAGGAGTCCCCGCCTCCCCTTCCCTCCCCGGCCCGCCAGGCAAGTTGCTCCCCCTCCCTCCCTCCTCCTCCCCTCCTTCTTCCTAGTCTCTTTTCCGCGTCTTAGCTCAACATTGGTGGGCGCTGTAAGGGGCTTCGCTCCAACCAAACGGAGGGATTCAATGCTGCCACCATCACCCCTCTGCCGATCCCACCTTGTCCTGATGCAGAAGAAGGATCTCTCCCCCCCCCCAATTTCTAGGCTCCACCCGAGCCCGTATAATTCCTTCACACGCACACACGTGTTCACCACCTCCTCACTGGAGGACAGGGGGTTTTAACTGACCCTATGGGTTCACCCCTTCCTCATCACCCCAAACCCTAAATCTATGGTGTGAATATATTCGGAGTAATCTGTTGTGGGCATGCCGGTGTGGGTATTTAGGAGGGGATCCTAAATCCATTTACTTTACTTCGTTTGTGTGTGTGTATTTTAGGCCGGGATCCTTAGGCCGTCCCTCCTTTAGGAACGATCGGCGGGACTTGCTCCCGAGGTGTAAACCAGACTCGGGTCGGTCCACCTAAGTAGTCCTGAGCGCACGGAATGAATGGAGCGCGTTGTGTTTAAATCGACGGGTACTACTTGGGTTTGAAGACTATCTGGGCGTTCCGTACATGATTCTGGATTAACTAGCTGCTAAATCGCTTCCCAAACTCTATTTCTCTGACACCCACATATAAACATCCCAACGATCCTCCGCTCTTTTTGGTTTCAACTGCTCTTACTTCTTCGTCCAAAGAAAATCTTTCTCTGTGTCCAGAGACTACTTTCTGCTTGTCCATTTCCAAACGTGTTGAAAGGCCACTTAGATCCTAACCTTCCGCTATTTTCACACACCCTCCCCTGCCTCATTTCTTTGCTACGCAAAACCAGTTGGTAATACTCGCGAGGAAGCGATTTCCCTGTGGCCTTGTTTTGCGGACAAAAAAAAGAGAAAGAAATTAAGAAGTCTGTGCGCGCGCGCAGAGGAATAAACACAAACATCCCTCCCTAACAGCGAGACGTTTGCTAGAAATTGACCAGTTAATTGAACGCATTAAAAAAAAGGACCAGCAGTTTTGTTTATACACAAATGAGACACACCAAAAATTAAAGTGATTCCCGGATCTCCCCTGCCACCAAGGGGATCTCTCTTGAAAGGCGGTAAGTTTGGAACTCACCCACTTTTAAAAATCAAGTTTCTGATTTCTTTGCGAGATAGACGCAGACAAGGGGCAGGATGTTTATATAGCGCAACGTAAACAAGTTCCCGGGCCTTTTTTAATAAAATGAAAACGTCCGGAGTTTCTTCCAGTGGCCCACAGCTTATATTGCTGATTGTTTAGGGCTTTTCTTCCACCCACCCCATACATTCCCATCCCAAATATTTTCTTCTGTAAAAAAACAAAACAAAAACCGTACTGGACGCGTTGGTTATTACTTGATTCGACAGATTCTCAAAGACACTCGCACAAAATGTGCTTCCTAAAAGCGTCCCCAAAAAACATTCCCAACCCACATTTAGAGAAGGGTGGGTGTCCACCGTCCCCTCCCTATCATTATTTTTTTTTTTACTATCTTTTTTAAACTCTCCGGAGAATCTTTTCATCTGCTTCCCAGCCTGCCACTCACTCATCAAGGTAAGTCACTTCCAGATTTTGTCACCCTCTTTTCCAGGCGCGCGTGGTAAATTTAGCGCAATTAAGCTGTTAAAGGGGTCTAAGTGTGGGTGAGATTGGAGGTGAGGGGGGCAGTTTAGCTTTCGCACTTAATCGCTGGAGTGGGGTGGTGTGTGGAGAGAGAGGGGGGGAACAGATCTGCTGTTTCTTTATTGAAAAGATGGTGAGGGCCTAGAGGAGCATTTGTTGTTTCAAAGCATTATTTAAAATACACTTATAATGCTCCTTATGGAGAGAGAATTCCTGGCTGGTGGTGGGGCACGCACCCCATTCACTTCCCTCTGTTACCCCGTTTCCTTTTAAAATGCTTTTAAAAAAAAAAAATTGTTGTCCCTTTTTCAAAAGAAAACTTGAGATCCCAATCTAAGATCCTTTTGGGAAGGGCGAATTGCAAGCAGACGTTAGCAGCCTATGGGGCGCCTCACACATCTGTGAGACCCAAGGAGGGCAATTTCACTTCAGAAACAGTTTCTATCCTGTTTTCACTCCCTGATAAAAGAAGACGTAGGGTGGCAAGCTTTGTGTGGTGTGTGAAGGAGAAGCTAAGAAAAAAATCCATTCTTCGCAATTGCAACAGAAATGACTCCTGCCTGGAACACACAAGCACGGATATCTCCAGATACAACGTGGGGGGTGGAAGGAAGAGGGAATGGTACATTTATGTCCCACCCAAGTCTCTTTGCAACTAGAAGACAGAACGTGATCACCAAAGTTCACCAGCAAATTTTCCTTTCGTAAACCTTAATGAAATGAATTGAGATAGTGGTGAAGGACAGCCAGTCTCATCAAAAGGGTGTGCTGGTTTAATGCTGCAATCCTAAAGGCACTGACAACAGCTACTGCGTCCCATCGAATTCCAGAGGTCTCTCGATAAAATGCTTTGGGGGTTTTAGGATAGGATGTGTTATAAAGAGGTGGATAATCGAGGGAGCCGATTTGCTAGGAAAGGGGTCGAGGAAAAATCGGTGCCCATGCTTGCCTGTCGACCGCATTATCTCAGAAACCAACGCAATGTGCAATACAATAAAATAGATTTTTTTAAAAAGAAAACCACACTGTAGAGATAAACTCAAAGGAGAAACACTGACTTCTTCTTGTCTGCGATGAGATCGCGCTGGCTCGGAGCCCAGCAGCTTCTCCTCAGCTGCTTTGAGGATCCCCATGGCTAGGAGTGCGGTGCGCTTTTGCGCATTTATAGGGGGAAATGTTCGCACAGCGGTGAAAGGGGAAACGATCGTGATTCAAATCAGGACGTTTATACAAAGCTGTCAAAACAGACATTTCCCCAGTTATCTTAAAAAACCCACAGACTGAACCTTGTTTGTTTGTTTGTTTGTTTGTTCGTTTGTTTAACCAGAGAAAGCCAAACTGCAGAGCAATCCTATGCAATTTTACCTGGGAATAAATCCCGTTGAATACCGAGGCGGGGCCTTCAATAATAAGCAGGCACAGGTCTGCGCTGTTGGCACTGTACGCTTCTAGGGCCTGAGGCCTGCCGGCGTCTTTGCCTTATATTACATAAACGGAGGGCATGGAATTCACAGCAAAGCCAAACAGGACAATCATAATAAATAATTACTGTTTTAAAAACAGCATGGAATCCACCATGTGAAAACAACCTACGTTGAACGTAGGGTCACGTTGAAAATCTATTTGGAAAGTTGGTCGTGACTAAGAAAAGCCCCCCTGATTTCTGTGGGAACTGACCTAAGTCCGGATTCAAATCTATGTGTTTTCCCCTGTCAGAAAACAGCACATATATTCACAAACCCTTCCTTTTTGTAGCCTAGAGTTCCTTTCGCTCTTGCCCAGCAGACAAATCTCTGCTTTTATTCGCTTGGGCTATAATTAAAATTTCCTCTTCCATTCTTCCACCGGCTCAGCAACCGGCTGTGTTCCCTGTAATATCACATTCCTAAATGCAGTCACTCGGTAGGGGGATCGGGACCTTGACTCCACCCGAACAATGAAGGCTTCTCTACCCTTTTACCTTGAAGGCAGTCCCCCTCCCACGGCTTTTTCCGGGGTCAGTGTGTTTAAAGGGCACAAGGAACTGAGCCGAAATAGTGCACATATGTGTGTGTGTGTATGTGTAGTGCATATATATAGTATATATATAATAGTGCATATAAAGAGAGATCTGTAGATATATATGCTTCCTCGTAACCGCAAGACGTCATTGTAAGAAGGAACTCCGCTTTCAGGTTGTCAGAGTGGAAATAATGGAGGGGACCCCAAATCTAGGCATATTTATTTGGCAGGGGCAACCCCCCCCCCATAGAAAATCAACGGGGCTTACTCCGAAATTTAAAACAACGTTTATGGCCCAGTTTTAGGCCGCCTGCGATGCCATCTTTAATACGCTTCATTTAAAGGAAAAACACCCGCCTCGCCCACAAAAAAGCACCTCATCTCTTTTTTCCAAACACGAGTGAGCACGATCCGACCACAGCTGAGCAACGGGAGAGTTCAAATGCGTTTTTACAACTCTCTCCTCACTGAAACCATTGTAACGTCGACGTACTCCTCTGGTGCTGGGCCCTGTGTTGTTCTGAATGGAGAGGGAAATCTCTAGTCTTCTGGGACAGCAGCCCCACCACCACCCTCCGCCAAACACACACACACACCCTGTCCTTTATTTAGAAGTGGGTCCTATTGATCTAAGTGGAATATACGTCCAAGGAAGTATCCTTGGAATAATCACTCAAAGCCCCTTAAACTCCATCATCCAAGTTGGAAGTTGGCACCCTTGGTTTCAGTGCAATTTACTTCCAGGGAAGCGTGCTTAGAATAACCATCCGGGACTTCAACACTTCAGGAGACACGAAGCCTCTCTCCAGGTGGCTGCAGGCTGAAAAGAGATAGCTCAATCCGTCACCCCAGAGAAGCTGCAACACTTGACTCTAAACTCTTTTTTTGTAGTCCTTGTTTATTTCGATGGTACGAAAACCAGGCCGATTCTTAACCACACCGAGTTGGAACTAAAATGCAGTTGCTTTAAAATCTTGTAAAATCTAACTTGGCCGAGAAGGGCAGGAGAACTTAAGATACCTTTTGGATTGGAAACTCAGCGGGGCAGGCGCCCAACTCTTGTTTTTTTATATCCTGTTTTTCACACAGTCTAGGCAGCAATCCTAAGCACACTTCCTAAAAAAGCATTCAGACAGACTTGCTTCTGAGTAGACAGCACGATGAAAAGAGAGAGAGAGAGAGAGAGAGAGAGAGAGAGAGTGTACACCCTCTTCCAAGATAGAATGGATTAACCCTGTTAGAAAAGTGCTGAGAAAAGGTGCTGGTATTTTATGGACTAGATTTTCCATGCGTTATTTTAAATCCTATTTGAGAACATCACTCTCCTGCCTCAAGAGTTGTCCCCAAATGCGCTCTTAAATTCAAGGGCCTTGCTTTTCCTCACAGTGATACAGAGGATGGTACCGTGTGTACCATTCGCCGCGGGCGCCGGCGCTGTTTACAGAACGAAACCGGCTGAAACCCAAATACTCCGGCTTCACTCCTAGAGGTTCGAATCCGGAGCGGCGCGCTTTTCCTCCTGAGCTAGACCAACGGCCAGACTCCTCATTTATTACAGCTTGCTGTCCTAAGGGCGCTCCTTGAAGAGGAAGCCCCATGGAAATCAATGGGACCTGCTTCTTAGCAAGCGGGCCTGTTTCAGACCGTCTCCTGGAGTCTAGGGAGAGATAGGAGGGTCACGAATGTAGGTGAAAACGCATAGATGTACACTTTCCTTTATTTTTCCAGATGTAGGGGAAGTAACCAGCTGGAGCAATTTTATTTTTGTATATTTATCCATCGGCGCGGGATGTCTGCAAGATCTGCAGTGGCGCTTTTTCAAAAGAGATCTTCTAGCTCGTTGGAATGGATTTGCAAAAAGATCGATCCGAGGAGGGAGGAGAAAGCGGCAAAGATTTCTATATATTTATACACAGAGAGAAATATACGTTTATCTGCAGATAAACGTGTGGCCCAAGTGTTTGCAAGCGCTCTTCCTCGCTCCGCGATATTTTTTTGTCCTAAAAAGAATCGAAGAATTATTTCCCCACCCCGCCTCCTCCTTTTCCCCCTGCAGGTATTTTCACTAGCTAATTGCTTAAGTGAAGGAGTCTTTGCTAGAAAGAAGACGTTGGGAGCGGGGAGGCGGAGGGTGGGGAGTGTAATCCGAGGCTGGAAATGTATCTGGCTAGTATTGTCAAAAGCAGATTTTGCAGGACGCGAGGGGGGTTGCTTCTTTGGAAAGGGGCCCGCATGTTTATCAAAGGTCAGACCACCCACGGGGAGGACGGAGTCAGACGCGCGTCCGCACTCGCTCCGGCCTCTCTGCCCTGGTTTTCATTAACACCAGGGAGCTGGTCCCGAACGAAAAAGACGCCTCCCCCCCCCAACCCACCCCCTCAGTCTCCTCCTGGGTCCCTCTACTTACTCGCCCCCCCCCAACCCTCGCAAAGCGATCCCATAACCGTTTACACAAGGCCAAGGGAGGTGAGTGGCACGATCCGGCTTGACCAGTTTGCTTCATCTGGAGATTACGCGAGAGACAGATATAAAATCATATATATGGTAACATGTTCCAACTTCAAGGTGTTGACAAGGAATTGCAGTCGAGCGAGGGGAGGTGGAAGGGAGCTGGATAGATTTTTGGCAGAGCTCTCCAGAAACGCAGCATCAAGCTTTCCAACGTGGGCAGAGGAGGAGGAGGGACCTTCTCACCACCTTCCTCGGTTGTTATGATCATCCACTCTCTGTGGTTTTACCCCGGCTTCATGAACAACTGCCTGGAAGAGTGAGAACTGTCTGCATGTTCTAAATCCATCCTTGCAGGTTCTCCCTCTTGCAATCCACTTTAGGTAATCCGGAGTAACCACCGCTGCTTGTTGCCACACTTTTTATTTATTTTTATTTCATTTAGATATCACCGTTGCCTGCAAGGAGCTCAAGGCGGTGTACGTTGGTTTCCCTTCCCCTTTTTATCCTCACAGCACCCCTGTGTGGTAGGTTAGACTGGCCTAGAGCTTCATGGCTGAGTGAGGATTTCAGCCATGGTCTTCAAGGTCCTATTCCAACACTCTTAACTTTCACACCAGTAGATGAATATTATGTAAGCCTGCTGGACCTGTGCACACGTTGAAACCACTTTCAGACCTACTCAACTATCATTCAGCTGTGAGGAGCATGGAAAGCTACTTCATACCGAGTCAGACTATTAGTCTGTCTGAACTCTGTACTGCCTACAGTGACTAGAAGCAACTCTGCAGGATTTCAAACATGGGTCTCCTTCAGCCCTGCCTGAGGATTGAACCTGGGACCTTCTGCATGCAAAGCAGTTGCTCTACCACTGAGCCAAGTCCCTCCCCTCCCCTCCCTCCACTCCCTCCAAGGGAGGGCAGCTGTTCCAGGATTATTTAGATGCAGCTCTCACTGATTTCAATGGGACCTGCTTCTGGGTAAATGTGCCTAGTTTAACAATAAGGTCTGGGATAGATCCGACTACTCTGAAAGAAACTAAGGCAAAGGATGTCCGCTTTACTGTGCATTCATGATTATTGGTGCCTGTGATGGTATCAGGGCTGTTATACATGATCCCCAGATGCTTTGGGATGGGCACACTGCTTTATTTCCATACATCTCCCATAACTCTCTGCTGAATTCCTGGAACTCTTCATACCACAATTTTTCACAGTGTATTTTTTCTCCCTCATGCTTATTTTGCACTATTGTGCAGCAGTGCCCCTCTAGGGTGCAATAATGCTGCAACACTGGGGACACATTGCAGCACAACTCACAACGCAGAATGATGTGAGGGTCATCTTGTTCCTGGGGGTCATCTAGTCCGACCCCTTGCAATGCAGGCAATTCAGCGTGTTGCAGGATGCACCCACGAAAGGACACCAGTCTAGAAGGGCCTTATGTCCCACCTTCAAAACACAGCATTTTGCTAGCAGCAATGCGGAAATTATTCTATCAGTGACTTTAAGCCAGGTTCAGAGGCAGTGTACCTCTGAATACCAGCTGCTGTGGAGCAGTAAGAAAAGTCTATTACAGTGGTACCTCGGGTTAAGAATTTAATTCATTCCGAAGGTCTGTTTCTCAACCTGAAACCGTTCTTAACCTGAAGCACCACTTTAGCTAATGGGGCCTCCTGCTGCAGCCACGCCGCTGCTGTGCAATTTCTTTTCTCATCCTGAAGCAAAGTTCTTAACCTGAGGTACTATTTCTGGGTTAGCAGAGTCTGTAACCTGAAGCGTCTGTAACCTGAAGCATATGTAACTCGAGGTACCACTGTACTTGTGGGCTTTTCTGAGGAATTTACTGTCAGATGTGTTGGGCTGATGTGTCTGCTTGGGAAGGAGTAGATAGAAAAACCTCCAAGTTTCCAAAACTGTCCTTTAACTTGCGCTGATTTTCCCTTAAGTGCTAGACTGATACTCAGAAGAATTGCTGACCTCATTTCCTACTTCTATCTTCATCCTCACCTTGTGGGAGGAGACATCTTTGTACGTCTCTCCTGCTGACACAAGCATGTTTCAAGGCACCTCCACCTGACTTAGACAGAACCAATATATTTCTTACTAAGGATGTATTTCCTGCAATAAACATAGCTTTCTTGTTTTCCTAAACTCAGATCCTCTGTGTGTTTATATACAGGGTAGTGTGTGGTCCCAGCCAAGGAAGGATTTCAGTACATACTTCAAGGTTCTGCTGATACAACTCCAAATGACATCAACTAGCTTGGGGTTTCCTAAACTTGGGTCGCCAGCTGTTTTTGGACTACAACTCCTATCATCCCTAGCCTGCAGGACCAGTGGTCAGGGATGATAGGACTTGTAGTTCAAAAACAGCTGGAGACCCAAGTTTGGGAAACCCTGAACTAGCTGGCCTCTGCTGGAAGCAGGATGCTGGGCCACTGGTCTCATACCAAAGAGCTCCACATGAAATGGTAGAGAGGAAAGGGACCTAGTCCAACCCTCTGCTCACTGCAGGACCTACAGTGCAGGATATGATGGCACATCAGTGTGCACTGAAATCCCTCCTCGTAGGAGGACACTTTACCCCAGATGTAATCTCACTGAGATTTAAATATGGAAAAAAGAAGCCTAATTTTGTTATTGGAAGTACATGTCGGACAGGGAAGATCCTACTTCCAGCAAAGTAAAAAATCCATACCTGCATCTTCATTTCTGCAAGAGAGAGATAAAGGGGGTCATCTCCCCAAGTAGGATGAAGGAAGAGGAGAGTTTCAGACTAACACTTGGAGAAAGGTCAGTGCAGGTTAGGTCAGAAGGACAGTCTAGGAAGCTTGGATGCTCCTCTCTCTATAAACTTTCTCCCCATGCAAACCCACCAGCCTTAATAGAAGCTGAGTTGTATGCATCCCAAAACTTCATCCAACAGATGGCCCTGGCCCACCGAGCTTCACAGTAGGCCATAGCTCAGTTGGCAGAGCATCTACTGTACATGCAGAAGGGTGCCAGGTTCAATCCCTGGTAGGACTGGCAGACCAGCCTACCTGAAACCCAGGAGAAGCCACTGTCAGTCCGTGTAGGCAATACTGAGCCAGACTGACCAGCAACTCTGGGGGGAAAAGGCAGCTCCCAATATTTCTATTCACGGCTCTCTCTGTTCCCACAACAGTCCCTGTGGTGAAAGTTATTACCCTGTAATTTTCCCAAAGCCGTCTTATTTGTTATGGAATCTCCCATATGCAACTCAGACCTTCCTTGAGTCTGTATCTCTTTGTAGACCACAATAGAGAGTGCATTTTGTTGTGGTTTCTTCTCTGATGAATGTGGAAGAAACTTCAATATCAGCACAGATCAATATAGGCAGCAAAATTTGATGATGAAAAATTGTCATTACTTTTGCAGGACCTTTTGTTGTTGTATATTCGTACTCTGCCCATTAATTTCATCTGTATCTAATACCTGTATTACATGTTTTATCCCGTTAGCCCCTGCAGAATGAGTGAACTGTTTGTGAGAGCTTAAGCTTTGTCTGAGTAGGTTAATAAAAACCACGAAGTCTTGTGGCACCCTAAAGATTAATAAATTTATTATGATATGTCTAGTGCCTAGTATTGCCTCTAACCCTAACATAGGTGAGGAAGCAGGGTGGGTAGCATGTTAAAAGTGAAATTAAGCCACCATGAAATGCAATAATTGCAATACATTACTATTCGATTATTTAATTGCTTCTGTACATTATTTAAAACAACATTTCTGAATTACTTTTCATCATATGAGATTCCAGGGTTGTGTGCAGCATAGAAGGACAATTCAACAGGATACAAAACAAGTGAAATAAAGATAACACATCAGAGCTTAAATGTAGGCAAAATAAGCACAACAGCCATGATTGATTTATAAGGGGCAACATCTTAGCACTGGCAGGGCAGGAACCTCTTGTCTCTATTCATGCCCAAACAGACAAAACCAAATGTGTGTTTCTGCATGCACATCACTGGAAAGGGGAGAGGGGAGCGTCTCCCCCCCCCCCCAAATCACCTCCCTTCTGCCCCTCTTACATCCAATTTATTCTCCTTTCTTTCTCATCTCTCTTTACCGCCCCCCCCGCGGTATTTATATCCCTGATTATGAGGTTATCATAACTGGAATGCTTTGCAGAGTTGCTGGCGGCGTCCCAAATCTCTGTTCCATTCAAAGGCAAAAGACAGGAGACGAGGAGAGGGGGAGGGAGGGAGGAATTGCGACAGAAGTGGAGAATTGGAAGGGGCTGGGGAGAAGTTCCTCTGAAACACTTCTCCAAAAAGTGTCCCCCCACCCACCCACGCAATCTGCGTGTGTGGCCCACGCTGCTTTATCTCGTTCCAGCTCCCGAGGCTTAGCCTGGAATCTTGCTTTGAGGAGGGGCGAGGGTCGTCCTGCCAGCAGCCCTTTCCAGAGCGTGTAAAACGGATCCACCGCCAACGTGGATCTTGGAAGATCTCTCTCAGTTGGTGGTGGAAGGAGGTCGGGGGGTCAGATTTCTAGAATCTCACTGGACGGGATGGAAACACGCGACCCACCAGCCCTATCAAAGCTGCAATCCTTGGGGGTGGGGAGGGAACCACTCAGTTTCCTGGGAGGAAGCCCATTGAACTTGTTGAAGGACGTAGGAGCGTATGAAACTGCCTTAGTTAGTCCATCTAACTCCGTATTGTCGACACTGACTGGCAGCGAGTCTTTCCAGAGCTTCAGACAGAAGACATTCCCAGCCCGGCTCGAGATGCTGGGGACTGAACCCGGAGCTTTCCCCGTGCAAAACACGTAGTTCCACAGACGGAGTTACCGCCCTTACTTACGAATAGACACGGCTAGGATCGCTCTGTAAGCCGATCAAGTTCAGGGCCGCTAAGAATATGGAAATAAAGTTAGCACACGCTTATTGGGGAGTACTCCTTGAGTTCAAGGGAGCTTACTTCTGAGTAAACCTGCATAAAATAGGGGTTTGCCTGTCAATCGGCTTAGCTCCTGCTCCCCTCCCCTCCCCGCCTCTCCTCCCTCCCCGCCCAAATCCTTGGACAGAGCTGGAAATAAGACCCAACAGATTACTTGATGGTTCGTGTGTCAGGCGCTGTACAGACAAAAATAAACAAGAGAGGCTGTCGCGGGTCTAACAGTCACTAAACGGCCTCCTGCAGCCAGCACAAATCTCTCTCCGGGAAGTGACAGCCCATGAAAAGTTTTGAACGGGGTTTGAGCGAGATTTTGTGTATGCAATGACCGATTAATCCGTCCGTAGTTTAGCAGCGCGTTAGAGGATGAGATCTTACATTAGATGCCACCAGTTTGAGTCTTGCTGAGGGAAGAGATCGGTTCTTTTCCGACCAGCATAGAAGAACACGAGTTTCATTGCGGGAAAATCAATCTAGGCAAACAGTGACAGGGTCAGTGGAAATAGAACCGCACACGCATTGCCAAAGACTCAGCTCTTACGGATATCGATTTATTTTAAAAGAATGCAGTGCAGCGAATGGACTCACCTTACCGATTCTATGCTTTATATACGTGGCAGGGCAACTCTGAGAAGAGAGCTTCGTAGAAAAAGGAATCTGTTTATGTATTGAGCCTCTGGGATTTTCTGAATTGTATTTCACCTGCTGTGACGCCTCTTTGAATGGGGCTCGTGGGCGGAAAAGGGAAGGATATGAATTACTTACTGAAGCTGCAATCCTATAGACCTGGGATCGATTCTCAGTGACCTCAGCGGGGCTTTGTTCTGAGTAGACCTGCATAGGATTGCGCTGTTGCAGGAAGAGTGTATAGAACGGCAGCACAATGCTATTCAGAAGGAAACCTGCCTGTTTGATTCTAACCGGCTTGCGCCCACGCAAGTGCGCATAGGATTGCAGCTTCACTTTTCATCCATTAGGCTATTCCTCTCAGGGCGCAGGCTTCCTTTCTTCAGTGTGTTCTGTTTCAGAGCAAGTCATCAGTGGATTCCCTTCTGAGTAGGAATGCACTGGGTCGCATTTTGCAATATTCGTGTATGTACTGTATATAGGATCGCAGCAGCCTTATTTATTGGCTTAACGTTCATAAAACAAATCCTATCAAGGCTGTATTCTCCATGGTGTTTGATGATCTATTTATACATTTTCCAGTTCCTATTATGTTTCCTTCTTCACTCTCGGTTCTTCCTAGACTTTCCCCCCGCATCTTAGAATAAGCCCCCACCCCCCGTTTTTTTTCTATTCTGCACTCGAACCCATAGAATTCCTTCACACAAACAAACACGTGTTCACCTCCTTCGACCAATCAATAGAGGACAAGGGATTTCAACTGATGCTCTGGATTCACCCCCTCGTCCTTATCACCACAAACCCTAAATCTATGATGTGAAGATATTTGGAGCAATCTGTTGTGTGTCTGTGTCTGTGTGGGGTTTTGTGAAGCGTGCGGGGGGGATCCTAAACCAATTTACTTTATTTTATACGTGCGTGGGGTATCAGCGAACACGTTTAAGATTGGAGGAATATTCATTAGTGTGAAACACACGTATTTTGTATGAAATAGGTTGTGGATTGGGCTGGTAGTTTAGCTGAAGCATAAATATATGAAGAGACATTAAGAGACAGGATTATCTCTATCTATCTATCTATCATCTATCTATCTAACTATCGTCTATCATCTATCTATTCTGCACACCCCGAAAAAAACAGCCCGTGTGCGTGAGTACACGTGAATGATTCATTACATCCGTGTGTATGTAGATTTAACTCCGAAATCCCCCAAAGTAAGCATACGTACTGTACGTACTGTACTTAGAAAAGATATTTGCGTGAGGTCAACGGGCGCGTGCCTTGAGGTTTCAGCTTTAAGGCAGCGGTGGGCAGTAGGTCTTCTCGCTAGAACCCTGTGAGAGGGGGATAGGAAGGGAAATCAGAAATCTGCTTCACTTTACCGCATGAGAAAGGGACAGAAACACGTCTCAGAAGTGTGGCCTGCAACTTGGAAGCAAACCTTTACGTCCCAACCCTCCTTTGATTGTCTAAGAGGAAACCGTCGGCTTCTTTCTTCTTTCTTTCAACAAGGATTTATATTTTTTATTTTATCTTCCGCGGTGTGCGCGTCTGAAGGCTTGGTCTAGGCGAGTTTAAAGAAGGATAGCAAGGCGCCGGCTAAATGGACATCCATTCAGGCAAAATAAGGACCGGCATTTATTTATTTATTTTAAAGTTTGCAAATAAAACTGCACCTTCTCCTTCCGGAGTTATTTTGGAGGGATCGGATGGTTTGTTTTCTGCCTAGTGTCAGGTCATATCGGCCTCTTCTAATGAGAGAGTTGAAATGTATTTGCCTCAAGAGGTCGATTTTCAGCTGGTGTTGAAGAGAACAAAGGGAACCATTTCTTGTTCTGTCTGACAGCTAAATAAACTCCATCCTCCTCTCTCACACACCCCAGTCCTTTTCACTTTATAAAGCGTAACCCACCTTCCTTGCTTGGTTTCTGAACCGGGGCGGGAAATCTGATTGCACGCCATGAATCTGACAAAGTGGTCTGATTGCCACTGCTTACAACAAACACCTCGATCCTCGCCTTGCGCGTTTCTTCTCTGCATCTGTAGATTGTAAGGGCATCCGGGTTTCCCCGCCCCCGCATCTCTGTTCGATGGGAAAAAAATATCACTAATATACTTCAAACGCTGGTACGATTATTTAAATAATATAGACCTTCAGGAAAAGTACGTAAGGTTTCTAGGGCATACTTTGTCCAGCAGCAGTTTCCTTTTTGTCGTTCCTGAAAATGGTAGGATTTAAGTGTATATCGACAGGGGGGTTATGTAATTCTCCTTCTCCATCAGCACCGTTAGGTATCCAGAGAATAAATTAAGCATAGTTTTACAGCAATGGCAGCATGGTGAGCTGTATGCGTGCGTAAAAAAATTATGCAAAATATACTAACTATATTGAGGATAGTAGAAGAAAATAGTTGGAAGAAGCTTGCAAAAGATCCTTATAGAATATGGCTTGTTTGTAGACGCTCTGCTGTTTCACCAAGTCAGTTGTGCCAAATCTGTGAAGGCACCTGCTCTGGAAAAACAACCTGCGCCGTTTTGGTGAAGAATACAGTTTTATTTTTATTTATGCTTTGAAAACTACAACAAAAGGGGGGGGGCGTTGGATGAATAAAATAGAGAGGCGAGAAATATTTTTATGTACATATTTTTATGTACTTTCTGTTTAAACCATATTTTGGATCTCTGTTTTGGATCTTTGGAGCTTTGAAACCTATGGGTGTAACCTTCTGCATTATTTTAAAAGTCCCTCGCAATCTTTGAGAATTTTTCCCAGAGAAATTCACCCAAATCCAGATGTTAAATGCATTTAAGGGGGTGGGGTGACTTAGACGGTGCATACCCAAATATGGAGATTTATTTCCTTGAAGGAACGAAGTAACACCCTGTAATGTATAAAACGACCTGTGTTCGGGTATAATGATGTTCAGATCTTGCTCCTCCTTAGCTGACACCTAACGGTCTATCGAAACATTCTAAAGAAGTCTAAACATTCTATAAATATCTCCCGTGATATTGGTGGGCTGGCTACTAAAATTAAAAAAGAATCGATTTCCAGATTTTTAAGTAGCAATACCACTTTCCAATGCTCAAAGTAATAATAAATTAATCCTTACAAAGTATCAGTTAATTCGCCAAATCACATATTAAATTGGATTTCATCGGGGCAACTCTTGTGGGTCAGTGTCCGCCGCTGATAACACATTTTTTACTCGGTCATTAAAAAAAAAATCTATTTAATCGGGTTCGTATTTTTCGTTAAAAGCTCCTCAAAAACGTCCTGAGTGCTGGGGCACTCTTAATTGTTAATAGGTTGCTCGTATTAGAGAGCAGCCATTAAACTGAGATTCTTCTCTCAACAAAAGTTAAGTGGAAACAAATTGGTAACAAATCAGCTGGACTTAACCTTCCACGTAAATATCTCTCGGGCTGAGAGGTCGAATCCCTTTCTTGCTGGTTCTTGGGGGGGTGGGGGCAGGAGGGTACGGAAATTGTTTAGATTGCAAGCACGACTCCGTTAAGTCTATTTATTTCAATGGGCCTACTCTGAGCAAATCTTACTGGACTGCCGCCCACCCTTCTCGGGAACGAAAGCGAGAGGGCTCGATGGCTTAGCCAACTCTGAGACAAGCAAGTGCAAATTCACGAATCCAAAAATAATAATTATTCGGAGTCCATTAAGACTCGAGATTCCGCCCCCCACTTCCTCGTCCTCCTTTCCTCCCCCGTTTTTCTTGCCACACGCAACTACAGAAAGGGCAAATCTGAAAATATTCGAGCCATGGAAGGTGTTAATAAAACGTGTCACTTCGCTCTCCAAGTCTGTGTGTGGTGGTGGAGATTGGGGTGCGTGCGTGTGTTTAAGAAAACAAAGCTCTTTGCTTATCTTGAGAGAAAGAAAGAAGAACTTTGCACACTCAGCTTTCTTTTAAAAAACGATATAATACTGCGTTGCACAGGGAGATATGTGAACCTTCCTGACGTGAACCAAAACATCAGACAAACTCTTACGGAACGTAGTAGTCCGGCAAAGAAGCGTTGATATATTCATGATGTTGCAGGTTGTGTTCATAACGGAACAGGTTGTGAACCTGCAACACAAAGGATTAATTCCAGGGCTGAGGGAAGTACCATGGGCCAAGCTAGAGAGTTTCCAATTCCTGAGCTCACCTTGACCAATTCAACTCCACATCCATATATTGGGTAGAAGAGGGCTACCTGGTCGGCTCGTAATGCGTGCAGGAGACATCCTTTTCGTACTCTCAAGGCATATTGAAATGGGAACTGATCATTAGTGTTAAAATAATCTGAGTCTTTAAACCAGCAGAGGTTAAACTCTTTCCCTAGATTAGTGTATTCAGAAAGCTGCGCATCCAGGCTGCAATACAACATTTGCTTGGGAATAAGTCCCATTGAGTATAGCAGGGCTTACTTCCAAGACCAAGGAAAGGGTCAGTGGCAAAGCATCTGTTTTGCATGCAGAAAGTCCCAGATTCAATCCCTGGCATCTCCATGTAGGGATGGAAGAGACCCTTGTCTGAAACCCTGAAGAGTCGCTGCCAGTCAGTGTACACAATACTGGCTCATTGCAAGGCAGCTCCCAAGTTCCTAAGCATGTGCAGTGTTGCCCTCTGCTTTTCAGCTTCCTCTGGATCTTGGCAGGATGCAGTTACAACAATATGTTTATTGCAGAGACTAACAAACTAGAGATTTTTTAATTCTTATCTCAAAGCGTTTCTCCAGTTGCTCTGATCAAAATGATGCTGTTTCCAAGGTGGCAGTTAAAGAGCTTTGAGGCTGCAGCTCATTGATGCTGGTACTGCCCTCCAGGTTGAGCCCATGTTAATGTGCCCAGAGTGTACAACCAGAAGCTCTCCCTTTTTGCTAACTTTGTTGGACCTGTTGGCATATCTATAGCAATTACTGTTCCATAATTAGTTACTCTTTTATACACACACAAACGCTGCACGCACACATTTACCATTTATACTAGCTGATAATAGATAGATAGATGATAGATAGATAGATAGATAGATAGATAGATAGATAGATAGATAGATAGATCATAGATAGAGATAGAGATAGATAGAGATAGATGGATAGATAGATGATAGATGATAGATGATAGATAGATAGATAGATAGATAGATGATAGATGATAGATGATAGATGATAGATGATAGATAGATATCTGCTTCCTCTTTCTATTATGTTATTAGTAACCAGGGAAATACGTTTGTCCTAGGTGAGTCTAACTGTTTACAAATCTTGTCTCTTTCTCTTCACCTTTGGTATCTTCTCTTCTTTAGCGAGTCTTCCCCTCACAGATAATGCGGGCCAGCTACCTTCCTTTCTTCCCTGAACAAGTAACCAACAAAGGCATTTTTGTTCTATAAAAACCTCGACGTGAAAAAACCAGGACCATTAACCTGATGTCCTCCCCAATTCAAATCATTCCACAGGTCTGGGTACAAACCTGTTCCCAGGTTTGGGGAAAGCAAAAGGCACGCAATTTATTTCGCCTTGAAGTTATTTAAAACATGACAGCCAGGAGCCAAAGCGAAGCCCCTTTGCATCCCATTGTTTTCAATGGGGACTCGAACACCTGCGCCGCTCACTTCCTATTGAAGCCAATGGGGCTGAAAGCCGCGATCCTATATTCACCTCCTAGGGAGATTCAAATCCCTTTTAATACACTGATATTTACTTCTGAGGAGACATGGTTAGGATCGCGCTGTAAAACATGCGGAACGTGGTCTAGACCGTGCCTGCGAGTGTGGGGTGTGTGCGCGCGTGCTAGCGTGTGTGTGTGAAGTAACGGGACGAAGAAAACCACACCGTTTAGGAGCAAAATATTGACAGATCTCTCATTTTAGAAACTGCAGTTATATTAATGACTGGAGAGTTTCGTTCTTTTCAAGGGGAAAGGGAAGTTACTCTCTCGGTTTTCAGTCAAATGACAGGATTCTTCCATGTTTACCTTTATCCTGAAGTGGGACGAGGTGGGGGCGAGGTAGAGAGACAAGCAAACCATATTAATAACCCAGGATATGAAATAAAATAAAGTGATATGAAACTGTTTCCCATAATCTCCCTCTTTCTCCTTGAATATTTTCTCGTTGTTATTTTTTCTTTTCTTCCAAAAAGCTAAATTTATAATTTTATAGTTTTGGGTTGTTGTTGTTGTTGTTAGCAACCTCAAAGGCAAATTCTACCAGCCTTCTAGTTTCTCTGAGCAGGGCTTAATTTGTGCCAAACCTCTCCAAAGTTGGTATGCAGAACGCTCGGGGCAATTCATCCAGAAACATGGGGTGAAATAATAGCAATCAAGAAAGGGATCTCTGGCATGATAAAAGTCTGTAATTTTATCAGGACAAGTTACTTGTTGTTTACTGTTGTAACAATTGCTTTCTCAAAATTTATCTTCTGTACCATGAAAAATAGATAAGTATTTTTTTTTTTTTTTTAGAAAGCGGTCTCTGAGTCTTGTGCAGAGTGTCTTCATAGAAAAACAGAAAGTTGCCTTCATCTAACTCAGTAGTGTCTACACACTGGCTGGCAGGGGCTCTCTAGAGTCTTTTCCAGCGCTACCTGGAGACGCCAAGGATTGAACCCAGGGACCTTCTGCATGCAAAGCAGATGCGCCGCAACTGAACTTCGGCTTCTTCGCCCCACCAGGTTGACTTTATCCTGTCTCTAAGATGAAGGAGGCAGACTTCTCAGACCATCTGAATGGCTTCCAGGTGGACACCTCTCTTAGAAATGAGTAGGGTTGCAACTGAACTAAAGGCATTTTTGACAGTGAATCATATAACTTTTAGTCGATTAATCGATAAAGTGAATGGCTAAGGCAATATTTCCGAAGCATCCTTCTCTTTTTAGGTGATGCACATATCTGGCGTATCTGGCATATTCTCAAAAGAGGCATTGCCTCTTAGGTGAGAGGAAGGTGGGAATGTCTCCATTTAGACAAGGCTTGCCACCTTTAGTTCAGTATTTTTATTTTTATTTAAAACAATATTTTTCTTTAAACGAACAAAAAAGTAATACTGCAGTAACTGAGAACACGTTTTTAGTGGATTCTGCTTGGGATAACATTAGAGAACATACTATCTACTGCTGAAATGTTTAATCGATTAAACTAGCTGATTAATCGATTAAATATTGCAGCTATGGACGTTAAGGACTCATGTTATTTGCTGTTGTCTTAAGAAGAAAGAGAAATTGGGAAATACACGTGGGGGAGACAAGGAGAGAGACCGAGAGAGAACCTAGGTACAGGTATATTATCCAGTTCTGGGAATCCTGAATGAAACAGACAAGAAACGTTTTCCAGCTGAAGCTTATTTTTCTTGCATTCTGGATATTCTTACGCAAAGGGAAAAATACCTCTACATGTTAGAGGTGAAATATTATCTGACAGATGGGGGTGCTGAGCCTTCTGAAAACTAATATCTCCGGTCTGGAGAGTCCCTCGCTGGCGAGGAGGAATTTAAACAGCTCCCACCCACAACCTAGTTAAGCCCAAACATGTGAATTCACACAACCCTATTGCACTGACGCGTCTTTAAATCTATGAGACTTCACATTCGGGTGCTACACGCATTCTGCTGACAACACGCAGCAGTGGTTTCATTTACTCCAGAACCATCTTTTGCCACATACACAAAATCAGGCTTTCCCTTGAATTTGTAGTCACTCAACTATCACCCTTGGTTCTACAGTCACAATCGTCACAAAGGCGGCTTAGAGCTTTCTTCATAAACACCAATGGAAGCTAAGAGGCAGACAGGCTGTCAAAAGACAACTTCCAAAGGTGGCAGATCCTGGTTAAACTACTTGCGTGTTCGCTTGGTTTAAGCTCAGCGGGGCTGTTCTGGAGAAAAGGAAGTAAGGCAAACTGTGAGGACTCTCTGGTTAGGGGCACTTGCACGTTCCGGACAAAGCCTAGCACACGCTGGAACCAAAATAAATATGGATGAGGAGAAGGGCGGCAGTATGTTGCGCTCAGGATTACCGTAAGTAGCGCGGGCAAAGGGGCGCGCTGGAGACGACAGACTTGGTGAAAAGCCCATTAAGATCTGCACCGATTAAGCGGTGAACGCTTGCAGATCCATTTCTGAATTTCCCCCCAGAAACAGAATCCGAAATGACAGGAAAGGCAAAACTAGCTTTTAAGAAAAGGGGGGAAATCCACTTCTGCTTCCCATTTCTCCCACCCCACCTCAGTTCCTCCCTCTTCCCCCCTAAAGCAAACGAGAAGAGCTTTGTCAGTGCTTAAAGGAGCCATTCCAAAACCAATTAGAACCCCTTCGTCTCGTTTGTATGTATTGTTGAGGCATCTGGGGAGAGCGCGCGTCAGATCTGCCGCCCAACCATTGAGAACGCTGAAAAGGAGACTCGGACGAGGTTGGAAAACAAATACACGCGGCCAGTTATGAAGCCCAAGCCGGAGAGCCTGGCGGCGGCGGCGGCAGAAATAGTAGAAGTTGGGGCGGGTGGGGGAAGTGTCGGAAGGCGGATTTCAGACAGCGGAACCGCGGGATTCCTGTCCTGAAACAAGTCCCGGGGAATAATAGGCAAAATGCTAATTTCATTGATGCTTCTGCTGTGAAGAACGCCAGCAGTGACGCATAGAGCCACTGCTGGCTTATTTACTTACGCGCAGCGCAGTTCTGTACAGGGCTACTCTGGAGTAAGCCCCCATGGATTACTTGATTCCCAAGTAAGTATGAGTAAGGGTCTTGCCTACTTTCTATCTTAAGAAAATAATGATAATATCCTGGCTTTCGTTACAATATCCTGAAGGTTTAAATGTATAATCCACAAATGTATAATCCCCTTTCGGGAAACGAGTTGAGAACTGAGGAAACGGCCTTCTTTCGAGCTGAATGACGGATCGTCCGTCTAGCACAGAGCACTGACTGGCAGCAGAGATTCAAAAGGGTGGGAGAGTTGAACCTGGGAATTTCTGAATAGAAAGCGTGTATTTTACCTCTGAGCTGTCTCTCCCACAGCTCTGTGGTAGGAAAACGAGACATAATGGATAGAAAGCGTCCAGTTTCATCGTCTGCAGAATTAGGGAACAGCTACAAACACCGTTGCGCTTCTCAGGGGTCGTACAACAACGCACAGATCTCTCCTGCGTGGAGTTGCTTTCTTTCTGGTTGGTCTGCTGTTGTTTGCGGAGTTCAGCATAGCCTCAAAGCCTGCGCTTATTTCCATCCTCATAGACAGAAGACCCATACGACACATTTAATGCACCTCCAAAGCTCATTTAAAACACATTGCTCCCCCTCCCCCGGGCAAATCATGGGAACTATAGTTTGATAGTTTGACTGGGACTGTAGCTCTGGGAGGGGAAAACTATAGTTTCCAGGATTACTTTGGGGAAGTAATGCGCTTTAAATGTTCGTTGGGTGTATGGTAAGGATATTCCAAAGAGATAAATTCAAGCTTACGCGTTTAGGGCTCTGGAAGAGAGTATACTCAAGATTAATTAGTGCACGTTAGTTATTAAGAAAAAGAAGATTATTCCCGTGCTCATGGTGGTTAAACTGTATATTTCCCTGTCTTTTATTCAGTGGGTACCTATGGGTGAAGCGTGGTGTAGTGGCTAGAGTGTCGGACTAGGACCTGGGAGACCAGGGTTCAAATCCCCACTCAGCCATGAAGTTACTGCGTGATTTTGGGCCATTCATTCACTCTCAGTCTAACCTACCTCACAGCATAGGAGCCAACTCCTAGGGGCCAAGGGGTTAGGGGTCCCCCACAAAGGTGATGGGCATTCCTATTCAAATATTGTGTGTCATGTGAACGATTATGCGGGGCGGGGCTTACCTGGGCCCCCCACAATTTTTTATTCAAGTTGGCACCCCTGCCTCACAGGGTTGTTGGGAGGATAAAATGAGGAGGAGGAGGAGAAGAACTAGCCTCCCTTCCCCCCCCCTCTCTCTAAGCACTGGCTCATGTTAGGAAACGAGGGAGTAGCAATTATTCCACAGCGATGACCTCGCGGAATGTAGAGACTTCATTCACAGATGCTCCAGAATCGCCCTGGTTGAAGCCTGCGTGGCTTCTCCAGAGCAAGTGGATTCAAAACCGTCCAGCTTCACATTTAACACTCTTTGACTAAACAGCCCAGCAAAACCCAAGGGGGGAGAGAGAGGTCGCCTATTCAAGAGCTGTCAGCAAGAGATTAAAAGCCCCAGGATGGCGTTGAACCCGAGGCTTGAGTCAAGTGGTGGAAGGAGGGGCGTGCGGGGAGGGGGAGACTCTCAGCAATTCGGGCGGGGGTGGGAGGAGACTCAAGAGAAAGGGAGACAGAAAGGGGATCTTTACATCGGCCTGTCAGTATCCCTTGAGCCTAACTCCAAAGTGCAGACCCACCTCGCACACATCGCACATTTAAAGCGCATCCTATGCACCTCGAAAGAACATTACTTCACCCTAGGGAATTATGGGAGCCATAGTTTGTTAAGGGGGGCTGGAAATTGTAGCTCTGTGAGGGGGTAACTAAAGTTCAGGTGCTTTAAAGGTGCGCTGGATGTGCTTTAAAGGAATGGTGTGGAGACCTTCCTGTTCAAACAGGTCTTTGAAAACAAAGGTGCAGACGATGCTGATCCCTGGGCTGCTGTCAGGGCAAACAGTTTTTAAACTTCCGGTTCTAAATGTGTCCTGGTGTATTTTAATTATTGTTTTTAATTATTTTGTTTTGATTAGTTTGTCTTGTATACTGTTGCTTTGGAATGTTGTAAGCCGCCTTGAATCCCAGCTTGGGAGAAAGGCAGGCTATATAATACATTAAATAAAAATAAATAAATGTTTCTTGATACACACTCCATGGTCACAGCAACACACATTACATATATCATGTATATGCAGATTCATATGTGTCTATATCATCATAGCTCCACCCACCCCCAATAAAATAACACAGAAAGAGAGTACACATAATCTAGTTGTGGAACTGTTCTCATGCGCACACACATACCATGAGGACAGACAAAAGACAATGCTTCTGTACACAGTGCACGGTTAGTTTACGGAACTTCCTGCCGCAAGATGTGGCGATGTCCCATTTTTCCGTCGTCTTGAAAGCGGGATTAGACAGTGCAATGCCGAGGTAGGTGGGCCTCTGACCTGAAACAGCCGGTTGTGTTCTTGCACGTCACACGCCCTATTCTAGATGCATACAGGTCTTGTTTTTCCAGCCATCCAGTGATTAATAGATGACCAGAGGCTTCTTGCCCTCTCTCCTAAAACATGAAGCTGGACGGGTGGTGATGGCTGCCCAGTGAGACACTTCTCTGCTCATGATCAGAGGACGTCTCGTCTCCATCATGTGAGCAAAACCCGGACATTAAAAGAGATTCCGGGGAGAAGCTCTTTGGGCCAAATGTAGTCTTGCTCAGTTCCATTGACTGAGGACTCTCACCTGTCCTCCCCGCCTCCACTCCATCCTAAATATATGCACTAAGTATCTCACACTTTACATGTGAATTCTTGGGGAGCCCAGATTTTTTAGGGAAAGGGGGAAACTCTGCCAAAAGCCACTACCAGACCTAGAATTGTAGTGCAAACGTTGAGTGGCGATCCACAGTTCGGTTCCCTTCCTCTTTATAATCCCAAACCTCCTTCCTTCCCAATTTGCCAATTTATATGCTGTTCGATTCCCAACTTCCTCTGTCCATCCATCGCTCCCTCCATCTATCTCTGTACTCCGCGCAATCACGAAGCCAAGCGGCGAAATGGTCTCTTTCTCTCTCTCTTCACTTGACTAGCTTGGTAGGTGGCCCTGTATATTTGGGTTAATGTCGTGTTTATGTTAATGAAAAAAGGGGGGATAAGATTACAAACAGACCACGGCATGCCCTGATTTCTGTCGCTGCTGGGTTCGTCTAAACTGTATATTTCCAGACTAATCAGTTTCGGAGAGCGAAAATGACTGTTGCCTCGAAGACCTCTCTCGCCGCCGCCCCGCCCCCCGCCCCCCCCCCAAAACCGACATTTTCAATTAAAAAAACAACCAAGGGAATATTGATTGTGTTTCCTCTGGAGATAGTGTATATCTAATCTGTTGCTATAAAGAGGAAGAGACGCACAGGGATTTTGGGACTGTTTGATTTGTTGCTTTTTTCCTCTTTCAGAAGAGAGAGAAGGCAGAAGCGGCTTGAGGATCGCAGTAAGGATGCCTGGATGAGACCATTGAGCTGAATCACACACCCTTTTGCCCTTTACACTACAATTCGATGCACACTTTTGTAGGAGTAGGTCCGGATTGTGCTATTAAAGACACACTCATGTCACTTGAGGAATTAAGCACGTGTCTGTCTCCTACTAAAAACAGTGAGACCTCGATGTGTTTAACTTCGTCTATAGTTGGAAATGGCTCCTGATAGTTCTGTTAGACATTATTATTATTATTATTATTATTATTATTATTATTAACCACCATGATATTACACCCACTAAAATTAATGTACCTAAGTTGGCCATGTCCATTAAACCCAATGGGTCTACTCTGAGTAGGACCAGGGTCTGCTACCACTTATTAAGATAATTACTATTATTATTACTATTTCATCTCCAAGACTCCTCTCTATTCAAATTTTATATTGATCACGTTTCCCGCCCGCCCCCATCCTTTCCACGCTGGCCCTTCAAATAAGTCGAAGCTGTCGATCATTTCAAGGCTTTCTTTTATCACTTAAAGAAAGTAGTGGCAACGTTTCCATGAGGGGCGGGCGGGCTGTGGAGGACATTTATTGAAACTTCAGGATCCGGGGAAAGTCTTGGGGCACATGCAACGGGGGTTTCCCCTGCCCCCCCAAGCTAAGATGCGACTGGTTTTGGTGTGATCACTGGTGAGAACACAAACATCTGAAACAATCCCGCGTCCGTATAGGGTACCGCTTCCAAATACAGTTGTATCCGTTTTCCCTAAGCCTCTTTAGATGTGCATCTTTAGGTACCAAAAAAAGCACAGCGTTCTGTATTGTACAGCTTGGATTTTTGAACGAGTGAGAGGTGTATCAGTGTCTTTTGAGTGATTAAGGGGGGAAATGGGCAGGACCTCCCCCCGCACATTGTAAATCCCCATTTACAAAGCCAAGACAACCACAAACGTTATTAAGGCAATTAAAAGATTTATGGCTGTGAATGAGAGAACATATGTAAAATCCAATGCTTTCTGCGCAGAGTAGACCCATAGAAAATAATGGGCAAGCCTAACTTAGGTCCACTCATTTCAACGGCTCTGCTCTGAATAGAAATTTGTTGAATACAACAGTTAGAGCGTTCTAAGGCAACATAGAAATATAATATTGGTTGATTCGTTTTCAGTGGGTTTTTATACACTTTAAAAAAGTATTTCAAAGAGAAAGACCCTTTTAGGACAGAGAGGGGAGGGTATGACTATTTTTAATAAAGGATCAGTACTGGCATAGAAACAAAGCAATTAGTATTTACCAGAAAGCCACCTATACATCCCTGTTCCTTTTCTCTTTCTTTTTTCTTGTTAAAAAATATTGACTTTAAAATATATTCCCCTGGAAAAGTCTTACCCATTTCATTTCAAAGTAATTTTATAAACAGCAAACGAATTGTTATTGCGTAACAATATATTCATTTTCAATCCATTATGATGTATAAACAATCATTTGGTATGAGTCATAGATCAGGCATGGGAAGAAACTCAGTAATAGGCGCGGGGGGGGGGCGGGGCGGGGAGCCACATACATGATCTCAGTCTTCCTTACAACCACCCTGTAAAGTAGGTCAGTATTATTATGCCCATGTTGAAGAGGGAGCGCTGAGAGCGTGGCTGAGGCTGCAATCCTATGCTCTCTTTTCTAAGAATAATCTCCACTGAATTCAAGCAAACAAGCATAGGACTGGGTTATTAGTGAGGTATGAGGTGAGGCTAGATTTGCCCAAGAAGCAGAAAGACGCCCGAATTCCTTCCCAAACAAGACACGGAGCTCTTATTTGGTCTATTCAATGGGGCTCACTTTCTAAAACACCTGCAATCCTATACTTATTTACCTGGGAGTAGATTTTACTTCTGAGCAGACATGTACAGGATTGCAACTGTTTCACTGTATTTAGGATTACAGCGTTACAGAGTAATTCTGCTAATGCCTAAACAGAAGTAAGTCCCATTCAGTTAAATAGGATTTGCTCCCCGATAAGTGGGTAAAAGGGTTACTGTTTTTCACAGTAAATTGGATTTCAACAAAAACGGTGGGCTTCTGAATCTTTTTTTTTAAAAAAAAAAAAACCTATTTTAAGTAAAAACATTTTATAACCTATACTCTTCCGCATTCCAGATGTAGGGATATCAATTTAAATAAATAAGCAATTCTAATCCTGGAGAAGAATGAAAAGTATTTTGTTTCGCTTTAACATAAGTGAAACGTATTGGTGGAGAGAGATATGGATAATAAAAAAAGGATGAGAGGACTTCAAGCTTGCGGATTCTACTTTGGGTCGGAGCCAATATTAGTTTACTAGGAGTAGACCCCTTGAGATTAATAGACTAATTTAGGTCCATTCATTGGATTTGGAATTAAGTGCCAAATAGTGGTTTAGAAAGAAGGGCGGGCATATAGTTAGAACGAGAGAATCGGGGCACCTCTGAGTCAGCGAAGAGACTTGTGGGATTTTAAAGATTCCACATTTTATTATGGCTTAGGTAGACTGATGCCCATTTCAACAGAGGCAAGACCACCTCTGAATACATCTTAGCTCAGGAATTTGTGTCCAGGACCAGACTCAAGCCCACAGACCTTTCCCTCCGAAATCCATTCCTCGTTCCTCATCTCCAGCTTTCTTCGTTTCAGCAGATACATTAGGGGGTGGGGAGTTGCTGTGGTTAAACAACTGGGAGTCCAAAATCTTTGGTGACCTCCTGCAAATAGCACAGATACCTACAAGTAGATCCCGCTGTATCACCTTCTGCTCTTGCCCTTGTCCGTATTGAAGAAGACTAACGCAATATCCTCCTGCGGGGATTGCGCGGGTTGGGCTGCGCTCTTCAATGGAAATTGCGCAGGAGAACGACCCGCTGGATTGTGCCTTCAACGCTCTTCCTCGAAGCAGTCTTTTACATCCCCCGATTGCAGAACCGGGATGGTATTTCTCCTTAGAGAGGGGCGGCTTTGCAATGAATCGGTAAATTGCTGCGCCAGAACGCAGCTCCATAGCAGAAGCTACCGCCGGTACTAGAGTCTCCCAGATCGCTTTGTATTTGCATCCCTTAATTCTCGATAACAGGAGTTTTATTTAGAGCGCAACACCGTTTTCTGGGTGCTTCCAAGGTGTCCCTAGTGCCCAGTGAAATTATTTTAATTTCTAGAAAGGGATAGCGAGATGTTGAGTCAACATTCGGGATTTTGAGGCAAACCAGTCAAGTTCTCGTTTTGTCTCATCTAGAATCATGACCATCATCATCTTGCCTGCCCTGCACCATGAGGTCCCCTGGCAGGTTACAACGATGTAAAATACAGAATTGAAATCAGTTAAAACAAATTACAGTCGAGAGATTAGGATGGGTCCTAAATAGATGTTTCAGATGTTTCCCTAAAGTAAAAGAAACAAACAAACAAATTAGCTAGTGTAGCTAGTGAAAAGAAAAACCCTGGCACTCCTCAATTATGTGCCCCCTGGTTAATTTAGAGCTCTCTATGGGGTGGGGGGTGTGTGTGTGTGTGTGTGTGTGTGTAGCATCCATCAGTACAGAACATCTGGTAAGAAATATGTTCAGGAAAGATAGGTGCAATTCACACACACACACACACACACACACACACACACACCAATAAAATTCATTACACGACATCCGAATCTCTGAACAGTAAAAGATTCCAGAGGTGCCAAGAGTGTTGCCTAGAGGTTTGGTTTCCTGACAAT
Source organism: Podarcis erhardii (assembly GCF_964252035.2). Classification (NCBI taxonomy): domain Eukaryota; kingdom Metazoa; phylum Chordata; class Lepidosauria; order Squamata; family Lacertidae; genus Podarcis; species Podarcis erhardii. Next base: position 41,177,317 of record NC_138511.1, read on the forward strand.
GAAGGTAGGAGGAGACTGTGGTGTCTTTAGGGTGTATGGTTTTATTTGCACAGGATGGAGGGACTCACAGCATCAACACCCCAATAGATCTTTCTTCTCCACTAGTCGCATCTTTGGATCCAGCACAGAGCAAATATATGTCTCTCTGATGTGCAAATGGTGAGTGTGTTTTGGGGGTGGGGCATGGGCGTAGCCAGGATTGATGTTTGGATGGGGGGCAGAATCAATGTTAGGGAGGGCAGAACTGAGCTAGCTGCAATGCGATTGGTCAGTTAGTTAAGTATATTTATTTATTTATTTACTTGATGGGGGGCAGCTGCCCCTGCCCCTCCCTCGCTACGCCCATGGGGTGGGGCTTCTTTCTACCTTTAAGAAATGGCATGCTCTTGTTACAAAAGAGGATTATACAGAATGGAGGAGCAGAGGTCTTCTAATGCCTAGTCAGCCATGCTAATCAAAGATGTCCCATTTACTTGAAGGTGCCGGAGGAGGAGGTGGAGCAGTGGGAAAGACCCACTGGCAACATGACCTGCAACTAATGGCAAAAGCAGAATTAGTTGGCTCTGCCTGTCATTGTCTCTAGCTCCACTTTCTGCTGGTCTCCCTGTCTTCTGACATCGCAGTCCTAAGGGGCACCAGCCACCATTAATGGCACACACACATGTCTTCACCCCCTAAAAACTCAAAGGATGCTCTGGTCTCCAGAGATGAAAGCGACATGGCACGACCCATCAGCTGACAACCGTGGCCCACACAGCTTTGCTGCGGCTGATTCATCTCCCCATTTGTCTGTCAGCACTTGGCTAATCCTTAAATAGCCTTCAGCAGGTGCTTCATGCTTCCGCCACCTCCTCCTGCCCCCCTCCTCTCCCCCACTTCTTTGCTCCCCTCTGCTTTTATCTGCTCTTTTAGATGGTGGTGACATTTTCTCCAGTTCGTCCAATTCCTGCCTGTTTTCCCTGGGGTGGTGGGTGAGGGTGGAGGGGCAGCCAAGATATTGTTTAATCCAGATTGAGCTGAGTTCATAAAACCAGAGCCAGAAGGGACCTTCCAAGGTCATCTAATACAACCTGCTGCTTTAGTTTAGTCTTACATGGTCTACATTTCTTGGTTTTGTTTCACTACAGAAGAGAGGCTGCTTCTGGAAATCTCAACGGGCATGTATTTCCACCTGCCTTCCCCACCCCGTTGTCTGAGATCCTTATAAGGAGGAGAGCTGTATTTGGGACAATGAAATGATTGCTACAGGGGAAAGACTGCTGGAACCATCAAGGGCAGGCTGTAGAATGGCAGAAGAGGTGGGATGGTGGAGTTTGCTGTCAATACACTGCTTATCTTTGGAGCAGCAATGATTCATGCACAGGAAAGGGACCCCTTCCAATCTACTCAGATTGGGTATTGAACTGTGAGGTTATGTGGGGCTTGAAGGACAGCCAATCTTTACCTCCCCAGGTGAGGGATGGGGAAAGGATTGAGGAAGGAGACCCGGGTGAGAGCTGGGCTCCCATACAGCAAGTTAATTTGGTGGGCATATGTGGTGGGCATATGTCCTTTGGGAACAGTGACTCCACCAATTTTGGATGCTACCACTTTATTTCCTTTGTGGATATTATTATTGCAATTAGAATCATAGAATTGTAGAGCTGGAAGGGACGAAAGGAGTCATCTAGTCCAACCCCTTGCAATGCAGGAATCATTTGAACCCATGGCCCTGAAATTAGGAGCCTCATGCTCTGTTTAGCTTTATGTTAGCTTATTTATATTGCTCTTGTATGGATTTATATTCAATATTTATTTACATTATTGTCAGAGCTGCCCTAGGTCCCAGCTCACAAAGGACCAACGCCAGTTCGTTGTTATATACAAAAGTCTTTATTGAAGTTCAGTTTCGATTTCAAAGCCGCGGCGCGCAGCTCTACGTCTCAACTCTAGACCGCTGAAGCTCCGTCTGAATCTCCTCCCCCCAGACACCAGTTTAAGACTCTAGCCCTGCTCCACCTCTTCCTCTGCTCTTTCCTCCTCTGGGTCCGCCTGTCCGCTGGTGCCTTGCCCTTTCTGGACTCTTCTGACGCTGAGTCCCCTGAGTCTTCCCCTTGCCTCCGGCGGGCTTTAGGACCTGGTTCCCAATCCGGGTTTTCTGCTGTCCCGCGCGCCTGTACATTCGAACTTGGCGCGCGCGCCCAGCCGGCAACCTTCCTCCTGACCGTTACACTGCTCCTGTCACTGCTTCCCCCTTCGAGGGGGCTAGCTGGACCTGACCTCCCCTCCGTTCCCTCACTCTCCAACAGAGGCGTGGTCAGCCCGGACTCATCTCCTCCCCCTACTGGAGGAGACGCTGGTCCTGATGCATGGGACTCTTCCCCCCCCCCCACTACGCTCTGGTGGGGGAACTGGTCCTGATCTCCCGCTGCTGCTTTGGGAGTCCCCGCTGGCCCCTTGCTTCTGGTGCGTCCCCCCTGGGACCCCCCTTGCCCTGGCCATCGGTGCCCCCCTCTGGGAATCTTCTGAATCGCTGGAGAAGCTCATGGAATCTCTCGGGCCACTGTCATACTCCCCTACGCTGCCCTCAGATTCTTCCCCTTCGCTCTCCGTTTCCTCTCTCCCCTGTGCCTCTGCTCCTGAGCCCCTGACAATTATGATTATTTCTAATTGTTTTTACTTTTTTAAACTTGTTATATTTATTTGTTTTTGTTTATCTGGTATGTTGTGAACCACTTTGAGCACTACTGTAGCAGCATACAAATAAATACATGGATAATGATTATGATGACTTTTTAAAAGCAAAATGTGAATAATCACAGCCCCGGGATGTGTGCTGAACCTACAAAAGTAAGGGTAAAATGCTCAAGGTGCCTGAACAGTTACAACTAATCTGTGTTAGGCAACCTTGAGTTTGCACTCTTGCTTAGCAACATAAGGAAGGAATGTCTTTGGTGGATCTGGCTGTGTTTGGAATAGATCAGCATCCTTCAGTGGATTCACAGAAACCAGCAAGCCCACAGGAAGATCAGTGATAGCCCTTCTATCCACACCTGAATTTGTCTGTCTAGGGCACATGCTAGTGGTGGTCAGGGATGGAAGCAAAAGTGGGAGGAGCAAGAAAAGAAAAATTTATCTTTGTGCAGGATTGTTTCTACACATATCCACACACTGCTCCCAGCTTCTATCCAGACAAGCAAGAGGCACAATCAGAGTTCCAGCCAGGAAAAAAAATACTTGGAGTGTGATGCAGGGTCAGTGAGGGCCTGGGGAGAGTTCTGAGGGCCAGCTAGAGAGGCCTGGAGGGCCACACACATATCTCTATCTAGGGAAGGAAGAGGCATTCTTACCGTTCAGTGACACATTCCAGACAGGCAGAAACACTCAAGGAGGGTGCAGAGCAGGGCTGGTGAAGGGTGTGGCCTTGGAAGAATGGTGTGTGGCCTGATCAGATAGTCAGGGGGCAAATAGAGAGGTCTGGGAGTCATATTTAGCCACTGGTCTGTGCCCCTCAGCTGTGTACTAGAGAGCAATGTGAATTTCAGGAACAGTAAAGTAGCCCTTTCTCATCAGAGCTCATAATGTTACCCTTTATGCTTTCCAAGAATATTTGATATATAAGCAGAGAGATAATTGATATTTATTTGCACTTAGACTGTGATGCACACTTTCCTGGACATAAATCCCATTGAACTTAATCACACTTATTTCTGAGAAGACATGCATTGGGCTGCAATATTTGCATTGCAATCTTAAAACAATTACACAAACATGAAAACCAAACTCATAAAGTGCAAGTTTCCTTTACTCATATAAATACCACATACCTCTCTTTTACAAGCATCAATAAACATGTCACAGTTTTGATCAAAGATATCTCTGCTTTCTCCCTTTCCTCCTTTGTAGTTCATTATTTTTGGACCATTATTGTATATTCCCAAAATGAATTTGGCCATTCATTAATTGGTCATATTTTATTGTCTTTCCAATATCTGGAGCTTTGTTATTTATGCCTAGGAAACCACTTCTTTTAATATTTAATTTTTATTTGGGGTAGTGTGTGTGTGTGTGTGTGTGTGTGTGTGTGTGTGGACACCACAACTCAGGCCATGACACATCACAATAATTTAGAAGTTGACTCACACACATTTAAAATAAATCTAAAATATACTAGAATCTGAGAGAGAAAATTCATTCAGAAATGTGAAAAGTATGATTAAGGTTGACCTTCTGGACAAGTGATTCTGAGGATCCTAGGGGTAGATGCTAACATTCTATATATAATTAATTCCCAAATTCTGTGCCAGGGCAGTCCAGTGTGCATGATAAATGAAATTTAGAAATAATAATCAAAGGCTCCTATGTGCCCAAAACACTTGACCTCAGAGGAGGTCGTCCATTAGGTCTCTGAATGACTCCTTGCTCTTGACTTGATTCCTTATATCCAGAAGAATGACAAATATAGAAACACAAGGTAGGCGTATTTCAGCAGGTAAGGTGAGGAGGGGAAACCAGTGAGCCACAGGCCAGATCCTCATCCAGCCTGCAACTTCCCCTTCTGCCCTTTCCTCCAACATATCATTAAGTCTAAACAAAAAAACACAAAACCCCACCCCACCTTCTGTTACATATTTCAAAACAAAGGCATCCACACCACAGTCAAGACCCAACTTTGGAGATCCATGCAACAAAAGCAATAAAGGCTTTCGGCATTGACTGTCTTAGTAAGCCCTGAAACAGAAAAAAGTTCTCTCTACCTAAACATTGAACCCCAGGAACCACACGATAAACCTTAAGCAGTTTCATCCTGCAATTAAAGCCAGGGTCAAATATTTCTCTGGCTACGCTATCAGTGAGTCCTCCATTACAGTTCTTTATTTAGCCATAAAGTACCAGTTGTATTGAGTGGAAGATTAAAATTATTGTGTTGTGAGGACCGATCTTTCAAGCACTGTTATTTCATGCTGTAACGTTTGGCGCAGTTTTTAACAAAATCGGCCAAGCAAGCGTGTTAACTCTTCAGGCTGAATCATCAACTTCGTTTTCTTCTTGCTGTCACAAAGCCTTAAAACCAAAAGCAGCATATTGAAATCACTTTATTGGTCTTCCAAAATTCTAAAAGGAAAAAAGAAGAGATTGTCAAAAGTAACCTTCTGAGTCAGAGAAGAGAATCTACTCTGTGAGTCTACCTGGGCAGGGAATTCCAAAGGTATCAAAGTGGGCTTTTATCACCTCTGTATAATAGAGGGACAGGGAGCAGAATCTTTCCAGCAAATCTTAAGACACACAGACAAATATATGGGAAAAGACAGTCCTTTAGATTGTAAATTCCTTGATGACAGAGACCTGTTTCTGTTATGTTACTTTGTGCAGACCAATATATAGTATTTTATAGATACTATACTATATTATCATCACCATCAACTACAGCATTTTAGATTAGAATTTTCAGGGACTAGAACAAAGAGTAAAGCTGGGTTTGCAATTGTTCATTTTTGTGTCAGAATGGTCTCTGGTCAAGCAGATTTTTCAGATTATAAAAATGCAGCCAAACACTGAAAAACTCTCATAACAGTAGAATCCAATGGGATCATCCAGTGAAGGTTCAGATTCAGGACAGACAAAATGAAGTTGTTCAAACACTGCATAGGCAACCTATGGAGTTTACTCCCACAAGAAGCAGGGATGACCACCAACTTGGATGTCTAAGAGGGTAAGACAAATTCTTGGAGGATAAAGCCATCAGTGGCTAGTAGTCACTATGGTTATGTTCTCCTTCCACTGTCGGAGGCAGTATGCCTCTGGATAATGCTAGTTACTAGGAATTATGCACATTTTACCCTAGAATATGCATTTTTAAAAGACACGTCTTAGATGAAGAGCTGCATTGCAAACTTCAGAGAAGAACAAATTTGAAATGATGGGTGTGTTTCAGGAAGTGGAAACTAGGTAGGTTCACTTTTCAATGTGAACTTTAAAATTTCTCCCACATGTTTGTTTTTGGCAACTGCTGGTTATGATTTCAGAGTCAAAGCAAAATAAAATTAATGCATTGTTGCAAGGAAAATTGCAGGAACAAACACCCTCCCATTCTACTGCAACTCAGTTAACTGGACACCCCTATTTAGCAAGAGGAGACTAAATAATGCTCATAAATACATTCTCTACATTGTGGATCACTGTCGTTTAATTGAGCAAATCCTACTCTATTCATTTACATTGCTTTCAGTTTCATGGTTCATTAGTGATTTGAAGACTGACTGCATGCAGGATGTCATGTTGCTCTCAAGTATTGTCTCAATGTCATCATTAGAGGAATTGTCAATATTTATGATTACACATATTGTTAGTTGTAACAATTATGCAAAAAGTTGGTAAGTTTTTCAATGGTGCAACTTTTTTTAAAGCATCAGTATTTCCCCTCCAAAGTTTAACAACAAACAACAACAGAATGAAAAGGTGTATCACTTTAAGGAGAACAAATATTTAGTTTTGAAAAGCAAATGTATTGTGTGCAAGCCACCTTAGATGGCCTTGCTAGTGGGCATCTCCACATCTTGTGGCAATGAATCCCTTACAGCAATGATACATTGTGTGCAACTGTGTTGGCTTTTGTATGTCCTGAATTTGCTGCCAAGTGGTTTTGTGGGATGATTACAAGAGGAGCAGAACTGGTTCCCTCATTCCAGCTCCTTTGCGCTATGCAAAATGTTAGAAATCCCCTAACATTTTCTCCTGAACATTCTGGTTGCCCTTTTCAGTATTATATATACTACACTGCGTAGCATCAAATGACAGCTTACAATTTGGATTGTTATAATCACACTATACACCAAATCTTCCTTCCTATTCCAGAATAATGGCAGCTTTAGTACTTTATATGACACATGTTTCTGGTCCTCATGTTGAAGATAGACAGGTGGTCATTTCTTCTACATTCACAAAATTCAGAGTGGATCTTGATTAGATTTCTAGTGTACAGAGGCCACAAGAAGTTTTCATTTCCCACAGCCTCAGCATCTTCCTAACAGATCTAGATTCCACCCCTATGTCTGTGTCTGACTGTCCTCCCAAATGATCTATGCACTCCAATATTCTGCTCCTTCCATCCCACTCTCTGGGAAATGCCAAATACTGTAAAGTGAGGGGGGGGGGGAATTCTACCACTATTCACTGTATACAGCAAATAAATGGAAACAAAGCCCATATACATTGCACAATTTATTCTAGTCAAATAACTGCTGTTGTTTGATTACAGAATCTGTTGTGGGACCTTCAGTGCAGAATTCTGCATTCATGCATGCTTATATTAGCTATGTATTCATTGCCAATTTATAATAACATCTAAGCACTTGTTCTTTTAACAATTCCGAAAGCCTAAATTTTCATAAGCTATGGCTCACCAACCTGGCACCCATGGGTGCAGTGTCCCTCTTGAGATCTTTTCTTGGTGCCCATAAAAGCCTCCTGATTACCACCTTTGTCATGAAGTGGTGAGAGTCACTGCCATCCTTTTTCTTGGAAAGTACATAGAGCTGAAGGAAGAAGTTGGAAGAGCGAGGTTCATTCCCATTTCCTCTTCCAGCTCTATGTGCTTTTCAAGGGTCAGATTAATTCTGTTGGATCCAACTTAGAGCACTTGGCAAAGCAAAATATGTGTTCTCTCTCTCCCCCCCCCTCTCTCTCTCAGTGGGGGCAGATCTGGGGGAGGGGAAAAAATGACCAGAGGGGATGGCATTCACATAACTTCCACAAAAATCCAAATATGCCCACTGGCCTAAAAAGGTTGGCACTCTCTGTATAAGCCATTGGTCAGTCCCAGATTCTGACTCTACAGGCCTGACAATGTTCTCACTTCCCCTGTGTACAAATCCAGCAGAGGTCAATCTGGTTTGAATTTGGTCTAAGCTGTCCATGTTACCAAGAAAATTCATATAATATAGTCTGTGGCCAGCTTGCTCTTTGATAATTTCTTCTTTCTCCTTTGTTTATCTCAAGTAACCAAGCTTTGTTCTAAGTAGGCCTCAAACCAAAAGGGAAAAGGAGGGGGAGGGAGAGAGAGAGAGAGAGAAGGAAAGAACAAGAAAAAGAAAAAGCTTTCTACTCTGATCTCTTCCTGACTTGTTGCAGATGTAATGAAATAAATCTTCTGGAAGAACAAACCTTCCCTTCCTCTCTCCCTGTTGCAAACCCGAGGAAAGAAAAATAAATTAAAGTCTCAGCTCACCAAGTCCTGGATGATCAATCCCATGTCCTCTTCTACAATCTTCCATTCACATGAAATGGCGTCAACGATCCTTTAGAAAGATGAGGCACAAACAGGGCTGGTCCTACCATTAGCAGCTTGGGGAAGCTGCCTCAGGTGGTAGATGTTCAGTGTGTGTTTTAAGTGCTGTGTATGTCCCTTGGTCCATTAAGCTTGCATGCTGCCCTCAGATGTGGTAGAGAATGCTGTCCCACAGCTAAGATCTCACAGCTTAGTTGAACTAAGATCTAACTACCAGTCTAGGTGACTTCAGTAGACACAGAAGGAAGGGTTTCATCTTGTTCTGTGCCTCAGTCCAGGGCTGGCCCTGGGCACAAGCCCACCTGGAACTCCTCTTGCAATATCAACCCTATCTAGTTCCACAACAGTAGGCGTGGGAAACCTTTGGATCTCCAGATGTTGCTGAACTACAATTCCCATCAGCCCCAGCAAGCATGGCCAATGGCCAGGGATGATGGAAGTTGTAGTTCAGCAACATCTGGAGGACCAAAGGTCCCCCACATCTGCACAAGAGGAGCAGAATAATTGCTCTCCCATACACAGCACCATTTCCCTTTCAATGAGAATCATGCAGAAGTTGTCAGAAGTAGAAGATGGTGGGGTGGGGTGGGATGCCATGGCTCACCTGACCTCTGGCCAGTTGCACTGCTGCTTACTCAGAAAGGCAGCAGGGAGTGGAAGGCAAGGTGAGCACATTGCAGATGCATCACTGCGGAAACCTCCCTGCTCCAACATTTACCCCTCCCACTTTTACTCCAGGTAAGCAACAATAACAACCAGTGGTGCTGTCCACTGTTGTTTCCCAGTGGTGTAGTGGAGGGGGAACATAGCAAAGTCTGGAACTTTTTTCAGAGCAAGAGCAATGGTGTTATATTCCAGAGCACCAGGGTGATTGACACAAGTTCCTTGCTCTGGCAGGTGAGTGAGGTGATAATGGAGCTTTCAAGTTGTTTTGTGACAGTCTAGCACAGAAGATGCAAGAGTGCCATGATTTAGCATAACCAAAGAAGTCTGTGCCATAGAACTAATGGCAGCCCCTCACCCAGCTGCTATGCAGGAGAACAATAGCCGGAGTTGTTGTGTTAGTTGAGCTGGAAGCTGGAGACACAGAGAGGTGTTTGCTCTGTGCTGGACTTTGGGGATTCCCTGTAAACTTAATGGGGAAGCAAGAACTGTTGTGGTGTTATTGCTGTGAGCTGCTTCGTCCTATGCTCCTGTTGTATACATACAAATAAATAAAATATTCTAAAGATGGCACAGTCTCCGCTGACCTTCATTCAAAGGAAACCAAACCCTGTGTAAAGCACAGGTACCTCTGGAGTCTCTCACCGCTTGGAGATTGGAGTGGCATGTATCAATATATAGACACACTGTGTGTCATGCCATTAAACCCTGCTTTTAATTCTGAAAGACTGGGGTGGGGGAACTCCCCTTTTAAATAAAAATGTATTTCAAAAATCCAAAGATGTTTTATTCAAAGTAGGAGCCATGGTTTTTTTGAGGGGGGTGGAGTGGGAATCAGATATTTAACAATGCAATCCTACGCATATCTAATAGGAAATGAAGTTTTTGAGGAATCAGTGAAACGATTCTGCAAAACACACTTGGAACTTTAGGAATAAAAAAAAATTAAAAAAATTATCCAGTAGCACCTTAGAGACCAACTAAGTTTGTTCTGGGTATAAACTTTTGTGTGCATGCACACTTCTTCAGATACCTTTTTGTGCATGAACACGAAAGCTTATACCCAGAACAAACTTAGTTGGTCTCTAAGGTGCTACTGGACAATTTTTTTTTAATTTTTTTAATTTATTTCTTCTGTTTCAGACCAATAAGGCTACCTACCTGAATCTTGAAACTTTAGGGTGAGTTAGTTTGCAGAACTGAATGAATGAGTTAGTTTCATGATTAAAAAAAGAAGAAATCAAATCATTTTTTCTCACTGTTGGGAGGCTGAGAGTTGCTCTTTACCTAATCCCTACCGTCCTATGATTTACCACAGCAAGGTGGAAGAAATTCTGCAAGTTAAGGAAACCTAGGAAAAGTTGCTTTGTTTGCACAATATATACTGGCCACACATTTCAGCTTTTTCTCAGCGCTGGGGATCACCTTGCATCGCATTGCAGACACAAAATCTGCAGCTTCGCCTGAATGGGAAGGATGTAGGTGGGTAAAAACCACTGTGGCAGGTTTCTTGCTACGGAAACTAAAATGAACAAGAGGTCTTTCTTGAAAGATTATAACCCAGGATCTGTCCATTGGTTGGCTATGGAATCAGCCTGAGGTCCTGCATTTCTTTAGAGTTGTGAAGGGGGAGAGGCGGAATGGCTGGGAAGAAGCTGGTCTGAAGCGCAAGGTCTGAGTTGCATGATCGCTTCAAATATGCCAAAGAAACCACTAAGAAATTGCTGTCTTCCTTCTCGAGTAGCACCAGGGCGGCTTGTTGACTCCCTAGTAAGTGATAGCTTGGCGAACTGAAAAGGGGACCATTGTAATCCCTGCCTCCTTACCACAAAGGAGCCCATTCATATGGGCTAATTTTGAAGGCAGGGCAAGTGTGGATCGGGATCAGGACTTCAACCGCAGTTTAGGAGACTAGCAGGCACTTTCCACCAGGGGAAAGACCTTCTGTGGGCTGGGGAGTATCCCCCCCCACTCCATCTCAAATGAAATTGCCTAGTTGATTCTGAACAGGGGTATCTTTTCTGGAAACAGGACACTTAAGAATGCAGTGGAAATAGACTGGGGAAAGGAAGGCATCTTTTTGGGGGGGAGGCAAAGTCGTCATAGCAAATGGCCAAGTCATAGGGAGTCTCCTACCATGTGAAAACCTGAGTTCATCAGCTCTCTTCTATGAACATGGCAAAATTGGCATACACAACAGGATCTAAACACTGAGTCCATTTAGCCTGGTCCTCAGAGGTCTTTTCTTCCCTCCCAGCCCTGGAATGACACAGAACCTGGGAATTGTACATGCAAACATATGCTCTCCCCTTTTAGTTTGGTCTAGTGGGGAAAGGCAAGTAAAGGAGAACGTGGTCAAAGTGTATAACACCATGCATGGACTGGAGTGGAGAAAGTGGATAGAGAGATGGTTTTCTCCCTCTTATAATACTAGAATCTGGAGTCATCCAATGAAGCTGAAGGGGTAGAGGCTAAGGACAAACAAAATAAGAACTTCTTTCACAGTGTATAGTTAAGCTGTGGAATTTGCTGCCTCAAGATGTGAAGATGGTCACCAACTTTGATGGGATTAGACAAATCTATGAAAGATAAGGTTCTCAATACCAAATGCCTCTGAATACCAGTTGCTAGGGGGCATGAGCAGGATAGGGTTATTTCACTCATGTTCTGCTTGTGGGCTTCCCGAAAAGTGTCTGGATGGCCACTGTAGGAACCAGGATACTGAACTAGCTAGTCCTTTAGTCTGACCCAGCAGAGCTCTTCTTATGTTCTGTGTTTTCTTTTATCTATCCTAGATCGACAGGAAATGAATTCCTTTGGATGAGCCTGAGCTGTCATATTCTTGTTCCATTGCAAGCAGGACTCGCTGTGGCTGATAGGCATTGACAGTGAGCCCTGCTTGCAGAACAACCAGGAGTTCACTTTATGGCATCAGGTGAAGGGCAGTGGGTTGGGGGGGAAAGCCTCATGGGCCAAATTGGGACTCACACCTGGTCTAGAATGACTTAGCTGCACCACTGGAGGAAGGCATTCCACCCTCTTGATCTCTTAGCTTGCCCTTTTCTCTTCTGATCCTTCCTGAAACTCCCTTTCAAAATGGCACCATTCTGTCTTCTCAAAATCCAGATTCTTTCTTTCTTTCTTTCTTTCTTTCTTTCTTTCTTTCTTTCTTTTTAATTCTCTGATTCATTCGGTCTTTGTGAAGCACCAGTGGGCACAGGCTGTGTGTGGGAAGAACGACTACATAATTGCTTCCCGCAGAATAGGGTTACGCCATGTAATTAAAATAGAAGACACTGCCAGTTTCAAAAATTTTAAGTGATTTCATCTGCCTTAGGGTCATTATGTCCCTCTAAGATGCCTACTCTTAAACGATGCTTCTATTTTCAGCGTGCAAAACGCTTCCCAGGAAAGGACAAAGCGGCCTTCTCATTGTTTTACGATCACCTGCTCCTCTGTTGGAATGCGAGGCCTGTGTTTCTGCAAAACACAGCCTCGGTCTGGGGATTTCTTATGGGTGTGGGCACTTTGACAGGCACATAGAAATCCAGTGGAGGTGTCCCATTTATATCAGTGCAATCCACACAAACAAATGTGTCAGGGGTCAGAAGCTGCCAGGGCCAGCGCCAGGAAGCATCCTTTGTTTCTGTGTGTAGCTGTCCCATGTGGTGGGCTGTCAGAATTGCAGCTTGGAGCATCTTATTGAAAAGTGAAGTATTCCCAGATTCTGAAATGGTCATACCCATCCAGACTGGCCATGACTGGGCCCTCTTGGTCAGGAAGAGGATTTAAAGGCTTCTTACTTAGACTGCAACTTTGCCTCAGCAACCAAGAGTCTTCCTGGCTCACCTCTGCTCTGACCCACTCCTAGCTCAACTTCAACTATTCCCTCAGGCTCAGCTCTGACACCAGGGTGGGAATCCCTCCTTAGGAACCTAAGAAAGCCCCTCTGTTCTCACAGTGGTCAACCTGATGCTTGTGTCACAACAGGAACTGAGTACTTTATTTTGCCCATCCATAATCTTCCAATCTGCAGTTTCATTGGATGGCCCAAAGTTCTAGTACAGGCATAGGCAAACTCCGGCCCTCTAATGTTTGGGACTACAATTCCCATCCCTAGCAAACAGGATCAGTGGTCAGGGATGATGGAAACTGTAGTCCCAAACATCTGAAGGGCTGGAGTTTGCCTATGTCTGTTCTAGTATTATCGGAGAGGAAGAAAAATGTCTCCTCATCCACTTTTTTCTGTGCAAAATGGATAAACAGGCATACCTGGTATTATGCAAGTTGACAAAATCACACTAGGTAGTTATTTGGGTTCCAACCTAAGAGCACCATGCTCCCATCAGAGCATATATGGGGCTCACTGTGTTTATCCTGCAAATACCTTCTAAATTAGGGGATGAAGAGCTTGTTGAAAATGCATCGTGTCCAGTTTATTTTTCACAGAGGAGTCTTGGAGTTCGAAAGAAAGGAGAAGGCATGTTTAGCAAATGGGGACAGCAGGGAACTAACTTGCAAAAAAACCCCAATCCTTTCTAAATTAGAGCGACAATTTCAACATGGTGTATACACACACCAGTAAAAATAAATGGCCTGAAACTGATTATGCCTTGTCTGTCACTTCTCATTCTGCAGAGGCGTGTGGCTTTGACTATTCAAAATAGGACATGGAGAAAGTTGGGAGACTTCAGATCATTGCAGCTGTTTCAAAGGACGAAGGAAACCACATAAGAAATATAGAATGAAACTTTAATAAAGAGAGAGAATGAGGAAGAGGGGAAAGGGATTGTTCTGCATTCTGTTATTATTTTCCCCTTCTTCTCATCTTCCCAGGAACCCTGTGAGGTGGGTTAGGCTGAGAGCTGTTGATTGGCCCAGAGCTGAGCAGTCTGTCACCAGCAGTAGCTAACTACAACTCCCATTGGCACCAACCAGTATGGTCAGTGGCTAGAGATTCACACCCATTGTCTGTCTAATCTGGTGTCTGGTCTAACGTCCCTGGAAAACTTGCAAGGTAACAGTGGCTTGACCCCAGTACCTGCTGCTGAGAATTATCCTACATCTGAAGATGAAGGATCTCAAGAAACATGCATTGCTATTTAAAGGCTGTTTATTGAAAAATGGATATCCTGTTTATTGAAAAATGCATATTCTTTGTCTAATGGACTCTTGAAGCAGCATATAAAATGTTGGGATGGGCAATTCTGCCAATTTTGATGTTTCTCATTTGCCTGCTTTAAGGTTGGTTTTCCATGCTTCCACATCAGTTTTCCATTTTAAAAAAGAGAATGTCTTCATTCACCAGCCTTTTTGTGTGAATTTCTCCTCATACCTACCCCCCATTCAGCTTTGCCTAATGTACACATTTTTTGCAAAGCAGTTTCCCCTTATCTGAAGCATTTTAATGCACACTTTAACCCACTGCTTGTATTTTTGTACACATGATTTGGCTGGAGAACTGCATTGCATAATTCAGAGAAGTGTGAATTGTGAAAGATGGCTGTGTTTCTGTTTGTGTATCATTTCAGAAAGTACTATGTAGCTTTGCCTTTAAATGTGAACTGAATCAAATTTCTCCCCCAACCCTAGTTACAAAGTCAGCCGGGATAGAAAAAATTCCAGGAGAGGAGGCAACAAAAGCTGCTGTCTCTCAGCTGTGCCAATGAAGTGGCCCTAGCTCAGTGGTACAGCTTTGCATGCAGAAAGTGTCCCAGGTTCAATCCTGGCATCACCAGGTAGTGGTGGGAGAGACTCTTGCCTGAAACTCTGCAGAGTCAATGCCAGAGAGTGTAGATAGTGCAGTACTGAGCTAGGCGAACCAAAGATCTGACTTGGTATGAGGCAGTTTCCTATCTCCCTGTTTCGTCCCGTGCTGTGTCCTGAGGACTAGAAGCTTGTTCTGTCATTTTGCATGTAAGCTTTAATTCTTAGCATCCTGGATTTTGCAGGCGCCCTGGCTGCCTGCAAATCCTGTGCATGTCTGGCTTTGGAAAATACGTCCGGAGAGTTCGAGTGGCTTCAGCCATGCCCTGTTTTGATCAAAATGGGCAACGTTACATCATGGCAAGTATGAGAGCATCACTGTCAAAACGCTAATGAGTTTCAAATGCTATTTTGATGGTTTCCTTTGAAAGGAATACACAAAGCCCAACCAAATTAATTAAAGATCTCTGAGGCTTTGTAATCAGGGTAGCCACAAACGAGGGCAGAAAAACAACTTTCATGTGGGGGACTGCACCCACAGCTGAAGTGGCATTCCCATAAGGGAGGATTTATTTATTTATTACTTTTTTTGAGAGAGAGCTTACCTCCCCCCACTTGCCAGGAGTTTGAGGCAGACTTCAGAAGGTGTCCCATTCTAGGAAGAAGTAGGTGGTCTGTGCTGGAACATAAATGCTTCCCTTAAAAGAATCACGTCAGTTAATCTCAAAGTTGGACTTCTAAAAATATGGGCAGATCCACACTGCCCATAACTTCCCCAAATGAATCCTGGGAAATGTGGTTTGCCAAGGGTGCTGACAAATACTATAGTAGCTTTTTGAGGAGAAGCTATAGTCCCCATGATTCTTTAGGGGAAGTCTCGTGCTTCAAATGTGCACCGAATATTATTTAACTATAGAGTGTGGTTCTGTCCTATGCTTCAAAGTTCAGCTGGATTTTCACAAGGAAATATTTCATGAGCTGAGTTTCAGTGTGTCCAAATGTTCCCCAGAAGACAGGCCCCACAGACCTTGCCTTTTGGTCAGTAGTGGTCAGCAGGGAGGGTGTGTGTGCTTACTTGACCTCCTGCCACTGTCTTCTCTGTGGCTTATCAGGCAGGAAAGAGGGAGGGGAGAAGTCATTGTGGTGCAAAAACATTGAAGAAGAAGAAGAGGAGGTAAGCACCACCGACCTGCTAACCACGGCTTCGTTTTGCTCTTTCCCCCATTTTGTCCTGCCTGGAAGCTGATTTTGGCACTTACTTACTTACTTAGTTAGTTACTTTATATCCCATCTTTCCTTCAAGGAGTTCGAGGTCTGGTTCCTGGGAACTTACAGTGCCTTTGTAATCATCTGTTTCCTTATCAATGTATAGACTGAGTGGGTATTGCAAGGCACAGAGCATGTACCTAGGCAGTACTGATTCCCATGTAGCATCACACCATCAGCTTCCAAATCAGCCCACAGTAAACTCCAAATTGGTTAATTTCATCAGATCTCCCAGAACAAGCTATCCACCTAATAGAACTCTCTACCTAATTAAATCAAGCCGACAACATATTTAATGGGTTTTAGGAGCCAATTTAAGACTTAGTTATTTCACCAAGCCTTCTTATGAAAATGATTTACTGTTTTTAGAACCTTATCAGATGACCTATTCTGTACTTCTGCTTCTTTAATACATTTTGTTTTGACTTCGTTGTTATCTTGCTTTGGTTTTGGGCACTGCATATATATATATATATATATATATATATATATATATATATTTGTGGTATAGAAATGAATAACAGTAACACACATTCCCAAAGTGCTGTGTGAGAAAGGAGGATTCCAGTTGTCCTTAACTGCCCATTGTCCTAACTTTTGTTGTCTCCTCCCAACAGCGGTTTCCATCAATCCACCAAGTTAGGAAGAGAAGAGAACTGGCATGTCAGTGTACAACCAAAGCATTCCTCAAGCAAACCATAAATTTGCATCCTTTCTGGAAACAAGCACGCTGCAACACTTCAAAGAAAACCAAATGTTCAAGTGTAAAGGGCTGCTGCTGTAGCTTTGTCAGTCAGAGGACAAAATTACTCATTCAACTATTAAAGCATTTAACAAGGCAATTTCAGCAGGCTCTTTCTCATTCAGGAGACTAAGCCCACAAATGTCTGTTTCCCAATGTAAAAACAAAAGTTTGTATGCCCTGGGGAGCTGCCATTAAAGTTGGGTGCTTTAAGCCTGCTCTCTTGTATATTTCTCCATAAAAGTTAGGTCTTGCTTTTAACCTCTGGTAGACAAATTTGTAGCAATAGGCTGTTGCAGGGCAAGAAAGGAACCTTTTTCTCCCCTGCCCCCTCCCCTTTTACCTACATCTGCTCCATATTTGCATTTCAGAAATTAGAGAATTCAGTTATGTGGAATTACATAGCAACTGGGCAGGGGCCGAGGTATGGAACTGATTCGGTCTTCAACCTAAATAAGAAGGTTTTTCAAGCTTTCTCCAGGAAATTGAGTGGAACACCCAAACTGACATTTCGTATTAAATATTATATTTGTATCGTTGCTCCTTCGAGCCCATTGGTCTTAAACATCTGGGATCCCTGTTTGTAAGTGCAGAAACTGAATACCTGCTCAGAATTAAGCTCATCAGAGCAAAGAAATTAAAATATTACTGGGTACACTCTGAGCCAGTCCAATTGTAAGGGAAGAGCTATTAGAATATGATTAGCCGAGCCATATTTGCCCTCCAATATGTCATACAGCATTAAGGCTGAGAAGACTTTGAAGCAAATCCTACTGGCAAACCCCACTGCTTCATCAGCAGCTCTGCACTGAGGAATGTGCTCTTTCGGATAGTGACCCAAGTCCTGGGGCGGAGTGGAGCATCTTTTGAATTCCTGTAGCAACTGGGAAGGGCCAATAGCTCCATAGCAGAGCATCTGCTTTGCATGCAGATGGTCCCCGTTTCAATTCCTGGCATCTCCAGGTAGGAAAGGGAATGCTCCTCTCTAAAAATGTGGAGAGGTGCTGCCAAACAGAGTCGACAGTACTGAGCCAGATGGGCCAATGGTCTGACTCCATAACTGAACCTGGCTGTTCTTGTTTCATCCCAGAATACGAGAGTTAATTCACCTGCAACAGCAGGGATCATTCAGTTTGTAACTTAAGGGTTAATTCTGGGCTGTTAGTAAAGTCATTCCAGCTGGATCAGGCCAATGTCCCATCTAGTCCAGTATCCAGTTCTCACAGTGGGAAACACACAAGCAGCACCCGAGCACACCAGCAGTCTCCCCTCCTGCAGTTCCCAGCAAATGATATTCAGAAGCATTGACTAGTAGTCACTGACAGCCTGCTCTGCCATGAATTGGTCTAATCCTGTTCTGAAGCCTTCTAAGTCAGTGGCCACCACTGCCTCCTGTGTGAAGAAGTAATTTCTTTTATCTGTTCTGACGCTTCCAACATTCAGCTTCATCTGAGCTGTGTTTTGGAACTCCAAAAGTACAGGGAACTTTGGACATGTTTTTCTGTTTGGGAAACTGGGTTCCCATGACGTGTCCTTGCCGCCTAGACTTGGTGAGCAGATCGCATTGTTAAGACTGTATTCTGGGTTGATAGCTACCTATCTAATGTCATGCCCTGGTTCTCGCCCCAAGCCACATGCCATTTTGAAGTGGACATCTAATGCCATGCCCTGGTTCTTGCCACAAGCCACATCATGTTTTCATGGAACATTCCCCAAACCGCCTCTGTTGTCTCTTCCCACAGTGATGTTAGTAAGACGTCCACCAGTGCCTCAAAGCTCTGTTCTTTGCCTTCCCTGATGCATCTCAAGAGTCACGTTTTCCTCCTGTCTTGTACTCCTCCCCCCCCCCAATTCCACTATTCTCTTCTCTTTCCTAATTTTATTGCATGCAAACTGATAAGCACAGTTCCACTGAAACCTTCTTGGGGGGGGAAAGACTCTGCATCTCAGGTTACATGGGTCTGTAATCCAACTTAGCTTCCCTTGTAAACCTGATTGCTTTTACTGTACCATAAAGGAATATATATATATATGATATGTTGCATCCGCCTTCCCCAGAAAAGGCTGGGGAGAGGAAGACTAGAACGGTTCCCTGTGGAAATTCTTCATAAAAGAGATATCAGTGAAAACCCCTTCCAGAATTTCTCTGAAAATCACCCGTGTCGTGTTTCGGAGATCACCCTGCAAACTCCATGGGTGGCCCTTGCCGGATTGCATGTGTATCTGTCAGCATGTGTTTTCTCTCTCTCTCTCTCTCTCTCTCTCTCTCTCTCTCTCTCTCTCTCTCTCTCTCCTGCTTTAAATCTGGAATCTGGCTTTCTGGTATATAGTAACACTTCCTATTTTCCCTTCTCCAGCAGTGCCTCCCACCCCCCACCCCCTTGCCCCCTGCCCCTGTTTAAATTGCCATATCTGATTTGCTCCCTAATGAGGTAGATTGGACTAATCAGTCTGGGATTGATGAGCGTTAATTACTTCTAAACATTTTTTTGTGATGAAAACTCTGCGAGGGCAAATTACTCCATCAACAAGTGAGTCATGAGTTGAGGTGCCTTTAATGATGAGTTGCTGGATTTGGGCAAACCACAAGCTGGACTGGAACCCTTGTTGTGGTCTTCCCAGTCCTCAGTGTTGCAACTGATGGTTGCTTGGAGGAGGGGGAAGAGAAAGTTACTCACAACTTGTAGAATGGAACAGAAAAACGAGAAAGAAAAGTGTGTGTGTGTGTGTGTGTGTGTGTGTGTATAGGCAGAACACATGTTGATGTATGCCACCAAGATTTCTTGCCCCAAGGGGTGACTGTACTCATTTTCAAATCCAGATTTAACCTCAGCTGAAGTATGACAGACGTCCGAAAAATGCACCAGAAGCCACCTCAAACAAGCAAAAAGAAGAGAGTCTGGTTTCATTACCCTCTCTTTCCCACTACTCTATGGGATGGAAAGCTCTGAACATTTGCAAAGTCAGTTATCTGCGGAGGAGAAAGCACAAGAGACTTATGGTGTATTTGCCATCATAACAGCTGACTTAAAACTACTATTCTCAATGAACATATTTGGTAGGGCCAAAGTATGTCTCCGAAATTCAATTATTAATTATTTTTGGATTTTTAATTTTTTTAAAAAAGTAAGCTTATTTACTTAAATTGTTCTTATTTGCCCTTGGTCTCAATTGACCTCAGTTGCCATTTAGCAGTATGATCAGGAAAATCTGATTGGCTCTTCATCCGTTTTCTACATGATATTGAATTTGTTGGGATCATCCAGGAAAGAGGCAAAAGCAACAGATAGGGGAGCAATAATTGAAAATAAAGAGGTATAGTATTTAAAATATAAGCATTTTTTTGGATTTGAACTCAGTATTGAATGTGAAGAATATTTGGCAAAGCCGCATAACAACTAATTTATTTTACAATTACCACATATGACGTGAACATGTGAGGGTTTCACAGTATTGATGAGAGAAACACACTCCACATGCACCCAGAGGCTCTAAATCAGGGGTCAGCAAACATTTTCAGCAGGGGGGCAGTCCACTATCCCTCAGACCTTGTGGAGGGCCGGACTATATTTTTTGGGGGAAATGAACGAATTCCTCCTCCCCACAAATAACCCAGAGATGCATTTTAAATAAAAGCACACATTCTACTCATGTAAAAACACCCTGATTCCTGGACCACCCGTGGGCCAGATTTAGAAGGCGATTGGGCTGGATCTGGCCCCTGGGCCTTAGGTTGCTCTAAATAAATAAGTCCATCTAGCTCAGTTATGTCTACACTGACTGGCAGAGGCACTCCAGGGATTCAGGCTGGGCACATTCCCAGTCCTACCTGGAGATGCTGAGGATTGAACCAGGCACCTTCTCCACACAAAGAAGATGCTCAGATGCCACTGAGCTACACCCCTTGCCCAAGTTTAGGGGAGCTTCCTATGCATAGGATCATCTCTCCAGAGTTGCTTTTGCAGCCCCCACCGGCAATAAATCTATCTAGCTGGATTTCTCACGAAAGGCAAGGAGATCATAACATCTGCAGCTGCCCCTCCCCGTAGCAATTTATGGCCATTCGCTTCCAGGCCTGAGGTTGGTTTATGGAAAATAACACCTGCTTTCCTGACTCCCCAAGCCAGGGTGGAATTTTTTCTTGCTGTCTGTGGATCCTTAATAGCTTGTTTGAAGCCAGCAGATGATTCATAGCATGATCCTAGTACGTATGCACTATGTTAAAGCAAAGGAGGGGGAGGGGGGCAGCCCAGTTGCTATGCACCGTCGCTCAGCTAGGCCCGAGCCAGCCCTTTTGAACGCTTCGCTTTGTCAAGCGAGCAGACAGCTTGCCAGGTTGGAGTCCTCAGAGTGGGATTTTGTCGCTTCAGGAATCAGAAAGCATAAACACATTTGTCTCCTCCACTCCACCTTTTTAATTTTTAGGTCTGTGCTTTATTGCATACCAACCTCTGCTGTAGGCAAGTTTAGATGTATTTAGAAAAAAACCCCTGCTCTCTCTGCAAAGAGCATCCCCAGCTGTGTGGAGGAAGTCATGTCTGACCTGGTGCAGGGTGGTCGCCTCAAACCAACGCATGATTCCAGAGCAAAGGACAGAGGAATGGATTCTGGGGCCCATAGCACTGTGTCTTGTGGGCATGCAGGCACATGTTGGTTTCATCAAATATGAAAGAGCCAGTGTGATGTAGTGGTTAGGGTGTCAGACTAGGACCTGGGAGACCAGGGTTCAAATACGAACTCAGCCACGAAGCTCAAAAGGTGATATTGGCCCAGTCACTGCCTCTCAGCCTAACCTACCACACAAGGTTGTTGTGGGGATTAAATAAGGATGGGAAGAACTGTGCATGCCACCGTGAGCTCCTTGGTGAAAAAGGTGGGATACAATTGTGATGATGATGCAGATCATCATCATCATCATCATCATCAGGGATGGGCAAATCTGTCAGTTTTGATTTCTCTCCATTTCTCTTTTTCCCCCAGTCTTAAATTCAGTTCTCTGCAGTTTGCTTTTTTTTTTTTTTTAAAGGCACCCTCATGATGCTCTATCATCATATTAGTGCAAATTCCTCCCTGAACACATATTTGTATACAAGTATGCTGAAAGCCAGGTAGAGGTGGAGCATTGTCACAGAATAATTTTAAATTTGATATTCTCAGAAGTATGGTGGGGGGAGGGGGGAATACATACATTAGATTTCTGAAATTTCTGTTTGAAAGCCATTTATTTATTTATTTATTTATTTATTTATTTATTTATTACCATAAACACTGAGCTTTGTTAATAGTATTTAAGGCAATCACACTTGTTTTCACCAGCTAAGATGAATACTTGTATGCTTTTGGGACCCACCTTATTTTTATGGTTGTAAGTTTTTTTAAATGGTTTTGATGTTGTTTTTAATGCTGTAACCTGCCCTGGGACCTTGGGGTGAAGGATGGGTAATAAATAAAGTAATAATAATAATATCTAGGGTTGTGTCCAACTATGTCCTGCTCAGAGTAGACCCATTGAAATTATCAATCTGACACTAGTCATGTCCATTAATTTCAATGGGTCTACTCTGGGGAGGACTAACACTGAATACGACTCCTTATTGACTTACTGGTACATATTTATGTATGCATTTCTTTAAATAAGGAAGCCACTAAGTTGATTTACGGTAACTATGAAGACTTCTTTGTTGGGGAGATCTTTATGCTGGATGGGGCGAAGAGAGAGACGAGAGCCATCTTTTAGCACTTGTCCTCTGTCAAGGCACTGTCCAGCCTTGAAATAACCCCACCCCCACCCCACAACTCCCTCTCCTTACAACCTTCCCAGTGAAGTAAATATGCTTGCAAGAGCTCTTTTCCTTTTCCAGATGAAGCGCATTCCTATGTTATTAAAGATTTGGGGCAAAGACCCACGACCCATAATTTGCACATGATAATTAATATTTATATAGATGTAAATTAAGGGGGGACTTTTGGAGGGAAAGCCATCCTGTAAGAAATGAGAGGGGGGAAGTAGCAGGAAGTCTGGCACTCAAAGGAGCCCACTGGTGGATCAGGCCCCATGGACCACCCCCTGACAAGAACCCTGGCTTAGATGACATCAAAAATGAAAGGTGGGGGTATGAATCCGTACCTAGCCTCCTGGCCTTTTAAACATCCATTAATTGCTTTGTTTCTGTCATGATAAAAGATTGACTTTCCACAATCAGCCTTCCACACATGGCTGTTTGTCAAAAGAAAGAAAGAAAAAATGGGGAGGGGAAATGTATCTCCATCAAAATGGAAATAGTTGGCAAGCAAAAGCAGATTAAAAACCTGGATGCTCTTCCAGGCTGATGTTTGAAAAGCGATACAGTCAAGGACCCCCCACACTGTGGACATGGTTTGCATGAGAGCTGGGCTTGAAAGTTCAGGAGAGGGGTCTCCCCCCCTCCTTTCAGCACCACGAAGGTCATCGCAAACACACACAAATATCAACCGAGAATATCTGTTGGCTTCTATGTGCTAAAAGGGAAGGGGGGGAGAAGGCGGGAGTGTATGACTAATCTAGTAACCTTTCTTTTTGTGTTTAGTAGAACCCAAGTCTGTTTACAATAAAACGGAGCGAGATTTTTCATTCTTCCAAATGGAGCAGGGGTTATATCAACAGCATAACCTCGGACACAGCAAACACCTGTTGAGCAGAATTGGGATTCAACCAAATTTTAAAAGGGAAAGAATCATGATTTCCTCCCCTTTTCTTTTCCCCTCTCCCCACTCAGGGGTAATTTGAAGTCAAAATGTATAGTGTGGATTGTATTGATCAGGGACGCCCTGCATGAAATGTTGGCAAACTTAATGTGAAGAAGAAGAAGAAAAGTTTGGATTTGATATCCCGCTTTATCACTACCCTAAGGAGTCTCAAAGTGGCTAACAATCTCCTTTCCCTTCCTCCCCCACAACAAACACTCTGTGAGATGAGTGGGGCTGAGAGACTTCAGAGAAGTGTGACTAGCCCAAGGTCACCCAGCAGCTGCATGTGGAGGAGCGGGGAATCTAACCTGGTTCATCAGATTACAAGTCTACTGCTCTTAACCACTACACCACACTGGCTCTTTTAGTTGAATCAAAATAATTCAGGGGTTGTAGCTCAGTGGCAGAGCATGCAAAGAGTCGCCGCTTCGGTCCTCAGCATCTCTAGGTACGGGAAAGTCTGAAAACCTGCCTGAAACCCTGGAGGGGCCATCAACACTAAAATTCCACTAAACCAGAAGTGAACTCCAAACCAGTACTTCAAATGAAGATTTGATGGGAAGAAAGGTTCTTTCTTTCTTTCTTTCTTTCTTTCTTTCTTTCTTTCTTCCTTCAAGAACAAAATAAACTCCAGATAGATTCATGTTTATATTTATTGGGGTATGTGTCAGCTACAAGGTTCAGCATCTATGGATCTACAGTATGAGGAAGAAACTTAATTTGTCTCATATCTACTCTGTGTCTTCCTAATTCAGCTGTATCAGATCTGTTAAATATGAAGCTCTATTTCCCCCATTGGCTGTAATGGAGAGTCAAAAAATGATTATAACTCCTCCACCCAAAGTGGATGAAATTTGCAGGCAAAGGACTTCCACTAATGTGGATTAACCTTGAAAAATTTCAGACAAATCTACAGGATTTTAATGCAGGGCTTCATTAATCTAAAAAAAGGAAAAGGGGGGGGGGAATTCTGCCAGAAAAGGATTCAATCTTCAGGAATGGTTGCCTGTTCTGAGAGAATGAACCCCTACAGCTTTCAGAATGATAGATGCAGGTTTTCTCTCATGAGGGAAGACCATTTTGAGTTGAACAAAATTGAAATTGATTAACCTTCTGTAGTGTTTTGTGGGCAATCAGTCTGAAAACTAGTGTCCTGACCTTGAGCAAATGGGCAGTAATAGGCTGGCAGTGAGCAACACAGCTGAGGGCAGGCTTAGCTGAAGGGGTGGGAATACCAGACCTTGAGGTGGGAGGGCAAAATACTTTAATAAAAATAAGAATAATGATGGACAGCAGGAATTCATTGTAATGAAATCATAGTTACCCTAAAACTGAAGGAAGCAGAATGAAACTTTGGGTGATGTAAAAGCCACTTCAATGCACCCTCCACCACATGCTGCCTGGGGTTGATAGAAGTTGTAGTTCAAAATATCTGGAGGGCACCAGGTTGGCAAAGTATGCTTTAGGGCAGTGGTGTCCAAACTTTTTTCAAAGGGGGCCAGATTTGATGAAATGAAGGGCCACGGGGGCCAACCAAAGGGCCAACCAAAGTTGTTGAGGGGTTTTTTAAGGATTTTACCCCAAGAAATAAACTGCCACAGGGGCCGGATTAAACCGACCGGTGGGCCAGATTGGGCCTCTGAAACTTGGACTTGCCTGCTTTAGGGAGTTTTTGATCATACTTGAAATGCCTTGTTAATGGTGTGATCCAACTTAGGGATGTGAAAAACACTCCCAAATCACTCCTATCCACCTTGAAATTAATAATAACGTGGCTGACAAGAAGTGATTAGGTAGCTCATTAGGGGCAACTGAGACAGATGGGTGGCATATAAATAATAAAATTGTCTAGTGTTTACAACATACACAAGTGTGAGGAAAGTTATATAAAACTGCATCTTTAAAAAGTTGCAAAACTCACATTTGAAAAACAAACCCAAGTCTTATTTTCAACATCCCTTGCACAAGTCATCATATTAATCTTCCAGTTCTTCACTCAAATCTGTGAATGTGGAGCCTCCCCCCCCCATTTTTTTATTTAAAGGAAAGCCCCAAATTTTAGTTAAGAACAGAAAAATTTAATTAGCAAAACCTTCAAAATTTCAGCCACCCGCTTCGGTTTTAATTTGAACTCAGAAATGCTGAATTCAGAGAATTACGGTAGTTACATTCCAAATGTGCATTGGTTTTGCATTCTGTCATTGATCATATGGTTGTGGGAATCCAAACCAAATGTCTTTACTGGTCTTAACTACCTAGTCCCCCACCTAGGACCCTATTTGCTCAGCGGTTACTAAATAAAATACTACATACCATTTTGGCAATACCCTGATCTAATCTGGAGCCAAATTGTGCTGTGCAGAAGCACAGAAAGAGACCCAGGTGTGAATAATTAGTGGATTGCTCAGAACTGAAGTCATTGCTCCTTAAAGCCTGAGCTAAAGGTTCCTAGCAAAGGCTGGAACACAATGCCTTATATCCTTTCCAAATGTGTGGGGTTATTGTGGTTGTTTTCTTCCAGAGGTACGTTCTGACTAAGCAGCTAGCTACACACAATTGTCCTCTTTAGCCACATGTGTCTCTAGTCCATTGGTACCATTAAGGTTAGGACATTTGGGCAAAGGTCCAGAGCCCCATTCAGCAGAATTCCCCACCCCCCATACCATAGGGCTGGTATATCTTATTTTGAAACAAGTGAAGTAAGACCTATTTTCATATACAGCAGTGTTGGGAAAACCTTTTCAGCTGAACATGGTTCCCCATCTCTGTTCAATGCATAAGATTGAACTCTGCACTTGATGGTCCTCCTTTCTTTAGATTGGAGATGAAGAACCTCAGACCTGGAGGCCAAATGCAGCCCTTCAGTCCTCCCTTTCTGGCCTCTGGGACTCTTCCAGGCTACATCCCTCACCAGTCCTGCCTTGCACCATCCATGGTTGCATTTGCATGGCTGGAGTGAGTCCTTGAATACTGATAATGCTTCTTGATTGCCTGGATGGAGGACAGAAGTGGAGGTAGGGGCGAGGGCGGAAAGTAACCTGCTGTGCAAAGGTAAAATTCACATTAGTCGCTCCGCCCACTTTTGCCTCTTGCTCCAGCCACCACTGGCATGTAACCATGAAGATACTACAAAAAACTTCACTTGTGTGCATGGGAGTATAATCCCAGAATGAGCTCCTGCCTTGACATACTCTAAGGCAGGCATAGCCAAACTTGGCCCCCCAGCTGGTTTGGGACTACAACTCCCATCATCCCTGACCACTGATCCTGCTAGCTGGGGTTAATGGGAGTTGTAGTCCCAAAACAGCTGGAGGGCCAAGTTTGCCCATGCTTGCAAGGGCTCGTCCACACATTTACTTGTCCCATGCCTAGGAAGCGTGGGTCCCAGTGCTTTTTAGGCATGGGTCTGAGTGGTTTTGCCTTTGCCTTTGCCTTCCCACTTTCCCTTAGAAAATCTGTTCTTTAGCAATAAATGGGGGGGGGGTGTGCTCGCTGAAAACCTGATTTCCATTTGCTGTGATTCAGCGCTAAACAATGGGTTTTCCGGGGGGGGGGGTGGCAGGGCAAATGGAAGTTTGGATGAACCTTAAGATTTGTGCTCTGCATCATCACACATGCATTTGCAAAACTCCTACCCTAATTAAAGCAATAATTGCTGCATTATATGCAACTGCTATTTACCTTTCTAGTTTCCATCAGCTTAGCAATCTTACTCACAGGTGAAACAAATTTGACTGCATAAAGCAGAAGATTGAAACAATTACATGACATTTATAATTCTCAGAGGGATATCAATCTTAGTGTGTTGCAGCAAAAACAACAGAGTCTCATGGCAGCCTAAAGACTAACAAATTTATTATAGCACGAGCTTTCATACAGAAGTTATTAACTGTTAAAGTGCACGCAAGGGATGTTGTTGTTTTTTAATAAAAAAGGAAGGTTAAACAGAGATGTCTGTTTTTCATAATTGCACTGTGCTCCCAAGACAGCAGTTCAGCCATCTTGAAAATCAATGTTTTCATGACCTTTGAACTCTCTCTTCCTGTTGAGCGTCTCCGCCACAGGTTGCTCCCTAGGATGAAAACAAAGCAAATATATAACAGTAAAGGGCTGGGGTTAATGTCTTTAACAAGATAATGTTACTTAAGGGAACTGTAAACCAAATCATTCCAAAATTCCAGTTGGTCCTTGAAAATCTAAGGGATATTATGAAACCATATGTGCACTGGCCCAGCCTGAGTGCCTGACAAGCAATTTGATGGGGGGGGGGGTTTCCCTAGAAGGCTGTTCTTTTGGAACTGCACAATCAGGTTGACAGCTTCATGGGGAAATTGTTGAAGGTCACCACAGAAATCTGTTTGATGTGACTTCTGTTCTGACGGAGGGCAGAGGGCACCTCATCATAATTCAGCAAGGTGGCTTTTAAAAGCAATATGGCTTGTCTGAATAGAAAGTTCTAAAATTTACGCCTCTCAAACAGAATGTTTCCTGCCCCACAAGCCTGCTGGAGGGTCCCTGCTAAGATAATTATTCTGAGACATGGAAAGCAACATAGAACAGGTATGATTGGGACCATCCCAGGGATGGTGGAGAGGAATATGCCTGATCTGTTTTTTTACAGTAAAAGGTAAAGGGACCCCTGACCATTAGGTCCAGTCATGACCAACTCTGGGGTTGCGATGCTCATCTCGCTTTATTGGCCAAGGGAGCCGGCGTACAGCTTCCAGGTCATGTGGCCAGCATGACTAAGCCGCTTCTGGCAAACTAGAGCAATGCACGGAAACGCCATTTACCTTCCCGCCAGAGCAGTACCTATTTATCTACTTGTACTTTTGACTTGCTTTCGAACTGCTAGGTTGGCAGGAGTTTTTTTTTACAGTGGATAGACCTAATTCAACGTTTCAGAATTTGCTTGTGGGTTAGAATGCAACTCTTGGTCAGATTATGCACCAGCACTTCTGCATAATTTTGTGATGAAGCTTTGGTCCCCAAAAGGGCACACAAAAATATGTAGCTGATGTGCAAAAGAAAATGGAAATGAAATGTGTATTTCAGAGGGAAATGCACTGTAAAATATTGAAAATGTATATTTTATGGGAAGAGTGCAAGCAAAATGCATAAAACTTGCATGTGAACTTTTCATATGGGAAAAGCAACAATGGATTAGAACAGATCTATGATTGAGCAACAGCAAAACTGACATGGAACCACATACCTGAGCAGATTTTGAGATTTAAAAGGAGGATCCTGGGAGATAAGGGTGGTACCCTTTGGAAAATAAAGAGATGGATCCTGAAAATAGTTAGAAGGAGAAGGGGACCCACTTAAGGAAACATTGTATGCTAGAGCAGTGCTTCAATTCAGACAGAGACCTTATATGTGAGTCACAGACTCCATCCCTTTCTGGTTCTCTGCCAGGTGCTGATCTGAACAGGTGCTTACATGAACTTTCTCCTTCTCCTTTCAAGTAAATTTATATGTCAGACATTTTGCCTGTAGCTTCAGCACATCATTTCCTCTGCTCCTTTGGCTGTGGTGATGTCAAGAGAGGTTAGGGGCCGGAGACTGGCTGAGAACCTGAGCAATCATTTTGGAGCACCCCATTCCTGTGGCTGGAATGTCTGGGTCTGCAGCTTTGTTTTCAGTAGAGATGTTTGCTGAGCATCCAGGTACTCTATTTTTCCTCCAAGGGAACCCCAGGTTCCAGGTCTGGGTAGGGTTGAACCCAGGACCTGATGGAGGAATATGGTAGCATTTCTTCATCAAAATTCTCGTGAAAATTCATCAGTATTTTTGTATGCAATTTTCCCTAATATACACATTTCCCCTCATATAATTTGTTTATCCTCTTTTCACTGATATATGCATGTTTATGCACATTTTACCCTAGTACATGCATTGTTGTACACATTGCTTGGCTAGAGAACAATTTTGCAAAATTTGGAGAAGTGCAAATTTCAAAGGAAGGCTGTATTTGGGGTCACATAAGTTGAGAAAGTTCAGATTTGGTAGGTTCACCTTTAAATGCAATATGAATAAATTTTCTCCTCTACCCAAATTCAGCACTGCCGTTGTCATTTTGTTGGTCTTCCATTTTCACTGCTGTTTGGTTATTGTTTCTATGGTGATTATTTAATGCATTAAGGTTCCCACTGGAACTGGGTGGGAATATTTTTTGGAATAGAAATATTCAGATAAATAAGTGAACAAAAGTTTGGAATGGCAGTTTATCCACTGATTATCATAGTAACACCCCTGAAATTTATTCATTTATTTGTGTACTATTTATTTTTGATCATTTGTTGACCACCCAATCAACAAAGCCCTTCGGATTTTTCGCGCAGAGTTAAAAAACATTAAACTGTTAACTCAGTAAAAAATAAAAAATGAATCCAATTGAACCCAAATTATTCTCTCTTAATTTTTTTAAAGTAGCTCATTGTCCATATTATGGTTGTCTAATTTCTATTTTAAAACTTTAATTAAATTAAAATTTCATTTCTCCAGCTAAGATTGCTTTTGCTGTGTTTAAAGTATATGCCTTCAATGTATTAATTGAGTTTTTTTAATGTTGTCAGTCACTTTGAAGACATGCACCAAATAAAATGAATGTGGCTTCTCTGATCCATTGAAAATCTGTGGTATAAGGAGTAAATCTTGGGAGTTAGCTCCATCTGGGTGTCTTAACTGTGTCCCTGTCATAGTCAATATTGCTTCGCAACATCTCATTCTTTTGAACGTTAGGTAATTGGGGCCAGTTTAAGTTTTCTAGTTAAATAAAATGTCTTTCCTTTTAATTTCTGGGAGGCCAGGGTCTACCTCATGTCCAGGCCAACTCAGAGTCCTGTCACAGTGGTTATAAATATATCTGACGTTACAGATGGAATTAATTGTCTCTCTGATACTAACTGTTATAAGCGAGAGCTGGAAAGGGGGAATTTGCCCTTTAACACAAGCAAGTTCAATGTAGGTATTAATTCAAGTGAACAGATAATTGATTTTGAATTTACACCTCTGTCAAAGTTTGTTTGCTTCATCTCCTAATTATCTGGGACAGAGAAAAATGTTGGCACTTGTTTTAGTCCATGGGCATTTTGAAAAGCCTTAGACCATATGAGGTGGGAAATCTTTTTTCCTTGTTGATACCCTTCTGGGGGCTGCATATCAGAGGTGGGTGGGGGAGCTAGAGGAAGAAGTAGGTGTAGCAAGGTGGGTGGGCTTTTTCTGCATACAAACATATACATGTAAGGAGAAATTCACACACAAAAATGCTGATAGGGACTGATAGGGAAATGGTTGTGGAAATGCGGAGAACTGAAGACTCTAAAAAGCGAGAAACTGAAAGTAACCAAAACTGACAGATTTGCGCATTCCTACAGTGAAGCCAGAAAATCCTGTTTGCACTCATAGCTCAGAAGAAACACTGACTGCAGGAGCCAGAGCATGTTTTTCCCTTTTTGAAAGTCAGGCTAAATTTGCATCTATGCATATAAAGTAGCCTTTGGAAATTTATGCTGGGGGTCTTTTAGGTACTTAGCAACACCCCTGGCAGGACCCCTTAGGAGACCCAGGCATATAAGGCAGAGTTTGTTTGAGATGAGGTAGCCCTTTACCAATCTACAGTGCTGTCCCAATTCTTTTTGCCACCTGAGGGGGAAGGACAAGAAGGCATTCCCATTTCACATACAAAAGCTGAGGAGATTAGCAGTTGAATCCTATTTTGACACTGGTAGGGTCGCTTGGTCAGGAGCAGATTTCATGGCCCAGCCCTGAGACCAAGGGGCTGGTCCTGGTGCTGTCACGGGGTCCCCTGATGATGATGCCACAGGGGACGGGCACCAATGATGTCATTAAGCATGAAACATTAAGCATTAACCACAGTCACTGAGAGCTTGTCATTCAAATGACACAAGGTCTGGCAGGAAATTAAGACAGAAGCCTTAGCAAAAGGGGGTGTCCAGCTAAAGTGAGGGGATCATTCCTTCCTACCTGCTTAGGAAGCCTGGGCAGGGAATGCACTTTTGCCTACCTGCAGATTCAAGCCCTCTCCCTGCCACCAACTGGGGGGGGGGGCAGGAAAATCTGGAGACTTCAGGTCAGCCCTGGGATTCTAGCAACCTTAGACACTGAGGATTCAGACACTGTCCTCCTGAGAGTAGCAGGCAAGCTGAGATGACACAGGGGGCACCATTCCTTCCCTCCCACCAACTGCTGCTTGAGGCAGCCACCTCACTCTGGCTAATGGTAGGGTTGGCCTTGCCTATCCAGGTCACAAACTATGCCTATCCGTTTACAAGCAAGCATTTGTTTCTAATCGGTTGCACACACATAATATCCTCAAGGCCTCCAGGTCTGGCCCAAGACATTTTGGCTCTGATGGAGGAATCTCTCAATAGGACTCTGCTGCCCTCCCCCTCTCCCCCCCCCCCGCCAGTAGCTTTCTGTTTTGGCTCTGCTATTGTGACCTTGGTTTTGCTTACGTGGAAAAAAAAGATTTATGATTTGGTTGAACTAGTGGATTTGTTTTAGATTTCATTTCTGTTGTTTTTGGTCATCAGCCACCTTGAATTTCTTCTGGGGGGGATGGAATGGGAAGGGTGTGATGCTTGGATTAAAAAAATCAATAAAATAAATAGGGTTGTATCCAACATTAGTCATTGAATCCACTGAAATTAATGGGCATGACTAATTTAGGTTCATTAATTTCAATAGGTCTATTATGAGTGGAACTTAGTTGGATACAGTCCAAGTTAACATAGTGCACAATCCAGTTCTCAGACGTGCAATTTAAGATGAGAGATTTGATAAGAAAATAATAGCATAATAAGAGGCTGCTGGTTGAGGCCAATAGCCCAATTGTCCAGCATTCTGTTCTCACAGTGACCAACCAGATACCTATAAGAAGCACACAGTTTACCCATGGATGTTCTTTTATACACATTATTTGTTGGAGAACTACTCTGAAAAACTGGGAGAGTTGCAAATTTTCAAGGGTGGCTCTGTTTCAGTTCACACATTGTTTTGGAAAGTGTGGATTGGGTAAGTTTGCCTTTAAACGCAGATTGAATTAAAGGGGAGGACAAACCATCCTAAGATCATTGAACCATAGTTAGTTCCTAATTTGACTGGGGCTATTTGGCACACTGGTTTATCCAGGCCATGCAAATCAGGCAGCTAAGTGTCCACATTGGTATACTCCCCCCCCCCACACACATATTCACACAGACAGGAAGTTGCAAGCCACTTTCCTCAACTTCTATCTACCCCCTCTCAACCAGTTGCACAATGGACCTCTTCTCCCACCCCCAATGCAATCTTTCTTTCTCCATTCCATGCCTTATAAGGTATGCCAAGATGGGTCGGTCGTAACTTGCTGGGAAGAGGCTTCCTGCTGAAATGGCAGGAAATTGCTAACCCCACCAATTTCAAGAAGGCTTGTGACATGAGCCACCTGTGGAATGCCACCACATTCCATGCTGCCCCCCCTACACACACACACACACACACACACACACACACACTGCCATGAAATTTTACATCCCCTTTAAGTGAGCCATAAAAATGCTCCAGCGCTGATAAACTCAGATTTATCTGTCGTTGGGTAGTAGATGTTTGAGTAGGTTGCAGCACAGAACGAGTTCAATAAAAGAATCCTCAGTGCATGCTAGAGACACAGGCCATACCTTGACTCTCAAAGACTGGCAGCAAACCAGCAAACCAAAGTTTTTCTCTCTCATAACACTAGAATTCGTGGACATTCAATGAAGCTGAATGTTGGAAGAGTCAGGATAAAATAAAGTATTTCTTTACACAGTGCATAGTTAAACAATGGAACTGACTCTCACAGGAGGCAGCGATGGCCACCAACCTGGATGGCTTTAAAAGAGAACTGGGCAAATTAATGGAGGGTAAGGCTATCAGTTACTCTTAGCCATGATGGTTCGGCTCAGCTTCCATGCTTAGAGACAGTACTGCTTCTGAATACTAATTGCTGGACACTCCAGGATGAGAGAGCACTCTTGTGTTTGGGTCCTGCTTACAGGTTTCCCACAGGCATTTGATTGGCCACTGTGAAAGTAGGATGCTGCACTAGTTGGGCCATGGGCCTGATCCAGCAGGCTCTTCTTAACCAAGACAAAACAAAAAGTGAGTATCCATGGCCATGGGTTTCTGTTCAAGCTGCAGCTAGGTTTAAGTGAAGGTCACTTTCCCATTGAAAGTGACTTAGGGTCAATTAACTCTGAAAACTTTTCAGCTGGATGGAGGCCAATGACAAAGGAGGAAGGAGGCCAGGTAGGGATGTTCCACCATTCCAGAAGGCTGCCATCCTGATCTACCCACATATAGTTATGTCAGTGGCTACTGGCTACAGTGAGTATGTTCTACCTCCATTACTGGAGACAGTACACCTCTAAATACCAGTTGCTAGAAATTTTACCCAAATTGGCAGCACAGAGAGAGGGAGGCTGATCTGTCTCATAGTAGGTGCTTGGGCTTTAAGCCTTTGACCCTGCTAAGGTCTCTATTGGCCTCTTTCATACTCGCAGTTTTCAGGAGGGAGGCAAACTCTCACTTAAATGAACAGGAGGGCTTTTTTCAGTGCAGCTGAAATTGCAGCTCCAGGAGGTGCAATCCAAACTGGGACCATAGCAAGGGGTTAAAGTCGCCATACTCACCACACTACATCCCCAATGTTGGTCACTAGCAGTTTGTGTTTTTATAAAAATGAAACCAAACACTTAAAGGCACAGATCCATAGCCAATGTCTTGTCTAGTTTGGTCCTTACTAAGAAAGGGCATGGGATGCAGGTGGCTCTGTGGGTTAAACCACAGAGTCTAGGACTTGCTGATCAGAAGGTCGACGGTTCGAATCCCCATGACGGAGTGAGCTACTGTTGCTTGGTCCCTGCTCCTGCCAACCTAGCAGTTCTAAAGCATGCCAAAGTGCAAGTAGATAAATAGGTACCGTTCCGGCGGGAAGGTAAACGGCATTTCTGTGCACTGCTCTGGTTCACCAGAAGTGGCTTAGTCATGCTGGCCACATGACCCAGAAGCTGTACGCCGGCTCCCTCGGCCGGTAAAGCGAAATGAGCACTGCAACCCCAGAGTCAGCCACGACTGGACCTAATGGTCAGGGGTCCCTTTACCTTTACCTTTAAGAAAGGGCATGTTGTTTGTACATTCTCAAATAAGGGATGAGCACCCATGTTGTGGATTGCTCTGTAGGTGGGCTCTGCTCCAGGTCTTGCATTCTGATATAACTGTGAATTTCAAGAACCAACAGTGGTATCTGGCTAGTGGCAGCTGGTGCCCATTGGGACTGATAGAGCCAATGAGAGGCAGAGCTAACTAATTCCGGTATTCTTCTCACCCACCCCTTCCTGCTGAGTTCTGCTGAGTTCTACAAGGGCAACGCTGAGGCCAAATTCACAACATTCATTTAAAACACTATGATAGTCATGGCTTCCCCCAAAGAATTCTGGGAGTTGTCATTTGTTAAGGGTGCTGAGAGTTGATAAGAAATCCCTGTTATTCACACAGAGCTACAATTTCCAGAGAGGTTTAATAATCCCTCTTCCCAGGGAACTCTGTGAACCAGCAGTGGAGGAAGCCGCTCAGGCACCTGGGGCAGTGCGCCGAGGGGCAGGCAAGCTGCCATAGGGGCATGGCGAGGGTGTGGTGAACCTTCCATAGGGCCGGGGCACATTGCAGGGCCTCCGGAGTCTGCCTGCTCCCCCTCAGCCACCTTACAGCTGTGGGGGGAGGCAGCGGGAGGACTGTTTGGGCAAAGTGGAGCCTGCGTACACCCAAGAAGAGATGTGTGGCCCCACGGTGAGTGCCACTTGGCATTTTGTCACCCCCTCAGTGGTGACACCCGGGGCGGACCGCCCCCACCGCACCCCCTTCCTCCACCACTGCTGTGAACGGAGGGAAACGGCGGCCTCCTAACCATTCTCAGTGCCCTGAATAAACCACAGCTCCCAGAATTCTTTGGGGGAAGCTATAACTGTTTGAAGTTGTATCATGGTACTTTAAACATCTTATGTGAATGTGGGTTGAGACTAAGGAGGAGGAAGCTGGAAGGCAGTGTCGTCCCCAGGAATGGTTGTAAGTAAGAGAAGCCAGGCAGGTGGGACTGGCAAAGGGCAGAATGAGGTTGATTGGCTGAATGGTTTCCCATCAGTTTGCAGCTTGAATTTCTTTCTTTCTCTCTCTCTCTCTCTCCCTCTCTCTCTCCCTCCCTCCCTCCCTCCCTCCCCCTTACATTATTAATGTGTTAATGCACATTGTGCTTCCTCATCAAGATTTCCTTGGCGACACTTATCTATGTGCAGATGTATTAGCAAGGGAGGAGGGGAAAGAGACTCCGTGTGGCAGAGGATGCTTGTCAATCTCATGAAAGTCCAAAAAACCCCCCACAATAACAAAGCAAATGAATTGCTAGGGCCTCATTGCTATTTGATACTAAGATTTCAACATTTGGCACTCTAAAAACCCAGGAGTAATTCAGAATGGGAATTTTTTTGCAATTAAGAACAAGTGCTGTAGATGAGCATTAGGCTGCATGCATACCACACATTAAAAGCACATGGTTTTCCTCACTGAATCCCAGGAACTGTAGTTTACCCACCACAGAACTACAATTCCCAGAAACCTTAATGAACTGCATTTCCCAGGATTCTTTGGGTGTGGACACAGCCCATATATGGAGAAGATGGCTGCACACAAAAAGTTCCAGGTTCAATTTATGACAGAGGGAAAACTTTACATTAGGTTCTTTTAAGCAACACAGATTTCACCACCACAGCAAAGTCCATATTCAGTTTGGCATTCTGGAGAAGAAGGGGGGAATGATCTAAGTGCCTATTTCCATATTGGGGTGGAGGTTGTGATGAATACATTTTAAAATGCCTTTCTTTATGAAGGGTGCCTTCTAGCTCTATGCCCAAGACATGTAGATAACTGTTTTTAGAGTACTCCATGTTTCAAACATAAAAAAGGAAGAAGAAGAAAGAAATAGAAGCTAATCTTAGGTATTTGGTTCCCTTCAGTGCCTCAGGGACAGAAAATAATTCCCAACAGGAAGCCTTTGATTTTGAAGTTCCTATGTTTCTAAAATGTCTCTGTCAGTGTTAACACAATGAGAGCGTGCCAGACAGTTCCCACAGCCAATGCGAATAAGGGGTTGGTCCTCAGAAACATTGCTGGTTGGAGAACTCCTCAATTCCCACAGAGAACTCTTTTGAGACCCCTCACACACATTACCCAATGAACCCTCTTTCCCCCATTGAACTTAATAGTGCTGCACATTTGTTATGAAAAAATCAGGATGGCTGCTTTACATATGTGAGAAATGGTAAGGAAGTTTTTTCTATTTTTAAATAATGACAAATCTGTCCAGATGGAAACTGAACGTAACACTTTTGAAAAAGGTGGGAAGATTCCCTTTTGCCAAAAAAGTGTTTCTGCAGGGGAGAACAGAGGAAATATCTTGAAGTCAACTGCTATTTGAAAAACTCTGCAAGCCAGTTAACTTGCAACGGAGTTGAGCTCTGTGGCAAAGTGTTGATTGGATGTCAAAGGAACTGAGCTGAATGACAAAGTAGTTTGCTTTGATCTAGCAAGCTCAGCTCTCTCAGGCAGCCTTATTGATTCACAAGCGCTGTAGGAAAATAATGTCAAAGTGGAAACTTGCCGAAAGAAACTATTACTTTATGCAGCACATAGCTTAACTATGGAACTCACTCCCACAGGAGGCAGTGAGGGCCATCAACTACAACAGCTTTCAAAGAGGAGCAGACATTCATGGAGGCCATCATCAGGTACTAGTCACAATGGCTATGTTCAGAGGCAGAATGTCACTGAACACCAGTTGCTGGGAATCACAGGCGGGTAGTGCCCTGTCATGCACATGTCCTGCTTCCAGGCTTCTCACAGGCATCTGCTTGGCCATTGCGAGAACAACATGCTAGACTAGATGGGCCACTGGTCTCAGTGGTGTAGCGTGGGTTGGCAGTGCCCAGAACCACAGGGAGGGGTGGAGTGGAAAAGAGGGAAATGGACAGACCATTTGTGCATTCAACTGCCTAACGGTGTACATGTCACCCAGGAGATTGCAGCCACATAAATAAGAAAAGTCATTCCGTTGTCTGGAGAGGTCACTTCCTGGTTTGCATGGAGAAGCTGTTTTCAACAGAGCCCAGTGAGGGAAGCACACAGCTGTACTGAGGCAGAAATTTTGCGCCCCTAATGATTTGCACCTGGGGCAACTGCCCCTGTGGCCCTCCCCCCATGCTATGCCACTGACTGGCCTGATTCAGCAGGGCTCTTACATTCTTATATTAAAGCAAAATGAAGAATCAGGAGGGCATAAATTAGGAATTTACCACTGCGCCATTGCCAGGTCTAGAAAGCAACTTCTCTCTTGTCCCAGGGACAGAACATGCCTCCTGATTCAAAGACAGTGTTTTGTGTGGTACATGAAGCATTAGCTTTGAACATGAAGGAGTAGCTTTAAATTCCTGCTTGCTCTCAGCCATGAAACTTACTGGGTGGCCCTGGGCAAACCCCTGTCTCTCAGCCCTGACACGGGAGGCTTCGGAGGTAAAAGACAGGGTATTGACTATATGTGCTAAGCTAATGATAAATAATAATACCTGTAAAAGAAGCCAGCCACTGGCTATATTCTGGAGGGAGAGTGAATCAAGCGTGCTCTTTATCGCAACTTGCATTTGTTTTTCACTTGCTCTCAAGCAGGACTGCGTTTATTTCTAGCTGACCATGTGCTTTTCTCTGCCGCCACCCCCTCCTCCCACATCCATGAATGGGAACATTTTTCTTTCTTCGCAAGCATCGCAAATGGCTCTGGGCGCAAATTCCCTTGGAAAACTAGCGTGACTTTCTCTCTGCTGCTGCACATTCCCTGCAAAGAACCCAGCAGGGAGGAATCACCATGACCCCATCGAGCCTTGGAAAAATAAATCTTGCTGGGCGCTAATCTTTCCGTACACATTTCCCCACCACTGCCACCGCCGCCATGCTGCCTACAGCCCACATAATAGAAATCTGCCCCCAAAAAAGTATTCTTAAGGGGGGGGGTGGCTATCCTTTTGGTGTTAATTTGTTTGAAATGGCATTTACATTTAACTCACAAACTGAAATCTCACTTCAGCTGCTGCTAAATAGATTGGCTAGCACCAAGAAGGCCCTAGCTGCTATAATGAGGAAGATTCATCCTGTCTGGGATGGGGGCGGATTGTCAATGTTGGTTTCCATCAGTTTCCCATTTTTCCAAACTTAAATTCAATTTTCGGTGTTTCCATATCAGTTTGAGATTTGTTTTTCCAAAAACTCCTCATGAAAATGCACCAGCATTTTAGTGAGAATTTCTCCTAATATGCACATTTCTTTACAAAGCAATTTCCCCATATGTAATGCATTCCTGTGTGTTATTTTTGTCAATATACACACTTTTATGCACACTTTACTCCAGTATATGAATTTCTGTACACATTACATAGCTGGGGAACTGCACTGAAAAATTCAGAAAAGTTTGAATTTCAGATTACTGTGTTTTGATTTGTATATTGTTTCAGAAAGAGTGAATTAGGTAGTTTCACCTTTAAAATTTGAACTGAATTACTGGTATGTTTCTCTTCCACCTCTACATACTGTATTATCTAGAAAGTGTAAGAGTAAATTCTTAACAAAAAAAAAGAACCCACAAAAGATAGTGAGAATTGTCAGGGTTGATTATCTATCCATCTTTTGAGGGTTAAGCAACTTTTGCTTTGTTTTGATGGAAGGGGTCCACCCTGAAATAAATGGGGAATGCCAGACATACACATATGAGCCACAACAAACAATGTATACAACCATTAATAACAGGAGGCTTATTCACATGTGACAGTGAACACTGGTGCAAATTATCTCTATATGTGTAAAAGTGTTAGTGTAGGAAAGTGATTTGTGCCTGTCAACTATTGTGTACACTGGGGCACATATTGTACCCTTGTTGAATGTTACATAAGAGCACAAGATCAAGGGTGAATAATACAGTTACATATGAATAACTGCATGAGTGTACAGCTCAACCATTTGTGAGCACAGATTGTACACTCACTGAATGTAACCCCTATGGAAGCACACATAGGGTGAGTTTTCACCTGCAAGTCAGCCATGAGACCTTTTTAAATTTTTGATTGAATTTATATACCGCACTATACTTGGAGGTCTCACAATATATAAAATAAAAATAAAAAACATTAACCCAATAACACCCCCTTCCTTGCAAATGTGCCCCCATGTCCTGAGCAATGATTTTAAAAAGCAATAAAAATGGGTATGTACTAACATGACGATAACATATGGATTAAGATGACTAACTCCTATCTACTCTTATTTGTTTATTTATTTATTTTCAGATGTTGGCAGTTGACATACAGTATGTATGTATGTATGTATATATATATATATATATATATATATATATATATATATATATATTAGAGTTCCCATAGCAAAACCTGTCTATATATGAAATCTTCAGTCACGAAGAACAACCTGCTGTGTAACCATTTAAATCATTGCACCTTCTAATAGCAAAGTCAGGTGGCGACACCTGCCAACAGGATAGTAGGCTAAAAGGGAGTCCTGAGAAGCAAAAAGGATGTATCATCAGCATACTCAGGGGGGAGGGCTATCCAGGGCTACTAGCCATGATGGTTATGTTCCACCTCTGAAGTTGGAGGCAGCAATGCTTCTGAATATCAGTTGCTGGAAACCATGGGAGGGGAGAGGGCTCTTGTGTTCAGGTTCTGCTCTCTGGTTTCCCAAAAGCTTCTGGTTGGCCACTGTGAGAACAGGATGCTGGACTAGATGGGCCATTGGCCTGATCCAGTAGGCTATTCTTACATTCTTATGATCCTGTAGAAGTACTAAAAAAAGGAAAGGGAAATCTTTGGGGAGGGGGACTAAGGGGACAAGTCCCAAACTTAACATAGCCATAATGAAAAGTGGGCATGTTCAGCAGCCACAAAATGTTGATTGTCAGTTGGAAAACAAGAAAATGGGGAAGGCCTGTCTGTGGTAGTGGACAGCATGGTGGGACTGTACCACTTACCTGGCCTCCCTCTGCCTGAGTCACAGCTGCATGTGGTGGTGGAGAGGGGGAGGAACCAATGAAGTTGGCACAGTGCAAATGCGCTGGTGCAGCCAATTCAGTGCTGCCACCCATGTTTGCACCATGTCAACCTTGCCACTACCTCACCCCTCCTCCTCTCTGTCACGGTATATAGCTATGACCCATGCAAGTAGTGCAGCCCCATCACACCTTTCATTGCTGCTTGGTTGGCTGGCTGGGAGCACCCTTGCAAGGAGGTGAAAATGCACTGCAACACTTTGTTGCAGGTCCGACTTGCATTGTATCAAATCTGAATGCCAAAATCACATTCCTATTCAGAACTTTTATTACATACAGTCATACCTCGGGTTACAGCCACTTCAGGTTGTGTTTTTTCAGGTTGCAAACCGCCGAAACCCAGAAGTACCGGAGCGGGTTACTTCTGGGTTTCGGCAGTTCACATGTGCAGAAGCGCTAAATCGCACTTTGCACATGAGCAGAAGAGCCGAATCGCAACCCACTTGTGCGCAGACGCAGGTTGCGAACACTGCAGATTGCAAAGGTGCATCTCGCAGGGATCACATTCACAACCCGAGCGTCCACTGTACTTTAAATGGTGATATTATGCATTGATTATGCATTGTTCTTGGAAAGGCAATTGTTTTAAGAGGGTGAGCCCTCTCATGGAAAAAAGGATAGGAATGAATTCAACCAACAGCACCGGGTTATTTTTGCTCTGTTCTGAAGAATGATCCTGAGATGAAGATGCTTTTTTTTTGTCTTGCACTGTAGTTGACCTTGAAAGTACTCCATGCTGTCTTGGGGGGTGAACAGCAAAGGACGATGCAATCCCCAAGCACTGTCATACTTAACTCTGACGAGCACTTAAACATAAATAAAAACAGCTTTCCTCTCCCAACTCGTCCTAACAAGGCCTAGCAGGGCCTCCTCCTAATCCAAGGGATTTCTGAAGCTTTTAGTTCTAACTAAGTAATTTGTAAGACTGTCTGTGATGCTGCCAACTCCGTGGTGACTGGATTTTTTGGTAGATTCCCAGCCATCTAATTAAAACCACGGGTTGGAAGGGATCATTCAAATTGAGGTGTGTGTGTGCATTCATGCACGTGCATGCATGCACGATGAAAAGAAATCTTCCAGAATCACACATTGAAAAAAAACGCTTCCAAAATTACTCTTTGGAGGGACTTGAATTCAAAGCTGGAGAACTGATTTTGCAATCACATCTCAAAGCAGCACGGACCCCACGTGCACCCAAGAGAGGTTGGGTAGCCTGCCGTGCTTTAGCTGAAATCTCCACATTTAAAAAAAAAACTCCTTTTGCTTTTTTAAGATTAGCAAAGCTGTGAATTGAGGGAATTCAGTTTGTCTGGAAGGCCTGGGTTTTTCCATGGTTCATCGAGAAAAACAGGAGATTAGGAACCAGAAAAAGAAAGGGGGATGGGGACCAGTCAAGCAATTGTATTCCATGCCTGGATTTGGTATGCGTGATGAATTTAATCCACAGAATGAAGTAACAGCCTCACAGTACTGCAGTGGTTTGCAGCAAATCTGGTGAACTAGACTAGAGGGATGCTGGGTCTTCTCCAACAAAGGAAATGTTATGTTCCTGTGAACAACTTTGCATGGCTGGTCAGCTGCTGCATCAGCAAAGGAGCTTCTCTCAAATATTTCCCACTACCCCTTTTGTCTCCCAGCTTTCAGTCACAATCAGTTAAAGAGCCATACACCTCTCTGGTGTCTTCTTTTCTGGAACGTCATGTGTGGGGGGGGGCAAGGACTGCACTCACATGACAGGGGTGGACAGATGGTGGAAGGACCATGAGTGGGAGGCAGGGAAGTGAAGATCTCCCGGGGTGAGAGAAGCTCCCAGGTGAGGGAGGGTCATTTTCTGTGAGGGCTGGAATTGAAGGCTACCTTTTGGCTACAGAGAAGATTCTGTATAGGAATATAAGAAGAACCTGCTGGATCAGACCAGTCACCCATCTAGACCAGCATCATATTCTGTTAGTGACCAACCAGATACCTCTGGGAAACTCACAAGCAAGATGTGAGCCCAAGAGCATTCTCCCCTCCTGAGGTTTCCAGCAACTGGTATGAGGAAGCATTCGTATCTCCAACTGTGGAGGTAGAGCATATCCATCAAGGCTAGTAGCCATCAATGACCCTCTCCTCCATGAAATTGTCTAACCCTCTTTCAAAACACACACACACAAATCCCAGATGGGCTGCATTCCCTGGTTGGCAAGCCCCATCTGCTCTTCACTTCTCTCTACAGCACATGCAGAAATTGCCTTTACTGTTGGACACAGTATTGGTCTCCTCATGGAGGGGTTGCAACCCACCAGCTACCCTTG
This sequence comes from Podarcis erhardii, assembly GCF_964252035.2. Lineage (NCBI taxonomy): Eukaryota > Metazoa > Chordata > Lepidosauria > Squamata > Lacertidae > Podarcis > Podarcis erhardii. The sequence goes on from NC_138511.1 coordinate 41,220,183, forward strand.
CATGGTTTAGCCATTCATCAAAGCTGTTGCTGGGGTGTGACCACTTCTAGGAGCCACAGGGGGGAGCTGAGTGCAGGTTGGGAACCAAAGGTGGACAAACTTCTCCAGAAGGAGCATGATGTGTCCTTCACCAAAGGTACTGCCCCATCTCTAGCACCCCATACACCGCAAAAATAACAATACAAAATGCATTATAGAATCAAAATTCATTAAAACAATACCATGTGATTATCACACTATGCTCATTTGGCAACGATCTAAAAACATAAAATATCCATTCCCTGTTCAGACAAATGCCTGGAGAAATAAAGAGATCTTTGCCTGGACCCAGAATGATGGAAAAGTGTGCTTCTTGGGGGAGAACATAGTTGGAATGGGGGCTAACACAGAAAAGGCCGGTTCTCTCCAAGTCACCCATTTTGGAGGGACAAACAGAGAAATGTCTTGGATGACAACCTCAATATCCAATTGCATTGATATGGGGATAGATGGTCCTCGAGGCATTGGAGACCTGAGCTGTGCAAGGCTGTATCAGTCAAAATCAGCACTTTGAACTAGGAAGGTCCAGTAATCGCATAAGATGATGATGATGATGATGATTAAAGTTTTTTCTCATTTACAAAAGCTCATGCATTGTCTCTTTTTCAGGTAAAAAGAATCAGTGTGGTGTAGTCCTTAAAATGTTCAAATCTTTCCCAGCCACAAAGGTCAATGACCTTGGGTTAATCATTGCCTGTCAGCACGGTGAATGTTCAGGGATTATGGGAGGTATATTTCACAAACATCTGGGGGGAGCACCAAGTGGGGGGAGACTGCAGCAGAAATTCTGTGGGCTAGTCCCCAACAAGCACCACTCTCTCCATCTTCTTCCATATTGCAGACTCAGGATCCATACTGATAGATCGCAACAGACATGCAGGAAGGCAGATGTAATGCTTTTGAAAGTCTGAGTTAACTTGCTATGCATAGGAATTTGATGTGGGTCAATGCTGAAATAAACAAAAATATAATCTGCGCAACATGATTAATTCTTGTCCTACTGAACATGTGTTTAAACAGATGTCTGATAAATGGAAAATGCACTGTGGGTTAACAAGATTCTTTGAAATGACAGCATATAAAAGGCAGGGAATATCTCCATAGATACTTTAATTGGTAAAAGTAAGGATTTATTGAACCTTTTTGCTGGGATCCATTTCTTCCATTTTTATCTTTTAGTGGCTTGCATAACTGCTAACTCACTACAGTCATACCTCGGCTTACAGACGCTTTGAGTTGCGCGATTTTGGGTTGTGCAGCGCACCGAACCCGAAAGTACCGGAACAGATTACTTCCAGGTTTCAGCGCTTGCACATGCGCAGAAGCGCCAAATTGTGACCCGCGTGTGCGCAGACACGTGGGTTGCGAGTTGCAAACGCTGCGGGTTGCGAACGTGCCTCCCACACAGATCACGTTCGCAACCTGAGCATCCACTGTATCAAGTATGTTGCAATTCCTGATGACTGGATGTTTCTTTTTAGTATCTCTTACCTCTAAATCTCCAAAGAAGCTTTTCAGGTTAATAAAGACATACAACAATACTACAATCCCAATATTACAATCCCAAAGCAGTCTCAGAAGAGGTTTAAATAGCTCCTCCCTCCCAGTGCAAAGAATCCTGGGAACTGTAGATTGTAAAGGATGCTGAGAGTTGTTAGGAAACCCCTTTCGCCTCACCAAGCTACAATTTCCAGAACTGTTTAACAGTCAATCCTTCTTTCCAGGGAATTCTGGGATTTGCAGTTCTGTGAGGGGAATAGGTGACCCCGAGACAGATTTAGAGAAATGCTACTGGTTTCGCCGCACTGGGCACTGAGCATAGGGGGTGCCAAAGGGCCTTGCAACTATGGCATAGTGAATTGAGCAGAACAGAAGGCAAGAGGCAAGGGGAGCTGAATTTGGGCCTTGCACAGGGTGCCGCTGAAATTTGAAAGACCAAAGTCTGCCCCAAGGGGGACTCCTAGCTACTCTTAACACCCTCAACAAATTATAGCACTGATAGCTTCCGCACATACCAATTTTTTACCTTTGTTCTTCCTCCAAAGTTGGAGGCAGCAATGCTTCTGAATGCTTTTGAATACTAGTTGCTACAACCCACAGGAGAAAAGGGTGCTCTTGTGCATAGTTTCTGATTGCAGGTTTCCTAGAAGAGGCATTTGGTCAGCCACTGTGAGAACAGGATGCTGGACTAGGTGAGCCATTGGCCTGACCCAGCAGGGCTCATTCAATCTTCTTATATTATTCTGAAGACCTTGGGGAGGAACTTGAATCCTTAAGAATGAAAGCACGAGCCAATCATACTTGAAGATTTTTAATACAGCATCCTCTTAAAAGGGCAAAAAAGAGGGGGGAGTGATTTCCCCAGAACCAGAAAATAAGAAATATCCCTTGTTAATAGGAGTATATGGAAACTATTGCACATGCAGATTTGGTTTTAAAAAAATAAATGCAAGCCATCCTGAGCAAACAAACAAGCAAACAAACAAACAAAACCATTGGGCACTGCTTTGTCAAATCCATTTCAGCTGTAAAGAAATCAGTGTTAATTGTTATGAACTTTATTCATTTCAGAAAGGGTGCATGTGTGCTAAGCTTCATTTGTGGAACCAACTGCTGATTAACAATCAACTTCTGTTTAATGTGTGTGTTTGTGTGTGTGTGTGTGTGTGTGTATGTGGTCCAAAAATTACACCTCAGCTTTAACAAGCATGTGTGTTTTCCAAAATTACACCTCACCTTTTCAGATGGACATTATCGATTATTCAACATTTTGACTATGCTGGAGACCAAATCCTTGCAGTCAAAATGTCCTATCCTCAAAGGTGTGATGAAACCAAAGCATATTCTTGTCCATAACCCCCCCCCTCCCTTTAGGTCTACTGCCTAAAATAATATTTCAGGATGCTGCCAGGGGAATCGAGCACTTCCTGCGAGTGTTTCAACTCACGGTCTCCCAAAAATAACACAGAGACTGTTAACACCTGCACTTCTCCATGTTTCCTTGCTAACAACAAGGAGATTAATGGGTTCCATTCAGAGGAGACCTTTTATGACCTCATTTATGATGTTGGGGATCCTCCGGAAATAGTTTTGCTAATCCAGATCTTGATAATGCCTGCTTCTTTGCAATATATTCAAAACACAGATCAAAACAAAGAGGAAGGGCTTCTTATTTTTCCAAAATGGTACAATCAGATGGCTCAAGTGCACGTGAGAGCTTTATAAAAGAGCTTTCAAAGAAAAACAACAGGGGGGGGGGCAGGGGCAAAATTCAGTTTTTCCACACAAAGCAAGCCTGGCTAGAAATTCATACTGCAGCTCTGTGTGGTTGCTAGAGTGATCACAAAACCAAAACCAAAATCTGAAGCATTTTAACAATGAAAAAAAAAGTGAGAAGTCTTATTGGATTAGACCAGGGATCAGAAAACTTTTTCATCAGGGGGCTTGTCCACTGTCCCTCAGACCTTGTGGGGAGCCAGACTATATGTTTTTTTTTGGGGGGGGGATGAACGAATTCCTGTGCCCCACAAATAACCCAGAGATGCATTTCAAATAAAAGCACACATTCTACTCATGTAAAAACATGCTGATTCCCGGACCGTCCACGGGCCGGATTTAGAAGGCGATTGAGCCGGATCCAGCCCCCAGGCCTTAGTTTGCCTACCCATGAATTAAACCAAGGATCTGTCTAGTCCAGCCACCACACTTACTGAGAGATAATCCGTTGGCAGCCAGAAGGCCACATACCAATAGCAAGATCCCAGCATCTCCAGGTAGCCCTCTAGGAGAGAGTCCTGCCTGAAAACCTGAAGAGCCACTGTCAGTCAGTACAAACAATACCATACACTCCAACATTTCATCAATGAAAATGTTGTTGTTGTTTAGTCGTTTAGTCGTGTCCGACTCTTCGTGACCCCATGGACCAGAGCACGCCAGGCACTCCTGTCTTCCACTGCCTCCCGCAGTTTGGTCAGACTCATGTTTGTAGCTTCGAGAACACTGTCCAACCATCTTGTCCTCTGTCGTCCCCTTCTCCTTGTGCCCTCCATCTTTCCCAACATCAGGGTCTTTTCCAGGGAGTCTTCTCTTCTCATGAGGTGGCCAAAGTATTGGAGCCTCAGCTTCACTATCTGTCCTTCCAGTGAGCACTCAGGGCTGATTTCCTTCAGAATGGATACGTTTGATCTTCTTGCAGTCCATGGGACTCTCAAGAGTCTCCTCCAGCACCATAATTCAAAAGCATCAATGAAATTGTCCTATTCCATAATGATAATTTTATTATTTATACCCCACACATCTTACTGGGTTGCCCCAGCCACTCTGGGCAGCTTCCAACATATATAAAAACTTAATAAAACATTAAACATTTTAAAAAACCCACTTCCCTATAAAGGATTGCCTTTAGACAGCTCAAGGGTCGGATAACTCCATACCCTCCAACATTTCTCCAATACAAATAGGGACATCCTAAGGAAAAGTGGGAGCAAATCAGAAACTGTGATGGCTTCTCTAAATCAGGGACATCCCTGAAAAATAGGGACACTTGCAGGGTCTGCAATACTGAGGCCCCATCAGCACTACACATTTAAAGCACCATCATACCAGTTTATACAATCATGGCTTACCCCAAAGAATCCTGGGAAGTGTAGTTTATTAGGGCTGCAGAGCAGGGGTGCCAGCTCCTGGGGGCTGAGCTCTTTCAGGGCCTCCAATATTTGGGGGCACCCACCATGTCCACAAAAATCAGGGGTGGAGGAGGCCAAGTGTGGAGTCTAGCGTGGTGTAGCTTCTGTGGCTGACTTCTTCTTCTCCTCCTTCTTCTTTTCCTCCTCCTTCTTCTTCTCCTCCTGCTGTGGAGGGGGAAGGAGGGTCAAAGCAGCCCCCACCAGTGGCGGCGGCAGCAGCAGCAGGAGGAGACATTGGCCACTGAAGCTGCACTTCCACTATGTTTGGCTCCACCCCCTGCAAGCTGGCGCCTTTGGTGCACAGAGATGTTCAGCAACCCCTGTTTCCTGCACACAGCTACTGGGAAGAGGGATTGACTGTTAAACCCTTCTGGGACCTGGAGCTCTGTGAGGATGATAGGGCTCTCCTAACAAGTCTGAGCACCCTTAACAAACTACACTTCCCATGATCCTTTGGGGGAAGGCATGACTGTTTAAGGTGGTTCCTATTTTCATGTGAAATGTTGGAGGGTATGTGATACTGCTTTAAACATCTAGCAACCAACCTGAACTAGTTGGATCAATAGTCTGACTCAGCATACAGCAGCTTTCCTATGTTTGTATGTATAGGTAGTCCCTGGCCAAGAGACACATCCTCTGAGGACAGCATCATCAGTTTATTGCAGTCAACAGACCAGAAGTAAGGCCTCACAGGATGTGTTGAACTTTGCTTAGGGTGTCAACTCAACCCATTTTCTGCATTCTAAATTGGTCATGTGACTTGATTCTCAGAAAGAGCATCACTTAAGTGATCCTTCTTGGATGGTCATGAAGATCATGACAGGCTACAGAGAAGGAGGTGGCCATGGAAGAACAAAGGGTTTAGCTTACACTCCTCCCACCCCCCACCCCCCAAAAGCACAACCTCTTCTGAAAACATATGAGTCACTGTCGGGAAGCAAAAAGATTTGGCCCGTGGTGGTGGCTGAGCGAGCTGCCTGCCCTCCGCCCTTCAGTGAAGTAACTAAATACTTTGCCGTAATTATGAAGTCTTAAAGTGGTGGATTGAAAGACCATTTCGCACTTGAAAGGATCGTTTGCAAAGGATAAACTGCCTCCTCCTAACAGTCCGCCTGGCTTTCCTCTCCCTTATAATGAGTTCGTTACTCTTCATGCCAAGCTAAATACGTATAATTAAGTTTGAGAGGCAGAGCACCAAGAAAGATTTCTTTTTCTTCTTTTTTTCAAACCACTTCACTTTCAAACTCAAACTGTCTCTTGACACGCAAAGATAATTTTGTGCTAATCAAGGGACACAAATATCCATGCCAAAGACTATTCATGGAACAAAGCACCAAGCGACTGGAGAAAACGTTTCCTTCGTTTGTGAATAAGACACGAAGCTAGAGAGGTCCTCCACCTTGCCGGCATTCATGTAATTTCACACTTTCCTAAAATAAAACGCCCAGTGAGTTCGACATAAAGTGCAGCTGTCGTATCACGATTGGTACAAGAAGAGGAAGGGGGTGGGGGGAAACAGCAGCAAATTAAAACATGAGGGGAGACAAGTTTGGGTACACGGTTCTGGTCTTCGTTTCACTCCTTCTCTCTGATTAGATCTGAGCTACTGAAATTAAGAACAGCAAATATGGGATTTTCCCTCCCATGTTAGCTTGCGATTTCACAAGATGTTGTTTACAGAGTAAGTGGGAAAGAGAGCTGGGCAAGGCAGCAAGGCCAAGGGCTTTTTTGGCACTTGCCTAGCTAAATACTAGAAAACAGACATGCAACATGGAATATATATATGGATCCTGTTCAGTTCAAGCAGTGATGGCAAAATTCAAGGCAACCCAAATTATTCAAGGGAGGCACAGGACATGTAAGAGAAAGGTAACAGGGGGCATGATATAGAGGCGCATAAAGTGATGTAAGGTGTGAGAAAAGCGAATCAAGAAATGTTTTCCTCCCTCTCTCATAATATTAGAACTCGGAGGGAATAAAATGAAGCAGAATGTTGGAGGATTCAGGGCAAACAGAAGGAAGTACATCTTCACACAGAACACAATTTAACTATGGAATTTGCTCCCAGAAGCTACTAGGCACTTTGACTATGTTCTGTCTCCACAGTCATAGGCAGTATGCTTCTGAACACCAAGGGCTGGGAACTGTAGATGGGGGGACTATGTTGCACCCAGATCCTGTTTGAGGGCTCTCCAGAGGTGTCCGGTTCACCATTGTGAGAACAGAGTGCTGGATTGGATGGGCCTTTGGCCTGATCCAGCTTCAGGGCTCTCTGCATGTTCATATGTGGTTTAATTCTGTGAGCTGATGCATTGAGACAGTGCATCAGATCTCAGATGCCTCCGCCATCACCCTGGGCAAAACCCAGCCCAATAAAGACTGAACATGCTCAGTATCTATGGAAAGCTAAGTAACATTTGAAAAGGAAAAAAATGGAACTGGCTAGATTGCTGAACAGGAACTGGAATTTTGTCACAGGTCCCACTCGTAGCTAATTATCTCTCATGAATGTGCCTAATCCTTTAGAAAGCTACGGAGACTTTACCCTACCTCTGTCCCTTTCTTCTCAGCCCTACTATGGGTACACCCTGCCATGCATGCAGCTTTTTCAAGGCCAGATATGGGCAGGAAAGCAGCTCAAAATAGCATTAAGTGCAACTTCCAAGACCTTCCCAAAGAGAAAGGTAAAGGTAAAGGGACCCCTGACCATTAGGTCCAGTCTCGGACGACTCTGGGGTAAATAAATAAATAATAAAGCTCATCTCGCTTTATTGGCCGAGGGAGCCGGCGTACAGCTTCCGGGTCATGAAGTCCTGCATAATTTGGCATAATTTGGCTTGCTTCCTCCAGCATGTTGACTTTGTACAGCCACTTGGAGATCCACCTGGATCCAACTTGTGCTAGTGTATTTTTGATGCAGAAAGCTCAGAAATGAAATCTTAGCCAATTTATGGCAACTTGACAACAGAACTGGAAGCCAAACAGATCTCCGCCAGCAGAAAGCACACGGGGGGGGGGGGGACTGGGGATGCAACATTCAGCTGATTTATTGACTTTATTGATTTATTTATTAACAACATGAACATCATGTACCCAGCAAGGCAGTTCTTGTATTCACATTGACTGCCAGTCAGTGTAGACAGTACTGAGCTAGATGGATCAAGGGTCCTATTCAGTATAAGGCAGCTCCCTGTTTTCCTATAGCTGAAGTGATACACATGTTTAAGAGAATTAAATCAAGGGCCTGAAATGACCTCACTGCAGTTCTGCATACAACTGACCAGGAGAGATAAGGATGTACTTGCCCCTTTTGGAAACATCTTCTAAGTGGTTTCACGGTGCATCCTTTTTCTTCACTGAGACGAACCTGCATCCTTCAAGTTGAAACAAAGTGGATCTGGCTGGAAGTAGGTGACATTTTTCTCCCCCGACAGCTGAAGGAAGTGTGCTGACCACCGTCCAGGATATCCGGAACTTGGCAGAGCCTTTCCCTTCCCTGACTTTGCTCACCAAAGGTTGCTTGTTTACTTTACAAAAGCCTATTCCTCTCCGACAGGTGTCCCAAGCGGAGGAGCAGTGTTTCTGGCTGATGATTCTCTCTAGCGAACGAGTCTCTGGATTTCTTCTAAGGGAAAAGAGGCGTTGTTCCTCCATGGTATGAATTAGGCATAGAAGGCAGTGCTAATTTCTGTATTTAGATTAGGGATAAGGAGAAACTTCATTTTGCTCACATTTTAACGGGAAGCTGACTAATTCACACTTCTGGAACTAGTACATGAACTGAAACACAGGTATCCTTTGAAACCCACACTTCTGCAGATTTGCAGTTCTCCAACCAAAGAGTATGTACAAAAATGCATCTATTTGGGGAAACTGTGGAGAAAAAAACACAACCCAACGTGTATATGTTGGTGGGGGGGGGGGAAACATGAAGAATGCATTATAAGAGAAGAAATTGCTTGCAAAAAATGTACATTAGTCAAAACTGAAATGCTGATACAAACTGCTGCCAAAATGTAGAGAACTGAATTGAAGATCAGAAAAAAGAGAAGCCGAGAGAAACTGAAATTGATCAATTTGTCCCTCCCTAATTAAGATAGACACATGTACCTAGACATCAGGGAAGACCATGAAAAATTGCCGTGTTTGTGATGGTGAGGATCAATACTCCCTGAGTAAAGGTAAAGGTAAAGGTACCCCTGCCCGTACGGGCCAGTCTTGCCAGACATTAAGCAAACAGTCTGTGAGCACCTAGAAAGGAATACTGTGATCACCAATAGTCAGCATGGATTTCTGAAAAATAAGTCATGTCAGACTAACCTGATCTCATTTTTTTTGACAGAATTACAAGCCTGGTAGATGAAGGGAACGCAGTGGATGTAGCCTACCTTGATTTCAGCAAGGCATTTGACAAGGTGCCCCATGATATTCTTGTAAAGAAGCTGGTAAAATGCGGACTTGACTATGCTACCACTCAGTGGATTTGTAACTGGCTGACTGACTGAACCCAAAGGGTGCTCATCAATGGTTCCTCTTCATCCTGGAGAAGAGTGACTAGTGGGGTGCCACAGGGTTCTGTCTTGGGCCCGGTCTTATTCAACATCTTTATCAATGACTTGGATGATGGACTCAAGGGCATCCTGATCAAATTTGCAGATGACACCAAACTGGGAGGGGTGGCTAACACCCCAGAGGACAGGATCACACTTCAAAACGACCTTGACAGATTAGAGAACTGGGCCAAAACAAACAAGATGAATTTTAACAGGGAGAAATGTAAAGTATTGCACTTGGGCAAAAAAAAAAGAGAGGCACAAATACAAGATGGGGGACACCTGGCTTGAGAGCAGTACATGTGAAAAGGATCTAGGAGTCTTGGTTGACCACAAACTTGACATGAGCCAACTGTGTGACGCGGCAGCTAAAAAGGCCAATGCAATTCTGGGCTGCATCAATAGGAGTATAGCATCTAGATCAAGGGAAGTAATAGTGCCACTGTATTCTGCTCTGGTCAGACCTCACCTGGAGTACTGTGTCCAGTTCTGGGCACCACAGTTCAAGAAGGACACTGACAAACTGGAACGTGTCCAGAGGAGGGCAACCAAAATGGTCAAAGGCCTGGAAACGATGCCTTATGAGGAACGGCTAAGGGAGCTGGGCATGTTTAGCCTGGAGAAGAGGAGGTTAAGGGGTGATATGATAGCCATGTTCAAATATATAAAAGGATGCCACATAGAGGAGGGAGAAAGGTTGTTTTCTGCTGCTCCAGAGAAGCGGACACGGAGCAATGGTTCCAAACTACAAGAAAGAAGATTCCACCTAAACATTAGGAAGAACTTCCTGACAGTAAGAGCTGTTCGACAGTGGAATTTGCTGCCAAGGAGTGTGGTGGAGTCTCCTTCTTTGGAGGTCTTTAAGCAGAGGCTTGACAACCATATGTCAGGAGTGCTCTGATGGTGTTTCCTGCTTGGCAGGGGGTTGGACTCGATGGCCCTTGTGGTCTCTTCCAACTCTATGATTCTATGATTCTATGATTCTATGATTCTATGACTCTAGGGTTGTGCACTCATCTCACTCTATAGGCCGGGAGCCAACGCTGTCCGCAGACACTTCCGGGTCACGTGGCCAGCGTGACAAGCTGCATCTGGCGAGCCAGCGCAGCACACAGAACGCCGTTTACCTTCCCGCTAGTAAGCGGTCCCTATTTATCTACTTGCACCCGGGGGTGCTTTCAAACTGCTAGGTTGGCAGGCGCTGGGACCGGACGATGGGAGCGCACCACGCCGCGGGGATTCGAACCGCCAACCATGCGATTGGCAAGTCCTAGGCACTGAGGTTTTACCCACAGCGCCACCTGCGTCCCACTCCCTGAGTAGCCTTGGACAAATACAAAGCTGCTGTATGTGCCAGACTATTGGGCAATTGACTAAAGCCCCCAGGACCTGCTCCTCCTCTTCACCTTTGGCAACCTGCTTGTTCACATGCCTTCATCTTGCTGTGAACCTCAGGGGATGAGTAAGCAAACAATGTGGTGGTGAGAAGGTAGAGGAGGAGATGCCACCACCTGCTTGCTCTCTGACTTTTGTCAGGCAAGCAAGCAGGTAGTAGCAATGAGGAAACAGAAGAGCAGCAGCGGCTGGCAACAATGGCAGTGTGTGGGGTAGACTCACTGAGGAAGGAGGCTTCATGGAGGATGCCTTGCCCAAGGTGCCCCTCCTCTGAAAACCTGGAGCTGGCACTTCTCCAAAGCCTCAGGCTAATGATTTGCTTAGAGCAGTACAAGATAACAGGTTGGTTCAGGCTGATAAAATGTTACTGAGCAGAATAAAAAAAGGCAAAACAGCAATAACTCAGAAAGATAGATGGAAGGTAAACCTAGCTCCTGAATTATTCTTTACTTAATCCAATGGAGGAGGAAGAGGAGGAGGAAGAAGAGGAGGAGGAGGAGGAGAATGAAGAGGAGGAGTTGGAGTTTGGATTTGATATCCCGCTTTATCGCTACCCTAAGGAGTCTCAAAGCAGCTAACAATCTCCTTTCCTTTGCTCCCCCACAGCAAACACTCTGTGAGGTGAGTGAGGCTGAGAGACTTCAGAGAAGTGTGACTAGCCCAAGGTCACCCAGCAGCTGCACGTGGAGGAGCAGGGAATCGAACCTAGTTCACCAGATTACGAGCCCACTGCTTGTAACCACTACACCACACTGGCTGCAGTATTGCTTCTTAATACCAGTTGCTGGAAACCACAGGAGGGGAGAGTGCTTTTGTGCTCGGTTCCTGCTTGCTGGTTTTCCACAGGCACCTGGGTGGCCACTGTGAGAACTGGATGATTGAAGGCTTATTGTTCAATAACAAAAATAAACATTTTAATAAGGGGAAAATTATAACAACAAAAATTATTGCTATAAGGTTCTCACTGATCAATAAATCATATTTGGAAGGCTTCACAACATGTAGATGACTCTGGCCTCTCTACCTGGGCTTTCCTTCAAGGACTTATGGGTGGTGTACATGTTATTCTCACAACAGCCCTCTGAAGCAGTTAGCCATTGTGAGTAACTAGTCCAAGGCCATCCAGCAAGATTCAAGGTCAAGTAAGGGAACTGGAGGCCAGTTCTGTCATTGAGTTCAGGCCCACCTTGGGCCAATCACATCTTCTCACCTAGACCCGCATTAACCATTTGAGTATATCCAACCAGGTCAAGCTTCCGAGTTTGGGGAAGCCAAAATAGCTACTAGAAATCTGCTGGCCTAATGCCAACACACACACACACACACCATGAAAATCTGACTTGATAAAAACTCTTTGCAGCAGTCAACAGTCGCTTTCCCAGTGCTAATTGCAATTATCCAGTGTCCTTTCAGCAGCTCATTGTAAACATCAAGAGGTCACCAGCTTATATCTTTTGCTCCACTAACAACGGTCATCTCCGTCCCAGAACTTCCTGTCTGGCAATAGCCAATGCCTTCTGAATTGCCTTCTGACTTTTGTTTCCACTTTAATCTCCCAGGGTCTTATTAGATGGAGAGAAGCCCATGAGCAAGATATGCGAAACAGCAAAGGAGTCCAAGCAGGCATCAAAAGATATTCCTCCTACATTTTTGAACATGTCTATTTAGTCATTCTTTGTCCAATACATGTACATGAAGACCTGGTTTGATTAAGGACCAAACTACTTTTACTACCGGTAATTCTAATTATTACTATGATTCATTTCATTTATGTATCTGTTCTTTTGAGGTGTATTGAAGCAACTCTCAATAGAATCAAAACATACATTAAAAAACCACATCTATACATAAAATGTTAAAAATATTACATATAACAATAGACAATAAAACAATTATATATAATAATTTTTAAAATTGCAATTTCATACGTATCAAAGCAATTTTAAATCCAATACAGATACCAACTTGGATAACAGTCTCCCCTTAGAAGGCTTGTTGAAAAAGTCTATATTACACTTATTGGGCAGGCTGCAGCTGTATTTTTGGATTTTCTTCAATTAATTGCAGGTGCAGGAGTAACCAAATATTGTCTGCAGCGTGCTGAGCAGGGAGGTTTATCCCCACCCCCCACCCCATGAATCACATCAGGATTTATTTCATCCCAGTCACTCAAGGAGGGTGTAAAGATGGGTGAGTGAGGGTGTGTTGCCTCTAAATGGGTGTGGCTGAGGAGGGGGTGTGGCCTGAAAAGAGTCACCTGCTTTAAACTATTTTGGAAAGCTACCAGTCTCCAGCCAGCTTCCATAAGGAGCCTTAGGAAACTTGTTGCATGCTGGCCATCATGTGTCCAAGATGATTCTACCTCCGCTGGAAGCCCAGGCGTTCCCTTTTAATTACCCTCTCCATTGTAGTCAAGTACAAAGGGAGTTCGCTGCATGACCTGCTTGTTTTTCATGTTAGGACGGCCGAGGAGCGATTCAAAACGCAATCTGCCTTCCAACCGCAAGTTTATGAATCCCAGAAGTTTCATCTGCTCAGGTCAGGCCAAGAGCTTGGCTGAAGCTACAGTTGAAAATTTTTCTCTGTCAGGCAACAGAAAGCAGTAACAAGAGGCCCAGCTGTTCGGCCTCAGAGTCCAGGCCCCTAATTAAAACAGTGGAAAATTAGATAACTTCACAAATTCATCACTGCCACCACTAGCTGTCAGAAAAACCTTTGGGATTACCACCCACCTTCTTGTTTAGATTGGTAACTAGTTGTCTCCGCTTAGCGTAAATGAGAAGGTTTCTAATCTTTGCATTGGTTTGGGATGCTTTTTACCTCATTTAAGTAACTGTTTCTATCCAGAGTTTTAAAATAAAAACATAAATCCCAAACCTTGATGCTATCTACAAGCACACACACAACTATATTTTCTAATGTAACTTTCCTAGTTAGAGAATGACCACCAACCCCACTCCACCCCTAGGTATAATTCACCCAGTAGTGCTCAACCCATATTGTCTATTTTAGGCTCTTGTTATTGTTTTTTAAAAAACCTTTCTATATTGTGCTTCTGATATCCAGTCTCCAAGGGATTCTCCCCCTTGAGGACTGGAAACTTGTTTTATTAAAGAAATATAATCTTAAAAGTGGTGCAGTTTCATAAATCATGGTGCCTTGCTACTGGTGCAGTGAATCAATTGTGCAGCTGCAATTTGCAGAGCTGTATTTGGGGTGCAGAAGGCCTAACAGAGTAAGCTGGATACTTGTTGCGACACAAATAGACAAGAGATGTAGCAAAGGCAGGCTGAGAGAGTCGCAACATGAAGCTCAGTACAAGATAAGGGGGGGGGGTGCAACACTCTTTCTTCACAGTGTAAGCCCAATACACTGTGAGAGACCACCCTATCATCACCACCATCATTTTGAATGTCCACTATTTGAATCTTCTTCTGTGTATGTGTATTATTATTACTATTACTATTACTATTATTATTACAGTTTATTAGACACTTGCCACATAACGAGTCCCAAACGACTTACAAAATTTTAAGAACATAAAGCAAAACATAAAATCAGAAAATAGAACAATACATTACAATCAAAGCCATGCAACAACCTATTTAAAAAGACCCAATAGAGAAGAAGCAAAACCTTCATCCTGCATACACCATTTGATTGTAAAAAACAACAACAACAACAACCCAGCCCACCAAGCATCTTACAAAGGTGGTCTCTCAAGGAACCTGTTTCTGAGATGCACAGGGCCTTTTATATTATTAGCAACACTTTGAATTTGGTCCAGTAGTAGACTGGCAGCCAGTGCAAATCCTGAAAGCAAGCAGTTATACATGGGTGGTAGTTCGCCCCTACAAGCAACCTAGTCACCGTGTTTTGCATCTAGATCACCTTCATTGGTAGCCCCACATAGAGCTCATGGCAGTAATCCAGCCCTGAGATTACCAATGCATGGACAACTGTGGTCAAGTTATCATGATCCAGAACAGGCATAGCTGGTAAAAGACACTCCTAACCACAGAGCGCAGGATGTTGACTCCATTTTGCTGGGAGAAGATCTGGTGCATAACAGTAGCCCTTTGAAGGTACCACCCATAGGATCAGCCAGCCATATAGAAGAATGGCAGTTTTTCTCTAGTAAACAGGATCAGGACTGGGACTTTTACCCTTTGATATGTGAATGGGTAGGATTTCCCACACACACATCTCTGACAACAGCTGTCAGACCCAAAAGGTAAAGACATTAGGCACTCTACTACGTATGTTGCCTTCTAAATCTTAGCTATTCCTTTGTAGTCTTGACAGTCATTTTTACATATATACAAACTTGCCAAGCTGGCTTTCTTTGATGTTCTTTCCTGCCTTTGTAATGCCGTTTCCTTTTAGTTGAGGGTAGAGCAATGGAGGCCTTTCTAGGTATGGAAAATACACTTTTTGGCATAAAATTCACATTAGGTTTTTTCTCTCTATAGACTCAAGAGGCTCACTTGAGGTTCCAAATTTGATTTTTTAAAAAATTATCTTCTGAAGCTCACTACCTTTGGGATTGACCATTTGGAAAATGTAATTTTAAAAAAAGAATCACAGATGGGGAAATTTGCGTCAATGGGAAATAAGCAAAGACACCGTGTTCTTCAAAAGTCTCTGTTTTGGGGGCCTAGATCCTTGTAATCAGTTCCCAAAGGATGTGTCCTTTGGAACTGAGGTCAGCTCCATTGAAACTCTGGCCATTTTTAAGGGGACAGAGCAGTGAAATCTGTAAATCTCAGAAATCAAGAGATGCAGTGAAATTGAAGCAGAAATGTAGCAAGAGTTGTCATGCTTCATAATCTGCTTTAAAAAATAAATTCCCATAATATTTGCCATGCACATGACACACAGAGAAAATGGAGCTGCTACAACTGACTGCATCTTGTGTTACAAGGAGAAACACTAAGATTGCAAACTTGGAAGTAAACCCTTTTGAACATAGTGGGGCATATTTCTGAGTAGATTTACCTTGGCAGGGCCAAAATCTTTTAGCAAATCTGCTCCAGGTGCCCACTAAGCTCTTTGAGGGACCTTGGACCACCCCTCAGCTTAGCCTACCATATAAAGCTTTGCTGTTGGGTTAATACCATTGGGATGTAACTCAGCTAGCACTGCAGGCTGACATACCTGCATGGGAAGGGTAGATTGAGAAACCTCCAACCTTCCTAGACTGTCCTTTTTTTGCTCACTTGTTGACCTACCTTCAGTGATAGACTGATACTTTCAGGGTTCCATATTTCATTTTTACTTCCATCTTCTTCATCCTTACCTTGGAAGAGAAGACATCTTTATGTATCTCCTGTTGAGATGAAAGTGCAAGCATGGGTCTTTTCATGTCCACCTTAGTTCATTAGAACTAGGATCTTTCCTATAAAGTAGGTACTTCTTGCAATAAATGTAGCTTACTCATTTCTCTAAATTCATCGGTGTAATTATACTCAGGGTAAAGTGTGCCTCTCCAACAGGGATACAGTGTTCTGCTCAGTTTCTCTGAGTGTGTTAACTACAAATCTACTGTATATTTTGGGAAGTGCCTTGTCTGTCCAGCTGTTTCTCAAGATACTGTCACCAAATTCAGTTCAAAGGTTCCTGAGGTGGGAATGGCAGTTTTCATTGAAGCTGAGATGCTATCCACCATTTTGAGCAGCTGAGGAGAAGGATGAGAGTTGGAATTCAGCCACATCTGAAGGGCACCATGCTGGGGAAGGCTGAGATTAATAAACCCTGTCTATTCAATATTGTAGATCGTCATAGAAAGAATGGGGTACAAGCAATGCAAAATTCATTATATGGCCTCATTTCTACATCAGCTATTTATTTGTGATCAACAAACATGCCATCTTGGTCCATGTACACAGTCAGCCAGATTTTTCATCAAATAGGCATATCCTTTAATCTCTATTCTCACACACAAGGGTTGTTTACTTTTCGTCTAGGCAACCCACACCATGGAGAAATGACTCTGCAAAGCTTTGATTGACTTCACTTTATTGTATCCAAGTCAATAAACAAGCTTTTATTTTTATTTTATTTTTAAGAAACTCCCACCAAGAGGATTAATGGAGATGTTGGCATCTGATGGTATTATCTCCTTGATGCCATTCTTTTTGAACCAGTGTGCCTCATGCAACAACTTGATGAAATAATTGGGATGATGGGACATGGCATTGCAAAGCAGCCTGCCAAGTGGGGTGCGGGTGGAGAGATGAAAAAGCAAAGAGCACAAATTTCACATCCCAGAACAGAAAAAGCAGGCATTTGAGAGAATCTTTGGGCAGACAAGTACCTGGAATTCTCTTAATTGTACCTCCCTCCTAGCTAGGGGCTATAGATCATATCCTGATCTAAATGGACAAATTGCAAACAACAAACAGGAAAATCCAACCTCCGACTGAAAATCTTTATCCATTTCCAAATCAAACAACCCTTGTGCTTTGCTAAGGGATTAGTCGTTGCTATGAGAAATAACACAGAGACATCCTGAGTTTCTTTATTATGATGATCTGCTTCCTCCAGGACCTCACATGAGGCAGGTGAGTAGACTGACAGCAGCCACCAACAATCAGCTTTAGTATCAGTTTATACTGGATATAGTTGAGACAATAATTATAACATATATATTATAACTCACCAGCTGAAGACTAATGTATTAGGATAATTAGAAGATATAATGGATAAAGTTATTCTAGAATTAATAATGATGGGGGTGGGGGTGGGAGCTAGTTTTATTTCACTGGAAAAGAAGCGAATGATTTTATACAACCTAGGACTTGATCACATAGAATCATAGAACTGTGGAATTGGAAGGGACCATGAGAGCCCTAGTCCAACCCCACAACCCATTCAATGCAGGAATCCTGCCCACAGTTGTCCCTGGGTGGGCTCAAACCACCAACCTTCTGGTTAACACACTGACCTGTTGTACTTGTGTTAACACTGGTCTGATGACGACTAACATATTTTAAAATCCAGCATGCATAGGTGGAGAAGAACAATTTTTGCACACCCTCAATACTTTTTATGCTGCATTGTAGTTTCTCAAAACCACATATGCGCGCAAGCATAGTTAAGGTTTCATATCTAATAAATGCATTTCCTAAAGACCAGGTGTATTTAGAAGTAACATTTTTTCAGCTCCTTAAGATGAGGGTAGGGGGGCATTGCTCCCTTATGTAGCACTTGTGTTGCATGCAGGAGGCTCCAGGTTTGATCTATGGTATCTCATTTGAAAATGATCTGCAGGTGATGGAAAAGACTTTGCCTGAGACCCTGGAGAACTGCTGCCCGTTAGAGTTCCTGAACTTCTTAGCCAGATAATCCAAGGAAGTATAGGGCAGTTTCCTATGTGCACAAGATATTTCGGGAGTGCTTTTATGTGGGGAGCCCTTCATTGCAAAGCTGATAGTGCAGCATGATGCGTCATAGGATGACCTCTCCATGCCCTCAAGAGCCCAATTGGACAAAACAAATGAAAACCTGTCCGGTTCCAAGCAGACTTGGTCCTCCAATAATCCTGAATGGACAAAACATGTATTTATTCACACAGTTCATAGTTAACATAAGAACATAAGAAGCACTTTGTTGCTTTAAGTCCAAGACGTGTTTAGTCCAGCATCCTGTTCTCTCAGTGGCCAACCAGATGCCTGTGGGAAGCTCAAAACCAGGAACGTAGCGTGACAGCACTTTGTCCACAAGCTATTCCTAGCGCCTGGTATTCAGAGCCACACTGCCTCCAACAGTGGAGGTAGAATATAGACATGTCTATGCCTGTCCAAAATCTTGCAATATTCAACTTCATTCAGGTAATCGCAGGGGGGGGGAGTCTCCTCCCTATCCACTTTCTCCACACTGCACAGTTTTACAAACCTTATATCATGTCCCCCTTATTCACCTTAAAAAAAACACAAAACTAAAAACTAAAAAGCCCCAAACATTGTAACCATTCCTCATAGGATGAGTTGATCCCTTGATCATTTTGGTTGCCTTTTTCTGAACCTTTTCCAGGTCTACAATATCCATTTTGAGATTAGGTGACCAGAACTGTACACAGTACCTGAAGTAGAATCTCACCATAGCATTGCATAATCTACTATAATATGGATAGTTTTCTTTTCAGTTCCTTTCCTAATGATCCTTAACATGGAATCCACCTTATTCACAGCTGCTGCACCCTGGGCCAACCTCTTCAGAAAGGTCTCCACTAGGACCCCAAGATGCCATTCTTGGTCAGTCAGCGCCAGTTCAGACCCCATGTGAACTAAGCATGTTTTGCCCCAATGTACATCACTTTACACTGGCTCACACTGATTTGCATTTGCCATTTTACTGCCCACTCACCCAGACTAGGCCATGCTGCACTAGCTATATGCCTTTTGTCTGAGAAGCCAGTTTTCTTCAAATGTTCTTGCGTTCTGTGCTTAAGCAGAGCCCAGCACTGAGGCACTGAGCATGACTTGGAAGAGACTGAGAGTGACCATAAGCATGCATCATCAACTAGCAGAAAGCTGGAAGAAGGTAATGGCAGGGAAAAGAACTCTGCAGGACCTGGGAGAGCTCCCAGTAGAGGCATCTGGTTGGCCACTGTGAGGAAAGAATGCTGGACTAGATGGGCCTTTGGCCTGATCCAGCAGGGGTCTCCCTAGTTGACTGACGGACATGGACAGCAAGTCCTACTTTCAGCAGGAAACAATTGCACTATTGAGTTGCTAATCAAGAGCTCTGATCCTTGCAAGCTTGCTGTCAGTGCCCATGCTGCTATTCTGGGATGAGGGTCTTTGGAAGACAGAGCTCAGATCAAAGAGGCCATGGTGATGGGGAGAGGGGGACCCCGAGGGAGACTTGACCATGGGCCTTTCAAAACCCAGAGCCAGTACTAGGCAGGAGTTTGTAGGAACCAGGAAATGGCAATGACAAATCACAGTGGTGAGAGCAAGGCAAAAGACTCCCAAAAGAAGAATCATGGAAGTTGCCCATCAAATAGATAGCAACACCTGGACAGCAGGTTGAGCTGGCACACCATTCTTAAGAAAATGAGAGGAGTTGTTCCACCCCTTAATCATTCTCCTTGCCATTTTCACCTGGCCAGTCTTCCCTATGATTATAACATGCAATGCATTCCTGTTCAAAATGTATCTCCACATTAGTGTCTATACCAACGCCTCCCCCCCCCCCCTGCAGCCCATGGCAGTCATTGTGGCACACACAGCGCTTTGATCAAGATATGAGTTCCAGCCCCTCATATTATTATTTTTTTAAAAGCATTGTCTATAAATATAAATTAGCATATGGAAACAGGACACATATCCGAGCTATCTTTGATCCTCATGTTTTGGTGATGGATAAGTGGTGCAGCCCCCAGAAGGCTAATGGTCCACATTCATAGCACTGGCAAAAGCTTTCCAGGTCACAGTGCAAAGTGCTCCCTTTCATGCTTTACCTTCCTGCACTTCCCTGTTTTATCTGTAACTTCCCTGTTTTAGAATTAGTATCTGGATTGGGTCACCTGGAAAAGGAGATGTTTGGGGCCCTTTTCAATATTAAGCCCATGTACAACTGCTGAAAGGGATTTATTTCACCTATGAAAACTGAATTTCTACCATTTCACTGACCCGGGAAGAGAGATGACAGCAATTCCACCGGGACGTATTTTTTTGAAGGACTCTAATCCACGCATTGACAGGAGCCTTCAGTGGGGCAGCTGTTTGTCCTCTTTGCGTCAGACGTTTGATCGATGCTCGAGCGCGGATCCCGCAGTATTTGACAACAGAAATGCAGCGTGGCGATTGACAAACGAGGTGACGCCTGACAAATGGAAGTGTAGCTCTGACATTTAGTGTCAGCCAAAGAACCCCGGGAGATAAAAATAGAATTTCCTGGGGGTCTATTACAGCTCAAAACGTCCACGCCTGCCATTTTAAACCTTTTCCTCTCCCTCTCCCCCAAATCTCTATATCTTCAGCTGAGCCTCAGGGCAGAAGTGTGTATGGGGGGGGGGCATACAGGTTGAATCACATCTCCCTGTTCCAGGGAAGCTCAGCACAGATGTTTTTGCTTGGCGTGCTTGATTTCAGAACAGCAGAAACAACTGCCTTAACCTGTAAAAATCAAGAAACCAGCTAGGACAGCAATATTGGAATTGTATCTTGGGAAGGCCCTGAGTGAGAGGCCAGCATTCTGTTGCACAGACCTCTTACTTTGTGATTGTAATAATAAATTAAAAATAAAAGAACTTTTTTTAAAAAAATAGAATTGTACTGGAGAATAGAGACAGCAAGTTAAAAAAAGAAAAAAAAACTTTCTATAAAACCTTAACATTGGCAGCCCTAAAGTTAAACACCTGCCAGAATTAAAGTATGTCTGGTGCCAGTGTGGTGTAGTGGTTAAGAGCCATGGACTCGTAATCTGGTGAACTGGGTTCGCATCCCCGCTCCTCCACATGCAGCTGCTGGGTGACCTTGGGCTAGTCACACTTCTCTGAAGTCTCTCAGCCTCACTCACCTCACAGAGTGTTTGTTGTGGGGGAGGAAGGGAAAGGAGATTGTTAGTCGCTTTGAGACTCTTAGGGTAGTGATAAAGTGGGATATCAAATCCAAACTCTACTTCTGCTGCTGCTGCTGCTTCTTCTTCTTCTTCTTCTTCTTCTTCTTCTTCTTCTTCTTCTTCTTCATGAAAAGCCACAGTGGAGTGTCTTCCTATGCCTGGGTGCAAACAATGGAACCTTCCCTTCATTATCTTCTCCCAGCCAAATGTATCTCAGATGCTGGAATATATGCCCAAGCTTTCCCACACAGGTTCCTATAGGAGCAGACCTTCTTTAAAATAACCTAAGCCTAAAATGGATAGAGCGGGTTGGGGGACCTCAGGCTCAAGGGTCAAATGTGGCCGTCCAACCATCTCTATCTGGATTCTCCCAGTGCTGCACCTCTTCTCTCCAGCCACGGCCCCATTACAAGGCCACACTCCCTCTCCCAGGCCACACCCCTCACTGGCCCTGCTTCACACCCTCCTTCAGTGTTCTCACCTGGCTGAAACATGCCTTGAACTGTCCTCATCTCAGGATTTATTGTCCAGGTTCTTACACATTATCAAAACTGTAGGGGGGGAGGGATGCATCACCCCCCCCAAAAGAAGACACTGATTTGCACACCATTTGTATATTCCTAACATATTGCAGATGGTGACAGCAGTCATGAAATTAAAATACGCCTGCTTCTTGGGAGAAAAGCAATGACAAACCTAGACAGCATCTTAAAAAGCAGAGACATCACCTTGCCAACAAAGGTCCCTATAGTTAAAGCTATGGTTTTCCCAGTAGTGATGTATGGAAGTGAGAGCTGGACCATAAAGAAGGCTGATAGCTGAAGAATTGATGCTTTTGAATTATGGTGCTGGAGGAGACTCTTGAGAGTCCCATGGACTGCAAGAAGATCAAACCTCTCCATTCTTAAGGAAATCAGCCCTGAGCGCTCACTGGAAGGACAGATCGTGAAGCTGAGGCTCCAGTACTTTGGCCACCTCATGAAAAGAGAAGACTCCCTGGAAAAGACCCTGATGTTGGGAAAGATTGAGGACACAAGGAGAAGGGGACAACAGAGGACGAGATGGTTGGACAGTGTTGTCAAAGCTACCAGCATGAGTTTGACCAAACTGCGGGAGGCAATGGAAGACAGAAGTGCCTGGCATGCTCTGGTCCATGGGGTCACGAAGAGTCGGACACGACTAAACGACTAAACAACAACAACATATTGCGAGATAGATGCCCATTTAGAAATAATTATTATAATTCAAAAATAAATTCAATACAGCTCTCTATAGTGTTGATGACCAGGTGAGCTGTGTGACTGCTCATTCACTGTGGATGAGCAACCTCAGGGTCCCTGCAGGTCTCTCTATCTTACAGATTGCACACCCTCTCAGAGGACTGTCCTCTGTAATGTAGGGCACATGGCCACTCTAACCATCTTCTTCTGAACCTGTTCAAATCTGTCCATGTACTTCATAAAGTGCAGTACCCAGAACACTGTACTCCAGATGAGGTCAAGCTAAGGCAGAATAAAGAGGAATTATAACTTCCCCTGACCTGGAAACAGTGGTTCTATTAATGCAGCCTCCAATATTTCTCCAGTGAAAATAGGGACATCCTATTCTATTAGGAGCAGCAGCAGCACCCCAACCATCATTTTATTATTTATACCCCACCCATCTGACTGGGTTATCCCAGTCACTCTGGGCAGCTTCCAAGATATATAAAAACATAATAAAATGTTAAACATATTTTTTAAAAACTTCCCTCTACAGGGCTGCCTTCAAATATCTTCTAAATGTTGTATAGCTACTTATCTCCTTGGCTTGGGGATCGCATGACTCCACGCCCTCCAACATTTCTCTGATGAAAACAGAGACATCCTACGGGAATGTGGGACATAAAATCAGTTACTGGTTCTGTAAATCCAGGACTGACCCTGGAAAATAGGAACACTTGGAGGGTCTGCATTAGCCTTCTTTTGTAGCTGCATCACACTGCTGGCAAATATTCAGCATCTGATCGACTCCAGTCCTGAGAACCTTTCCATAAGTACTGCTGCCAAGACAGGTATTCCCCATCCTATTTCATTCTCCTTCTGCCCACCTCCCTAAATACAGACTTAGCACTTGTTGATACCACAATATAGGGTGGTGGCCACAGCATAGAAGAAAAGCAAATTCATGGAGGGGTGGACCCCACATCTTCCATCTCAATTTCCCATCTCCTCTCAGAGCATTTCCTTTTCCTCTTTGGAACTCTTCCTCTTCCAGACTTCCTTCCCCAGGACTCCAGCTTCCTGTGATTTCATGCCTGCCTGAGCTGCTCTTTGCTGACATCCTGGAGAAGGGTCATAGCTCCCTGGCAGAGCATCTGCTCTACATGCAGAAAGTCTTGGGTTCACTCTCTGGCATCTCCAGTTGGGTCTAGGAAAAACTCCCTGTCTGAAATCCTGGAGAGTTGCTGCTAGTCTGCATAGACAACAATGAGATAGATGGACCAGTGATCTGACTTCAGTAGAAGGCAGCTTCCTATGTTCCTATGGCCGTCTTCCACAGCTCCTTTCCTGGGCACTTCTATCTGCACTGTCCCTCTCTGGGGCCAGAAATTCATGGGATTTGCATATGCACTAAACAAAGCAGAATTTTGAGAGGAGGTGGAAACACAGAGGATTGTGCTAGCAATTTGACTGGTTTTATTACTACTGCCCAAAACTGGATTAAAATTGAAGAGAGGTGGAGAGTTCCAGTAGTTACGAAGACTTTTCATGCCACTTTCTGCCGTTGGCCTTCAATTTTGAATGCACTGGAAAATACAGTAAACATGTGGACCTGCTTTAAGAAAGATGCTGAGATTAGGAAAATGGCATTAGACTATGGGGATAACACGTTTCAGATTTCATGCTGCTGCCGAATGTGAGTTTAGCTGCTGCAATCAACATACTAGATAAAGGAATAAACAAATCTAATATAGGCCAGAGCAGGAGGACTTGTTCATCACTGAGGGTCCGAGTAGAAAACCTGTATTAAAAAAAAAATCAATGCCCAGAAAACTTAAGGTCTAGAAACTTGTTTTGATTAAAATGAAAGCTGGCACTCACAGGAATCTGGCAAGAGCCTGTGTGTTGCTTATGAGGGATTGCTTGCTTCTTGCCACATACTATGCATTGTGCAGTGGAAATAGGACACTAAAGGGGGGCATTGCATTTGATTTCTTGAGATCTGCTTTACAGATTTGGCTGGTTATTTGGACAATGTGAAATTTAACCCTTCCTCCTCTCGCTCTTTGCAGTTCTTTCCAACCAGCACACCACATCCTCCCCTCTCCTATCAGATTCTAAGCCTTGACTGCCAATCAAAATCGAGTACCTCACTGCCTGGAAATGGGCCTGAGGCAAAATCCTGGGACAGGCAGGCAGGCATGGTGCCACACATGCCTAGCTAAAATGACTTGTTGTTAGGGGTAGAAGACGATGTCAATTTCGGTTTCCCTCGATTTCTCATTTTTCCCATCTTTACTCCAGTTATCTGCGTTTCTGTATCAGTTTGCATTTTTTCTGAACAAGAACAAGAATGTGTTTTTCCTACTATACACAGTTTTCATGCAAGACATTTTTGCAAATAATTTCCCCTTAATATAATGCATTTTTGTATGATATTTTAATGAATAAATGCATTTTTATGAAGACTTTTCCCCAATACACAGGATTTGCATGAAAAACTGCACCTCAAAATTCAGAGACATGTGCATTTTGAAGGATGAGCCACAGTCCTTGCCTTTGATCTGCTGCGGTAATGCAATGCTGAAGTAATGTGACTACCTGTTGTTTGAACTATCAGTTATGTTGTTAACTGATTCATTGAATGCGTAACTGTACTTGGCTGTTAGATAACATATTATATTGTAAACCTCTTGGATTATTATTTTAATAGATTATGTTTAATCTTAAATAGGAAGAAAAACTTAATGAAGCATCGGCAAGTGTTTATTTGCAGCTCCTTTCCTGTTCCTTCAGCTCTCCCACCTGTTAAATCTCTTGCAAGTAGGTACAGGCTGATGCCAAAATTATCTGGGCTGCCACTTCCATGGAGTGCCCCCCATTTACTGGGGGCAGGGGGGGCATAAATGCCAGGGCACATCCCTTTGAATCCCGCTCGGTCTCCAGTTAGATCTGGGATCACCAAGAGTTAACCTGATCAGCACCAGAGGTGCAACTCTCAGAAAACTTTCTTCCAGGACAGAGCTGGGAACTGCTGGTTTGTGCAAGGAGGAGAGTTTTCAAATGTAATCTCCCTGATCGTTTGTTTTGCTGTTGTGCTGGCCGATTATCAAAAGATCATGTTTCTCTCGGGGAAGTTTCTCTTTGCTCAGAAGGCCTCGCCCACTGGAAGCCATACAGAGGGCCGAGTTTTTAAGAGATGAACTCATACTCTTGCATCTGATTCCTGTTGGCTGCCGAAAGCTGATGGGAAGGGAGGGAGAACCCAGAAAAGAATATATCCATTGCTGGGGACATTCTAAATATGCCTCACTTACCCTTGAATGGCTGAACTTACATTTTGCGAGCCCAGATTGAAGCGCGCAGGGCCTCTGCACCGATTCATACTCAGGGCCCCCCTGCTCTGCATTGTTCTCCATACATATTCCTGTTGTATCTGTCCTCCATCACCAGGGAAGGATCATATACTGCAATGGAATTCTCCACATATAAAGCCATACATGTGAGCCAGTAGGATGTTGAAATTAATAGTTTACCGATGAAGCAATCGAGGTAGCAAAAGGTTAAGCAATTGGCTCATGGTCACTCAGTGACTCATTAGAGAAAGATGGCCAACGCTTTGGTTGGCTAGTTTGGCTCTTTGCACTGAGGCAACCAAATCCATTCATTTCAAGAGATTTATATCCAATTGTTTAAAAAGGCACTCTCTCATGAAGCACACAAGCTACGTAACACATATGTAAAAAAGCAGTAAGTAAAAGCAATAATATAACAAATACAGTCAATAGCCACAGGAGGCTTTGGAACAGCAATAGACCCCCAATAGTACCTTAACATTATAATATAGTCACAGGAATCCAGCATCACAGATTACAGCAGCCTAGTTAAAACCACACAATCATAGTTAACTATGGAATTCACTTCCACAGTATATGCTAAGGGCCACTAATATGGAAGGCTTTAAAGGAGGGTAAGTCAAACTAATTGAGGAGAAGGCTATCAATGACTACTAGCCATGGTGGCTATAATAAGCCACTCTGGGCAGCTTCCAGCACATATAAAAACATAATAAAACACCAATAAAACTTCCCAAAATAATAATAATAATAATAATAATAATAATAATAATAATAATAATGCTCTGCCTCCACTGTGGGAAACAGTATGCCTCTGAATACCAATTGCTAGGAATCACAGGTGACAAGAGTGCTGTTGCACACAGGTCCTGTCCCATTCAATATACTCATACTGGTCTTTAAAGTCCATCTTCACCACCCCCAAATATCTGAATGTTTGCCTTGTGGTTATCCAAATCAGCAATGGATCCCCTTTTGGTAATTGCATCACCCTAGGAGGGCAGCCCCTAAGCTCCTAAATCTCAGGAACCATCATGCAAAATTCGGTTTATACGTCCAAATGCATAGCGATCAAAAAACTTTCCAATGTGTGTCTTTATGTGCTGTTGTTAATATTTTCTCCTTGCAATTGGCAAGTTAGCTAGACATTAGCCAAGGGCACTTTTAAGAAGGGATGGGGACAAGGAAAGGGTTTCATTCAAGGTCAGAAGAATAAAAGCTGGAAACAATGACTTGATTGAATTCTCACAGGAGAACCAGTGGCTGTTTTTTCCTCTCTGAGCTAATGCTGCTTTGGGTGGCATGACTCATCTGGTCCATGGAGGGGCTAGTGTTCCAAAAGGAACAGTCAACATACCTGTCCATCCAGATGGATCATTGGATTTTGCTGTTGGGCCAGCTGAATTTAAAAGGAAAAAACGGTGTAGAGGACACTAATTCTATTGTCCTCTAGCAGAAGCTATGCAAGGAATGTACCTATGAGGGAACACAGAGTTTGAACCAGGGATAACATGGTTTGGAGGTGGGTTCTAAACTTTGGAGCCAACTGGGTGGGGACAATTCCCTGGGCAGCAGAAACTTGAATGCAATTCTGGTCAGCTTTAAAAACAGAGAAGGGTACAATTTACAATTGTTCTGGGACATATAAATGTTCCCAGCAGCCATGACTCAGTAGCAAGTAACATGGATGGCCTATCTTCCCACTTTATTTCTGGAACTATACACCATAGCAGGGCCTGTCATAAAACAACATGGGTGTTCTGGACCTCATCTTTAATGGTAGAACAGGGCATACCAAAAAGCCCAACTCACATCATTATTGCAGGCTGCAACAATTGGCAAACACTTTGTAATGAGTGGCCGGGATTTGTTAAGTAGCCGCCGGGTTGCGATCTGGAATGCTGGGCTGGAATTCATTGGCAGGAGAAGCAGGAGAACTTCTAGGCAGCCTCTCCTTGGCTCAGTGCCTGACCTTTGCAAGCATTATCAATCGCCTGCTTTCATGGTCATTAAAGAAATCAAAACTTTTCCTTTCCTTTTTTAAAAAAGTGAGCTCAAAGGAAATGCAAACTTAGATCAGGGTCAGGGGCATACAAGGGCTCTATTCCCCAAGCTTCCTTTTGTGGAAAGTCTTGAGGATTTTCCAAACACTTTGGTTTGATGCTGATTGCAATTAGAGGGAAGAGTCAGTGTCGGTGCCAAGGGTTGGCATGCTTGGGCATTTGCTGATGGCCCACACTCCAGGGGGGGCACCACTGACAACAACTACCTGGACCTGCTACAGTGAGGAACACAGGAAGCTACCTTATACTGAGTCAGACCTCTGGTCCAACTAGCTCAGTATTGTCTACACTGACTATCAGCAGTTCTCCAGGGTTCAGATGGGGCTTTCTCCCTGGAGACACTGGGCATGGAACGTGGGGTCTTCTGCATGCAAGACTGAGCTAAAGTAGACTTACTGATGGAGAGGGCCTCATGGAAGGTGTCTTGCCCCAATGCCCTCAAAAACATGGAGCTGACAGTGGGAAGACCTTTGGGAATATTGCACACGTGACCATGACTGGGTCACACCTGCAAATGAACGCTTTATTCCTTGACACTTTGGTACATTTGATGACAGGCAGCTGAATATGAAGAACAGATTCCACTGAGGAAGCATGAGGTTTTAGGCGAAGGTGACATAGAAGTGAAACCTGTGACAATAGATCTGTGATGGTTCCATGCATACAACCAATGGTAACCACAATGGAAATCTTCAGACACATCCAAGGCTATGTATATTGGATGTTGAAAGGAACCCAAGAATCAGAGCTGCCAACCTTTGCCATGCCAACTACTTGCAAAACTTTTGATCTGAGCTATCTAGCAGTCGTCTAATCCAATGGATTATAGAAAGAGCAGCAGAAGAATGATTCACTTCTTTTAGGCAAGCCTCAACACCTGCGGAGCTTGTGCAGGAGCCGAGGTGCTCTTGGAAGCAGCTCTTATGCTATTTCTACCTGATCAGACAATGACATCATTTAAGAAGCTGCAGTGAAGGTGAAACTGGCTTACTGCTGGCAAGAAAGGAACATGTTTTGAGGTGTTGAAGTCATAGGGTGATGAATGTATGAAGCTGCCTTACAAGAGGCCATAGTAGTATTTCTCTGACTAGTCCCAGTATAGTGTACTCGAATTGACAGCAGCTGTCTCTGGCAGAGAAAGGCCTTCTCCATCACCTGATGGAGATGGTGAGAATTGAACCCAGGACATTCTGTGGGCAAAACACATGCTGTGCCACTCAGCTATACTCCCAACTCTAAAGACAAATGCATGAACAACCCCATGAATATGGATGTATAAATCTCTCAGTTTCAGTTTCTCTCAGTTTCTGATATTTTTTTCAGTCTTAAGATCAGTTCACTGCATTGATGTATCACTTTATGATTTTTTTTTTTAAAGCCCTCATTCAGGACAGATAATAGAAAGTACTTCTTCACGTAGTGCAGCTATGGAACTCATGCCCACAGGAAGCAGTGATGACCACCAACTTGGATGGCTTAAAAGAAGATTGGATAAATTCATAAAGGATATTCCCAGTGGCTACTAGACACAATGGCTATGCTCTGTTTCCATGGTCAGGGGCAGCAATGCTCCTGAATATCAGTTGCTGGAAACCCCAGGAGGGGAAAGAGCTCTTCTGCTTGAATCCCACTTGGTGGGTTTCCCAGAGGCACCTGGTTGGCCGCTGTGTGAACATGAGCTTACTTCTATGCCATTTTTCCACAGTGGTGCTCAAAGTGGCTTGCAACATATCAAATGAGCAGTGGCGTAACATGGGGGGTGCAGGGGGGGCCAGCAGCACCGGGCGCAACATCTGGGGGTTAGGGTTAGGGGGCGCAAATCCACAGGTTAGGGGGTGCAAATCCACGGGTTAGGGGGCGCAAATTACTTGCCTTGCCCCGGGTGCTGACAACCCATGCTACGCCACTGCAAATGAGCAATAACAAATGTAATGGTTTTTTTTTTTAAAAAAGAAAGATTAGAAATAATCACAAGATCAGTAAATACAGAAAATAAACACATATAAAAAGAATGCAAATAAGCTAACGCTAACCTAATGTAACAGCTTAAAAGCAAAACAGGCAGAGGCAGATTTAGGGCAGTACGACCTGTTCTGCCACACTGGGTGTCAAGCCTAGGGGGCGCTGCAGGGCACCACAACGATGACACTGAGCAGAATGGAAGGTGAGAGGTTGGGTCGCCAAATGTTGGCCTTGCATAGGGCGTTGCTGAAATTTGAAAGACCAAAGTCCTCCCCTAAAACAAGAGACCTCATTGTGAAGAGGCAGTCTATCTTTGAGATAGCAGTCTGAGCAATGATGGGGGGAAAGGGTGCTGGACAAAGTGGGTCTTTGATTTGATCCAGTGGGGCTCTTCCTTTGTTCTTGTGATTTTGTCTAGCTTCTCTTCATTTTGCTGTCTTAAAACTTTTATCCTGACTTTCTGCCAGAGAGACCCCTAAGGTGGTTTTTTTCTTTTACTTTCTTTTTGTTCTTTCTAAAGATAACAAAAGAAGCAGCCGAAAGCATTGCATTTCTTTCATGCATACATCTGTGACAATTTGTTGAGTGGGTACCAGAGAGAGAGAGAGAGAGAGAGAGAGAGAGAGAAGAACTTCTGCACTCAGAGGGCTCTTGCATGGTCTGCCAAGTTCATCTTATGAACTCTGCGTGCTGAGCCAAAGTCTTATGCATTGTGTCATCAAGGGATCACATTTACAAATAAGATTAAGAAGTGATATAAAATCACTCTAAATGGAGATAACTCACTTGCTGGCACAGTGCTAAAGGCTGAATTGATCTCCTGGCATCGTTGCACATTTTACCATCTGCCAATAACACCCGGCAATTAGTCAGAATTCTGGTACACAATGTTTTTACCCAAGCGTCCTAATGAAATCAACATCCCCTCTCACGAAGGCAGCTTAACCCCTTGTGAGCTTATTTAATATTAAAAGAACCGTCTCCCTCCTCCTTCCCTCCTTGGCTTGTATCAGGGAAATACAAAGTGTAAAAAGTGGGCCTGATCCTGGAAATCCCTTGGCATGTAATATATACAGAACTCCTCTGGGGTATGTCTGCCAACTAACAAGCAAGAGTCTTGCATTCCTTTGCTAAGAGAAAAACCCGGACAAACCTCCCATTCACACCCTGAGATTCTGGCTGCAATAGAAGAACTCCAGGGCTTGTTGCATAGTTACTGCCTTTTGAGAAAATCTGTGGAAATAAGCTTGATTAGCTTTTTAATTATGGCTCTTATTTGGAAACCTTTTTGGTGTCAGCAGGCTTATACTAGAAGACTCTTTTAAATTCACCAGTAGACCCTAAGAAGTTCCAGCAGATGGGAGGCATAATCTCCCTGTTCTTCTCTTTCTGCTTCAACACATATAATACATATTATAGCATTCTTTGCTTCCTCACTGAAAACCACAGTTCAGATTTTGGAATCTGAATGGTTCAGGATTTCTTTTTTTAATGGATGATTTCAAATTTTGAAAATGTTTAGTGGATTACAAATTGAATTTGTGAGGCTACAGAAGTTGAATTCTCCCACCATCTCCCTTTTATTTCTTCCTTTCTACTTGGTCCTGGGGGGGGGGGGGGGGGAGGTTGGATTTCTGGTAGCCACAGTGCCACCTGCTGTCTGGGCCATCGCTCAACATCCCTGAAATGGCCATGGGACTTACCATTTATTTATTGTACTATAGCACATCCCTCATCAGAGTAGCTATCAAGCATGTTGCAATATGGAAATTACAAAGGCCCAATCACAGAAAAACAAAAAGCATATCTTTGAAAAAGTTTGCATCAGTGTGTGTTTAATCCAAATCAAGCTACATTCAAGATATACATTTAAAGCACTGTGATACCACTTTAAACAGCCACAGCTTCCCCCAAATAATTCTGGGAGCTGTAGTTCATTAAAGCCTTACAGTTGCTAAGAGACCCTGTTCACCTCCCAGAGCTACAATTCCCAGAGTGGTTAAACAATCAATCCCTCTTCTTGGTGAATTCTGGGAACTGTAGCTCTGCAAGGGAAATAGGAGTCTCCAAACAAATCTCAGCACCCTGAACAAACTACAGCTCCCATAATTATTTTGGGGAAGCCATGACTGTTTAAAGTGGCATTGTAATGCTTTCAATGCATGGTGTGAATATGGCCTGGAACAGAAGGTGGCTCGGCATAAAAAGGGCAGTAGGAAGAGAAAATACTGAAACCTTCCCTCTCTGCTTCTTTTCCAGCTCACAACGCCTTACCGAGTTTTAACAATACAAGGAGTCTGTTTAAGATAAAGGGTTGAAAGAAAATGTGTACCAAATAGAATCAGCACCCCAGAAGGACAGCTGTCAAACAGGCCAGGGAACTGCCAATCGGTCCACTGCAGGGAGTGACACAAACATTCACACTGCAGTTTGCCGGTTTGCTTGCAAAATCCAACCTTCAGCCAACCCATATTCTTCGTTGACCTCTGACTTCAAGGCGGTAAAATTTGCCTGTGAATAATGAAGTGGGAAGGCAAAGAGTGGGGCAGAGCAGATACCAAATGGTGAGATGGAAAAATGTGGAAAGAGATGGCCTCACTCTCTTGAGTGTTCCCCCAAACCAGGGTCTAACTATTTAGGCAGGGTCATACGTTGTGGGTGGGGGGCGGGGGGAACATCACTCACTGATTCTATCATGAATCTTCCTTTACAAGGATCAGGCAGAAGGTGATGTGGAAGAGCCTTGCTTGAGACTTGGAGAGCTATTGCCAGCCAGCAGACAATACTGAATTGGATGGGTGAGATCCAGCCTGGTATAAGGCACCTTGTTAGACTCTTCCACTTGCTTTCCTTATAATGAAGAGAAGAAAAAAAGCAATCCAGTTAGGCCAGTTTGTGGGGTGGTGAACCTCAGGTCTGGAGATCACATGTGACCCTTTATCTGACCCTTGCATGCTCCCCAGATCACCTTTGGGCACCCAAGCTCTGCTTTATTAAGCTTGAGATCCATATTCCCCTGCAGGCAACCTTTTAGGGACCAGAGGCTTGTGACTGGCTGGGCCAGAGGCAACAAGTGAATCAAATGGTGGATGTGACCCTTGCCTTTTGCGCCACAGGCAACTTTTCAGCCCCCCCCCACACACACATGCACACACCCCTCCAACATCCATCCAGGTGAACAAGAGGCATCATCACAATTCAACCACATATTCCAGCCTGGCATAAGCCCTCAAAAGGGGTGTGGAGCAGGGCTGGTGAAGGGTGTGGCTTGGGGCATGGGGTGTGGCCTAGAGCTAAACCTGAGGGCCAGATAGAGAGGTCTGGAGGGCCACATTCAGTCCTGGGTCCTGAGGTTTTGCACCTGTGCCCTCTGTGATAGCCATCAGAAGAGGGCAAGAAAAGAGTGTGCAAATCTATCCAAAGCATCAGTTACACACACACACCCCGGGCACCAATGCTCTTTTGCCACTGTAAAGCCTTCCTCCCAACTCTCAGTAACTGGTTTGTATCTAGCAATCACAGGTTCTCTCCGGCAATTATGCCCCAACCTCATTACATTTGCTTCACTTCAGTACAGCACATAAACAACTTGCAAATTAGCAATCAGCATGAAGCCAGTTTGGGAGTGATAATCTGATCCAGCGCAGGCCCAGATGGACATGCATCCAAGAAAACAAACATACCTGTGGACCATCACACATGAATTTCTTCCATACTTGTTCTTTCATAGGTTGAGTGACTCGAATAACCCTAGGGAGGCCTGGGAGTTCAGTGCCTTTGGAATAGGAAGGCTTCAAGTGGGAGATACTTTTGTGAAAATGAGATACCCCCTTCTGGAAAGCAAATGTAAACACAGCAAGATTGCATTTCAGGATCATTTGGAGCAGAAAAGTGATAGGGAAAGGTAAGAAAGAAAGAGGAAAAGTTGGGAAGGATGCAAGACTGCATGAAAATGTATACAGATCCCTTTTGGGGGGCGGTTCTTTCTAACCTATTTGTGAAATGTCAAAGTTAATAAGCTAACTTCATTGACTTGAGTGTGTGTGTGTGTGTGTGTGTGTGTGTGTGTGTAAATTACTAGATTCCACAACATAATACCTACTCTGCAAAACAGCTGGGTGAAATGCACACACTCTCTGCATTAAACAGTTCACCTGGACTAGCTGGCCATTATTCAGGCTGCATTTGGCGTGGCCGCCTATCACCAGCCATGGGAACCGTAGAGTGTGATGACACCTTACATTTTTATGTATATAGGAAGATATGTGGATGATACCTCAGTGAAAGAAAACATCACCTTAATTTGGCTTGTATGTAGAAAAGTGCACAAACATCAATACACCTTCTTCAGTTCTTGCAAGTGGATGTAATATTGATGAGCCACATAAAAAGCGCCCCACTGGATCTGACTCAAGGCCTATCTAATCCAGTAGCCTGCTCCTCACGGTGGTCAGTCAGATACCTCTGGGAAGCATGCAAGCAGCCCTCTCCTGCTGTTGCTGTCCAGAGGCTGGTAACCCTGAGATATACTGCCTCTGAACTTGGAGGTTCCAGCTGAGCTATTGTAAGCTAATTGCCTTTGGCAGACTCCTCTGTGAATTTGTGTCATCCCATTTTTAAAGCCACCCAAGCCATCATGTTTGGGGGCAGTGTACCTCATCTGTTCAGAATACGTTGTGTAAGAATGCCTGATATCTGTACAGTGCTTTAATTTTGTCATCACTTCCTAAGTTGACAGCTAATAATAATAGGTACCTCCATTGGTCTGTCTTGACTGTACTGTCAATCTATTCCATTCAGTGCTTTAAGTTATAGCATTGTACAACAGGGGGCGAAAAAGTCCCTCCCTCCCTCCCTTTCCCCTTCCACTCTCTGCATCATAATTGCATCACCAAACACTAATTGTTATTAGTCTTCCATTGAGAGCCCAAACAATGGGGGAGGTATACATTGGGGCAGTGGTTTCTCACACCCTAAAAAAAGAGCTGGGGCTTGTGCTTCCAAGAGTGCAAAAACACTAATATTGGAATATGTACAGTTTAGGACCTCTAGGCCAGTGCAATGTCCCATGACACTGATATTTGTCTGCTTGGCGCTTCTATCGTCATCTGCCATTCTCTGGGTGGTCCCACGCCCTCCCCACTTAGTCCTACAAGGCCCTTGACTTCCACTCAGAGGTCTAGCCCAAGGAAGTGATACCACCATGCAAAGGTGATAAATTTTGAAGATTAAAAAAAAAAATAGACAAAGCATCTCTTGGTCAAACACATTCCATCTTTGGAGAGTGATATCCTCATGGCAACACTGCATTTGGTTTCCTACAGTTCCATTAGCATGAACTATCTTTTTTTTAAAAAAAATGTACACTGCAACCTCCAAGGCATCAAGTCCAAATGTTGCATTCTGCAGAGTTTTCTAGATGTAAATCATTCTTGGCAGATGTTTATCCAACATTCTCCACCAACCCCCTCCATCCCCACATTTTTTTGTAAAAAATCTCTATGGAGGGAAATCCCACAGCTTCCCAAAGCAACTAGTTCCAGGTCCCTAATAACTACGTTTCAACCCTAATAACTATGTCTAGATTTAAAGTAGACAGATTCTTGGAAAATAGGACCATCCACAAGCATTAGTGCGAGACAGGCTCATGTAATCTTAGGGGGAGTTTAATAAGCACCCTGTTTTCTGCTCCACCTGGACTCACTGGCAACCAGTTTCAAGGAATGGAAGGGAACTGGGAGGAAAGTGCACACACCAATGCACAGTGTGCAAGAAAATGCCTCATTGCAGTCTCCCAGAAGCAAAACTTGCACATAGCAGTAGCTTGTTATGATTGAGCTAGTGACATCTAGTCTACCGACACACTCCACCACTGATCTTAAACACAGGGAGACTTGAGCATGAAACTGCTGAATTGCAATTCATCAGGAAGTTCAACTCTGCTCATGTGGGCCTGAATAGAGACAATAGGGTGTGTTTTTCAGGTTACAGGTGTGTCTGACAAATCAAAGCAATTAGTCAGTCAATCATCCATGCCTTTAACTGCCTGAGTGGGAAATGGATGCGTCTTATCTCTAAAGCACTTGAACACTAAGGCACAATGCAGTGTGCAACCTGCTGAAGAATATTTTAGAAATTTTTGGTACATCTTTAACTCCAAGAATGAACATGCTTCATATTTTAAAATCAGTAGAGAGCAGACTACCACAGAATGAATGAATACAGCTGAAATAAAACTGTCTTCCCTGCTCATCTAAAAGTGAGCTGCAGTAGAGCTAGTCTCATGTGGTGAAAGGTAGGTAATTACTGAGTTATTCTAGTCCCTGATTTTTAGGGAATTACACATTGCTCCCACCATTAGTAGGGTCCCAGTCTTGAAGGCATATGGCGACACCACCTTGCTAACACTAATCAGAACTGGAACTGGCCAATGCCCGGGTGGAAGACCACCTGGGAACCACATGGACACTATCTTGAGTTCCATGATGGAAGAAAAGTAGAATAAATATTCTACAAATAAATATTTGAGACATTGATTCCTAGAGATCTGCCATCATAACTGCTATTAGTCATGATGGCTCTGTACTATCTCCAGGTTCAGAGGCAATATTTCTTTCTGAAGATGCAATGCTAGAGAACAATAATGGGAGAGGCAACTGAACTCATGTAACCTGCTTGTTTGTTTTCCAGTGGCATTTGACTGGACACAGTCAGAAACAAGATGGTGGACTAGATAGGTCTTTGGTCTGATCCATCAGGGCTC
Organism: Podarcis erhardii; assembly: GCF_964252035.2. NCBI lineage: Eukaryota > Metazoa > Chordata > Lepidosauria > Squamata > Lacertidae > Podarcis > Podarcis erhardii. Next base: position 41,256,770 of record NC_138511.1, read on the forward strand.
TTCTTATGTTCTTACAATTCATTTAACTCAGGGATGTCACGTCCAAGTAAACATACACAGGATCAGGCTGCAAACCACTTCTGCTGAGGTCAGCAGAACTAAAAATGCTTAGCTTTGTCCAGTGGAGATTGGTGCAGTGTCCCACCAAGCAAATTTTATTTTCAACTACACCCTACCTGCCTGTCTTCTTACTTCCTCCTCCTTAGCCTCGGTGTTGCTTTTGTAGAACTCAGCAGAATTAGGTGACTGCTCTGGCACCACCTCCTGTCAGCCTCCTTACCTTCCACCTGACCAGATCCAACAGAAATCAGGCTCCAGTGGCTTTAACTGAATTATGCCCTACAAATTTTAAGGTCAGCCTTTCTTTCAATCTCAGTCTAAAATCTTGCAAAAAAAGGCCTGTGGGTATATTTGGCTGAGTTGTATTTGCTCGGTATATGCCCGTTTTTCATTGCAAGAATGTAACCAATCCAGTTTCAGAACTACAGTTCCCTCTGCCTAACCTGCCAGCTGTAAATGCAGATCTTCTCCTCCCCACCTCCTGCCATTAATGAAAGGAAGCTAAGCTATTCCCCGTCTGCTTTATACAAATCTATTGTGGCATATTCTGGAATCCAGCTTGTGTGTTAGAAACGCGTCTGCTATTATCGTGACTTCCTCCTGCTTATGGGCAATACTTGGTGATCTTTCAGTTGTGGTATGCAAAGCCAAACACAAACCAGTATTTTCCACCATGGTTGTAATTTTGGCCTGTAATTTTATCACTCAAATCTAAATCCACTTCAGAAACACCATAAACTAATTGTCACTGTATAAACTTAAACTTTGCAAGCGGTTTCGAAGAGTGATTTAATAAAAGGAAAATAAAAAACAAATGTTACCCACATCTTTTTTTGGCAGAACAAAAATGGTCAAATATTTCTTACCATTCCCTTCTTCATTTGATTGCAGATACACACTCAAGTATTTTAAATGCTGAAAAAGAAAAAAAAAACACCAGCAGGTTTTATTTATTTTGGATGATGGGGTTAGCTTATTCAACATTTAGCGGCCATATGTCAATTGCCTTTTCCTTTCCATTTCTTTTCCTTTCTCAGCTGACAGTAAATAGCAACGTGTCAGATCAAATTTGCATGTCACAAGCATACCTATTTCCTAATGCCTGAAGAATATTTATCGCTCTGTGTTAACAATATGGATTCTTGTTTTCATTACTCAGCTCTGTTCACAGCTTGCAAAGCCAAACCCTTCAAAGCCCACTCGAAGTTTACGTTAGACAATAATCTGAATGACTACTGGTTAGCCTGCTTCGCTTCATTCATATTAAGAAACAATATACAGAGGATATAGAGCGATTAGCTCTGTTTATGCTGACGAAAAGGGGCTTGAATAGGCAGTAAACAGGCTAGCTGGGCATGGGCTTCCACTGGCTTCTGGTAATTCACTTATGAATGAAAATCTTTTTGCAAAACCTCCAAGCATTGGCAAATCTGGGAATGTCAAACAATGGCAATTCTTACAAGCAGGCCTGTGCAGTCATAAACAGAAAAGCATTAGCAAGTCTTTCCTTGTGGTGGCTCTTATATCGGTGCATGAAAACTTTTCAAAATGCATAAATGTATACAGATACAACCTCCTCTGTGCATGAGCATCAGAATAGAACACCTGCTTTGGCAATGCTAACCCCTTAAAGCAATGACTGGCTCATTGCTCAGTTTAAGGGTGGAAGCCCCCCAAAATAGCTCAATGACAAGTGGTGTGCTCAGTGGCTCTGAATGCTGACTGTGGTGGGGAATGGCAACGGAGTGGCAAGAATCCTGAACAGGGATTATTCCGCACTGCAACATTTTTGTTACAGGTCCATGAGAAATTTGGGGGGGGGGTCGGGTTTCATTCACATTTAAATGAGAACCTACCAAATCTGGCCTTTGCTATTACAATGTGCAAACAGGCATCCTTCAAAATACACACTCTTCCAAATTTTGCAGTGCAGTTCTCCAGTCAAGTAATGTGTATAGAAATGCATATACTGAAGTGAAGAGTGCATAAAAATGCACATGAATGTGAAAAGAACCAACAAAAAGGTATAATATTAGATAATATTAGGGGAAACCAAAATGCAAAAAAATGTGTATCTTCTATACGTTAGGATAAATTTGCATAAAAAGGCTGATGAATTTACATGATATTTTTTTCCCCTTAATGGCAAACTGGTGCAGAAATGTGGAGAACTGAAAACCAGAAAATACAAAAGACCGTGCGAAACTGAAATGGACAGATTCACCTTTCCCTGATGTCCATTTATGCTTTTTAAAATGGTTCAATTTTGTTCATTTCCTTTGGGGAATTTTGTCAGTATCGGTGATGTGTAAATGGCTGCCCTAACCTACCTTGCTGACCACAGGAGTGGTGGAAGACCCTGCCCCATCTTCACTAGCATGAAAGTAATTTTCAGCTCTTGGTCTGGTTGGCTTCTGTGCATAGAAAGAAGGGGATCACTCTATTGTCCTTTGTCTCATGCAGCAAAATACCTTGGGCTGCCCCTGCTCTTTCCTTTTTTTCTATGTAACCATTTGGCCCCCCAAATGGGCCTGCGGTCTGATCTCCTTTCGTGACCAGGTGCTTTTAATAAGGGGGCTGCCAGCTCCGATGGGTATTGTGTGGCAAATAGTCCCTGGAATGAAAGGAAGAAAGCACGGAGAGGCGGGGAGGGGAGAGAGCGCCAATGAAATTGAACAGATAATTTTGCAATGCAATTTTCCATCCTCGCTAATAACGGGACCGGGCGTCACGCTAGATGGATGGAATTGCTGCCTCAGGAAAGCCTCTCCTGTTTTAACTGCAGCCCTTACTCGACTCATTTCTGCCATCCCACAAGTATTTCTCAGAGAGAGAGAGAGAGAGAGAGAGAGAGAGAGAGAGAGAGAGAGAGAGAGAGAGAGAGACTCTGTTTGGAATGCTTCCCACAAAGGGAATGAAACCAGGCAGAAGGTGCAGTGTTTAAACAAGGATCCTTTTCCTTAACCACGAGAGGGAGAGAATTGTAGTTTTTATGTGGAAAACTTTAACACAGAAGCAATCAGTCTTTAAACCCTCACCCCACCCCCCATTTCCATTCCCATCAGCGCTTATCTGAAACTGCTGACTGCCACACAAATTTACTACATCTGTTTGTTCCCTGATCCGAAGGGATCACTATGTTTCTTAACATTTAAAAGAAGAAGAAAGGGGGAGCTCTAAAGCCCATTACTAATCTGCAGCATGTAATCTGATGCCTATATTTTCCTGGGCCAGGAGATCTGCAATTTTAAAGACAAGATTCAACGTTATCTGGTTTGTTTAATCTGGCAATGCTGGCTCCACCAAAAATGTTATCTGCAAAGAAAATAATGCAATGAATGTTCGGACTGGCTGGGTCCCCATGGAGGGTTGTTCTCATTGCTTTAGAAAGCTGCCTGTCCTGTCTCTTTAAAAAAAAAAGGACTCCTACCTAGCTAAATGCAATAGTGTTTAGGAAGCTAAAAGAGTTGTTTTTTAAAAAAAGAAAATTTAAAAGTTTGTATTCTCAGTTTGTATTACTTGCACCTCTTGTGTCCGGCAGGGACACCTATTTAATTTGTTGCAAATTTACACAGAGATTATAAAAAGAGTCTCTAAATAAAATTTAAAAATCCGTAAAATTTCAAGTTTGGTTGCAAAATATATGTTTCAGCGAGAATGTTACTTTTTGGTTGCATGCTTTCCAAATGGGTTGCATCCTTATGCAAATGCAGAAGTTCATTATTTCTGTCTTCCTTGTCCTTTCTCTTAGGACTGGGGTTTGCAAAATGTGGTCCATGGACAACCGATGATCTCCATGTTTCATTCAGGTGGTCCCCCTGAAGAACTCCTGCAACACTTAGAATTTGCATTCTAGTGATTTTTATGGAATTCAAATTGTGATACAGTCAAATACAATATAGGATATAAAAGATGAAATGGAAATATAATTTAAAATATACAGCATCTATTGCAGCACATTACAGTTGCTACAATAGGCAGGAAAAGAATTGTAAAGACCCTTAGCAATTTTTAAGTCATCCATGAGGGGAAATGTTTGGGAGCCACAGTGTTAGAATAAAACATTTTGGGGATGAGAGGTAATGCTATTGCAGGGTCTCATAAATTTGACATAGCTTGGAGCCTCCCCACATCTTAATCTGACCCCAAGCTCACATTTGCCAACTGTTCCTCACAATTGAGTAAAGATGCAGCGATTGTACATTAAAATGTTGTCCCAGTTGAATCAATCAGTGAGACCAAATACAAGCAAAGCATCAGGAAATGGGGTTCATTATTTATTTAATAAAATTTATACATTGCTTGATTGCAAAAAAAGAACAAACCCTAAAAGAATAAAACAATAAAATTATTACACAGCACACTGCTAAAATGTGAAAGCCCGAAGTCCACTAATGCTTACCGGTATTTCAAATACATATCTATGCTACCAAAGGATCCTGAATTTTTTAATTTTTGAAGCTGTTTTAGCACATTACTATATTAGCAAATATTAAAGGTAAAGGGACCTCTGACCATTAGGTCCAGTCGTGACCGACTCTGGGGTTGTGGCGCTCATCTCACTTTATTGGCCGAAGGAATCGGTGTACAGCTTCTGGGTCATGTGGCCAGCATGACTAAGCCGCTTCTGGTGAACCAGAGCAGTGCACAGAAACGCCGTTTACCTTCCTGCTGGAGCGGTACCTATTTATCTACTTGCACTTTGACATGCTTTCAAACTGCTAGGTTGACAGGAGCAGGGACCAAGCAATGGGAGCTCACCCCATCGTGGGGATTCAAACCGCCGACCTTCTGATCAGCAAGTCCTAGGCTCTTTGCAAATATTACATGTTCTCAAATGGGATGAGGAAGTAAATACTAGTGAAGGCCTTTTGCTCCAGCAGTGATTAAGTATTAAAAGAAGCCACTCTTTCCCTTCAGGGTGCTTGGAAGGACACCTTAGTTGTTGAAGTGTATATGTAATATGTAAATTCACATTGATGGGTAAGTCCGATAAAAGCCAGACTGTGGATCAACTAAAATATTCTTTAACCGGTTCCCAACCACATTATTTACATTGCTTAAAGCATTCTCTCTCTCTCTCTTTCTCCCTCTCATATTTTAGAACTGGCCAAGAAAGAATGTGCACTTGGTCTTAATGGTGGTGATGAAGCATGAAAATGAGACCCAACTTGTGCTCATGGCTTTGATCCAAAATGCTGGAAACTGAAGCCTTATGCCAGCTTTGTATGTATTTCATGCATTTTCCCTACTTTGTTTATCAACAGGAGGGTAACTTTAAAAAAGAAAGGAAAAAACTATTCCCACTAGCCCTCCCTTTGACAACGATCCAAAGCTGCACCCTCCACCCACCATATTGTATATCGCATGTGCTCAAAATATCATGATAAACAGCTGCAATTGGTTTCCAAATCCATTTGTTCCAGGGTACAGATGAAAATGTTTGATAGCTGAGCAGCAGCTCACAAGCTTTGCATCCTCTGTTCCCAGAATTTGTATTTTGTTTCTCTAAAGAGGGTTTTTAGAAGATGTCGTCGTTAGCAGAGGTATCATCATTTCCAATGGTCTACATCAGGGAGAGTCAACATGGTCCCATCTAGATATCGTTGGACTCTAACTCCCATCAGCCCCATCCAACATGGGCAATGGCTAGGCATCATGGGAATTGTAGTCTATAAACCTCGGGGGGGGGCACTACACTGGCTACCCCCAGTCTACATGCACAGTTTTCTTCTCCTGTTTCCCCCCACTGACCAACGAAGTAAAAACAAACAAAACCACAAACAAAGCCCTTGACTTGAGCACTTCATTCCCCATTCATTTTGGTGGGGCTTGGCAGGAGACATGCTCCCCCCCCCCGCTGGCTCTGTGAGGTAGTACCCCTAAGAAATGCATGAGACTGCAGCGTCTCCAGCTGAATACCATCAGCTCTGTGCCTCCTTGCAGCAAGGAAGCGTATACCAGGTGGTCTCTGTCAGGCGTTCTGATTTATGTTCACTTGCTTTCTCTTGGGCTGCTTTTATTTAGTTTGCGGGAGTTTAGCAGCCCAAAGGTCATGGACCCCTCGAGTCGCCAGTGTTTTCTCTGTCAGGATGTAGCAATGCCTTTATAAGGAGAAAGGAATGGGCTGGGGAGAAAGGGGGAGTGTGAGAAGGGAACGCGTAAGCAGATAACACTTGTCTCTGGGAAGTAGGGGGTGACAACTTTGGGATCCAAATAGGGGTGTAAGCATCTTTTCCCATTCCTCCCTCTACTTGTATGCAGCACTGCTTCCATTCCACTGCAACTCACCTTCCATCAAAAACAATGTTACGTGTTTCGCTGTTTGCTGTGGCAAAATTATGTAACTTATGCAATTTACCTAATTAATTATGTAAATCACACAATTGTTACATTATTCCATCGTTTCACTGCAAAGGAAACACAATGAAAATGAGGCAATGGTGGGGCAGGAGAATCATAATCAATTATGTATCATTTGTGTACAGGAAGCAACAACAACCATGAATACTGATCATATTCCCTGGATACATTTTCCCTCTGGACACGGATCAAAAAATCGAACACCAGCATTTTCCACTTCTATTTCTGTTTTCATCAAAATTCTCCTACAACCCTGGTTTGAAAGATACCTGGAACCCTCTCATCTCTTGAAGCTCCTGTCTGGTTGGGCAGGCACCCTGCTCAACAGAGGGCAGTCCTGTATTTGAAGGAGTCCTCTGTTGAAGCCCTGCCCAGTTCAAGTTAAGGAAAAAGAATGGTCAGAAGGGAGAGCAGGAAGGAGCCTTGAGGTTGCCCCTACACAGTGAGCGCCTGGGTAGCAGACTGATCAAGCACACAGCTCACCAAATCACAGTCACTAAGGTGAGATGTACCGTGTTTCTATTTGAATTATGGTAATTACTCCTACATTTTCATCTAGACATATGCATATGCAGGTTTTTAATACAGATTCTATGCTTGGTGTGTTTTTTTGGCATGTGTAAGGACCATCCTAATTTTGATCTCTCCCCCACCCCTTCATTTTCATTTTATTTTTACATTTTTCCTGCTGCTGCAGTACGGAAGGAGAACTTGGCTTTTCTCCGGGAAAATTGGCCATTGGAAATCTGACAGGAAAGCTAGACTTTCCCAGGAAAATCTCTATTCAAGTTCATAGGAAACAGCAGGGATCTACACACGCCATGGACTTGGCAAGGGTGGCGAAGGTTGGAGGAGAGCTGGAGTCTGCACTGATTTTTCCCAAGTGAAGTTAGTTCACTTGCTATGGACTGGGAATGGGATGGTCCAGAAAAAATTGTTTTACATTTTGTAAGTCATCTTGAGTCCTGGTCTGGGGAAAAGGTGGAACAACAACAACAACAACACTCAACAAACAGGTTGCCTGGATGTAACCTAATGTTCTGATAGATTATGTGGTTGCTGCACTTTTGTGATGGGTCAAATGTGATTTTATATCAGGTTTTATTGTTACGTGTTGTGTGCTTTTCATTGAGGTGTTTTTGTTTTTTGCCCTGGGGCCTTTGTCTATCGGGTGAGCTGCAGATCTGATGAAGATCTGATACGCTCGAGTAGGAGGCAAAGCTAACCTATCTATCTCAGGAGAAGCACATCAAAGAGCATCGTGAAAGCAGTCCCTTGCCTTGAGTCCAGCCAGATCTCCTCTGAAATGGAAGCAAATTCTCACCTTGTGGTTCTTGAGGCTGTCAGCAGAGAGCAGTTAGCACGAAGTAGGAAATTGCTCCTCTTTGGTCTACAGCTGCTGAAGAAGACATGAAAGAAAAGAAAAACTCAAAAGGAGCTTCAAGGGGAAATGGCAGGCAGTTCAGAAAAGATGAGATCTCAAAGCAGAGAGGAGAGCACTCCTCTTGTCCTCATCTTATCACAGGAGAGCATGTGCTGCCCACTGGTGAGAAGGACACTTTGACGGGCAGCTTCAGAGGGCTTAAGGGTAGTGCAGGATCTCAAAGGAATTCAGGGCTTTGGTGGGTAGGGTGTTATTTCTTGTCCCTGCCCAGCTGACTCCTTTGCTCTCAATATCCTGGGAAATTTGTGGAACCTAAGGCTATGTTCTACCTCCACTGTTGGTAGAGGCAGTATGCTTCTGAATGTCAGCTGCTGGAAACCTGGCAGTGCTGGGGATTGAAGCTAAGGCCTTCTGCATTCAAAGCAGATGCTTTGCTACCATGCTATGGGGCCCCTTGCCCAACCAACCAGGGCTTTCTTACATTCTCCTGTGTTTCCATGAAGATGTCACCAGATTAGGATGACAGCTTTTCTTATTCTTTGGGCCAAATAAATCAATAATTCCTGGTAGAGGGGGGAGTACTAGCCAATGAAGTTCTACTCAGAGTCGACCCACTGAAATTAATAGGCCTAGATAACACAGTGCCATTAACTTCAGTGGGTCTACTCTGAGTAGAACTTAGTTGGATATTGAATATTTATTCTGGAATTTATTGTAGTGGAATAACCTCTGAGAGAATTTTAGATCTTGCAAAGTGAGTTCAGGCACACATATGTACAATTATGTACACATGTGTGTCGGGTGCATTTCTTATTACTCTCCAAAGTTGCTAAAGGTCTGATTTCACATTGGTGGCTGTCTCTGCTTAGATTGAGACATTGGTACTATAGGGTCCCAGAAGCCTCTCACATGTTTTCATGCCCGGCAATATCAAGTTAGAGATTCTCTGATGGTGGCTAAAAAGCCAAGCTTTCCTTTTTTTTTACCAATGACCTCAGTAGAATTATTTGTAGCTCAAATGACAGACAAATGCAGCAATTAACTCTATTTAGTAAAGAGAAGGTGAAAGGTCACCCTACTGGGCAAACTGTCTCCAGTGCTTAATTTGGTCACCAAGTCTGCAAATTTGCAAAAAAAAAAAAAAAAAAGTGGGGGGGGATGTTTGTATAATAACCTGACACTGGCTGGTCAGCAGGTCCATTCTGCCTCAACTAGAAGGTCTCAAAGATAGTACAGCTAAGCCTATTGATGAGCTAAGTTTGGCTGATGCCCTTTTACAGTACAATGTTTTACATGTCCACTCAGAAGTCCCATTGAATTACATGGAGCTTATTCCCAAAAGAGATGGATAAATCTGTCGATTTCAGCTTCTCATTTTCCATTCTCCTCATTTTTACATCAGCACATGATTAAAAAAAAATCAGGAAAATTCACCAACATTTTAGTGCATATTTCTCCTAATACACAGATCTATTGAATGCATCCACATATTTTTGCAAAACAATTTTCCTTCATATAATGCACTTTTGTTTCACCAATATATGCTTTTTATTGCACAATATACCCTAGTATATGCATTTTTGTACGTGTTTGGTTGCAACACTCACAAAATGTGGAGAAGTGCAAATTTTGAAGTTCAGCTGTGTTTCTGTTTGCATATTGTTTCAGAAAGTAGGAAGGTTCACCATTAAATAAAAACTGAATGGAATTCTCCCTCCCTCTACTCCCAAGGAAATGTGCATTTAGGATTGTAACCACACTCCATGTTGCGAGTTAAACATCAGGTCAAATTACAAATGGGAACCAGGAAAGCGGAATCTTGAGGCACAGGGCATTTGAAATCCAGGGATTAATGAGGATAAGGACATAAGATCTTCATCAGATGCTTCGCTCCACAAGCCCTCCTTCTTCATAGATGAGGTGGGTGTTGAGTCATTGACCAGAAGACAGGACTTTCCTGTGGTAGCTCCCTTGTTGTGGAATTATCTTCCAGGGGACATTTGCCTTGAATAGATGCTGTGACCTTTTGGACAATTCCCATGAAGGGTAGTTTTTCTCCAGGGTTTTGGTGCTTTTATGCTGCTGACATTGTCGTTATTTCATTGCCTCTCTATTCTATGTGCTGCTACATAAGTAATGTTGTCCTTCATAATCTTAATCTATTGCTTCTTATAGATAGCAGGTGTCCTCCTTAGCTACCATCTAAGTCCTCCAAGGAGGCAGGGAATGAAAATAAAAAGATTATTATCACAATCATTTATTTTATTAATTGGATTATGCATCTTTTCTACATGAGTTTGTGATTATTATTTTTTACAATTTTTTAAATGAAAATTCATGAGCATTTCCATGCAATTAACTGCAGGGCTGTCACATGGAAGATTGAGCAAGCTTGTTTTCTGCTGCTCCAAAGGGTGGGATCTGAACCAATGGATTCAAATTATAAGAAAGGAGATTCTGACTAAGCAATAGAAAGAATTTTCTGAAAGGAAGAGCTGTTCCAAAGTGGAATGGACTCCCTCAGAAGGCGCTGGACTCTCCTTCATTGGAGGTTTTGAAACAGAGGTTGGATGGCCATCAGGGATTCTTTAGCTACAATTTCTGCAGCACAGGGAAGCCACCTGCCTGATGTCAATAGGCAGGGAGTTCCAAAGTTTGGCTGCTGCCACACGAACAAATTGATTGATTGCAAATGCAAAACAAGTATTACAGTGCCTGTAACTGTGCCAGTTCTGCCATTGGTATACTAGTGAACATAAGATTTTAAAATGTTTTCTGCTGCAAAAAATGTGCAAATCAGGCAAAATATATGAGTATCAGGAGAAATTCGCACTAAGAGGCTGATGAATTTTCAGGAGGACTTTTTTATTTTTTTAAAATCACAATCTTGTGTAGAAAGGTGAACTGAGCTTAAGACTGGGGAAAAGAGAAACTGAAATTGACAGATTCACTCATCCCTGCCTTTGCACACCCTAAAGCTTACTAAGTAACAACAACCCATGCCACCCTCCTGAAAAGCAAAGAAAACTGGCGGAGAACTGTTTGCCAAAGCTTTCATAGCAAGTTAGATCAGCATACATTTTCCATGTGTCTGGTTATATGAGCTGCAAAGGTTTGGTTTGGATCAAAAGATGGAGATCAAAAGATAAACCTATTACACAGAGTTCCGCCTCTTTAGCCTACAGTAACTGAAACCAATTAATAATGACTCTCCACCCACCTCAGACTTGATACTCTGCTGGAACTCAAGAGCACATCTGATTTCTTAATCATCTGGATTGCAGTCTCCTTCGGCAATTCAATAAATGAAAAAATGTATGCAGATTAGAGAGAGACAGATGGATTTCTGCAGCCTTTGGAAAAGGGGCTCGGCCGTTAATCAGATCGTTCGGCAGCTAATCAGATCGATCTTCCCATTATCAGGGTTTTTTAAAAATAAATTCAGCATGCCTTTTATAGCAAAGACCAAAACCGCAGATTAGAAGGCGTGGTGATAGCGGAGGGAAGGACAACAGTGCCAGATGCTTCATGAGTTTGGTGGGAAGTTTGTCTTAAATCAAATTTTAAAGAGATGTACTGATGTCTGGGGAGCTGCCAATTCAGCTCTGTGCAAATATGAGTGACGTTTCCCCCACCCCTCCACCGTAAGCCAAAGATGAGGAAATCCTGCATATTACCATTCTGTCTCTGGTGCGCTTGGAACCCAGATCTCCGCCCGCCCATTTTATTTATTTTTTAAGTTCCCCTCCCAGAGCTACAATTTTCAGAGTAGTTTAAAAGTCAGTTCCTCTTTCCTGGGAACTCATTGTAGCTCTATGGTACCACTTTAAAAGTCATGGCTTCCCCAAAAGAATTATGGGAGCTATGGTTTTTTAAGGGTGCTGAGAGTTGTTAGGAGACCCCCTCAAACAGCTACAATTCCCAGAGTGGTTTAATGATCATTTCCTCTTTCGTGGGAACTCTGGGAATTGTAGCTCTGTGAGGGGAATAAGGATCTTCTAAGAACTCTCAGCACCCTTAACAGACAACATTTCCCGGAATTCCTGGGGGGAAGCCATGACAGTTTGAAGCGGCTTCCTAGTGCTTTAAAAGTATGGTGTGGGTGTGGTCAGAGAGAGAAAAAGCTTGATGCTCTGCCTGATTTGCTTCTGGTCCCACACATCACTGACTCCAGCCCCTCCCACTACCATTAAGCATGTTCCTCACACACAGAAAAATTGGTCCTCACCTCTGCCCTATATCTTTCCTTCATTAGGGAGATGTTGCTCTCAAGATCTGAATCCACCCCAAGTCTCCTGAATTGGGTAGAGAGGATTAACTCCCCCATCTCACCCAGCTAAGAATCATGTTGTGTATTACATGTATTTCATTACATGTAAGAATCATGTAATGTTGTGTAAGTGGGGGAAAGTGAGACTGCAATTAGAGTCAGGGGAGAGGCACAGGTTGCATTCAGAAGTGGGAATATTGCACTCGTTGTCCCATTTTCTAATATTCCTTTCACATTCCAGTACCTGCTGCATTATGGAACTATGGCTTTTCGACTGATCGACCAGCATGTTGTGCTAAATTCCATTCACACCAGTGGGCATAGTGTGACACAACAACAAACATCACCGGACAACATTGTTACTCCCACCCTTTCTGCACATGCTTACATCTGTTTCCCCATTATTCCCCCACCCCCCACCCCACCAAAAAAATCAGGGAATAACTGTATGCCAGTATACTGCCCCAAATCTCATCACTTTACCCCTGCAATTTTCTGGGTTAAGAGGGCTGCAAACATATTTTGCTCTGGAATCAAATAAAACAGAAAAGAGTGGTAACGTGCTATATTCCATTGGTTTACCAGAAGTGGCTCTTGCGTCATGTGAAAGCCCAAATATAATGTAGAAATTAGTGGTTAGGGAAACACTGCTGTGTGAATGCAGCCTTAGTGACCTGAACTGCATTTTTGTAGCTAGCATAATCTGTGGCTGCAGGGGTACCTAAATTGGAGATGTGTTGCAGAGCTGCAAAATTTGCTTTCTTCAAGCAATTAAGCCATGAGTAGGCAAACTAAGGTCCAGGGGCCGGAACCGGCCCAATCGCCTTCTAAATCAGGCCCGTGGGTGGTCCAAGAATCAGCTTGTTTTTACATGAGTAGAAGGTGTCCTTTTATTTAAAATGCATCTCTGGGTTCTTTGTGGGGCATAGGAATTCGTTCACCCCCCCCAAAAAAAATATAATCCGGCCCCCCCACAAGGTTGGAGGGACAGTGGACTGGCCCCCTGCTGAAAAAGTTTGCTGACCCCTGTAAGCCATCTGCCTCTGCTCAAACTGTATATATTTGCAAATAAAATCAAATATCACAAAGTGATATTCTCCCTTCAAAAGGAAACCAGACCCAGGTATGCAATGGGCAGGTCCAAAAGGGTGAATGGGGCATTCAGGTCCTGCTTGTGGGCTTCCCATTGGGGCATCTGTTTGGCCACTGTGAGAACAGGATGCTGGACTGGAATGGGCCTTTGGCCTGATCTGGCTCTCTTTATGTCACACCCTGAAGTTGTAACATGAAACACTTGGTTGATGTAAAATGGCTGTGGAGGCCACTGTGTCTAAATTTAAATCTTTCTTTGTCCCTTTTTTAGAAAAGTGATGGGAACCATCCCATTCGCATTGTTTCAGCAAACTCTGATGGAGTCTGCATCAGGAAAAGTACCAGGGAAGAAGCCAATTGTACCGTTTCCTTTGAAATTGCAAACAGAGCCAAATTCCAGTGTGTTCTTTGAGGAAAGCACCCGGGCTGTTGCATAAGGAGGAAACTGACAAAATGCCTTCTTTCTAATCCTGTTCTTCTCCAGTGCTCCTAAGAGCCCCAAATCTCTGCCTTCCCAATCTTGAGGAAACATGTGGATTTGGGAAAGAGGGGAGGAAAGGGAAGAATTTAAAAAAGGTGTAGCAGGAGACGCTGCATCACTGAAAAAGCTCTCTGTGCGCAGCTTTATCCTATGCATGACATGTGCACCATTTACACATTCAGACAGGGATGTGGAGAAGAGGCAAATGGTGACATGATGGAAGTTTATAAAAGAATGCACAGAGTGGAGAACGTGGATAGAGAGACATTATTTTCCCTCCCTCATAACACTAGACCCTGTGGCCATCTAATGAAGATAAATGCTGGAAGGTTCAGGATAGACAGAAGGAAGGACTTATTCATGCAGTGCATAGTTAAACTATGGAACTCATCTCCATAGGAGGCAGAGATGGCCTCCAACTTGGCTGGCTCTAAAATAGGATTGGACAAATTCACGGAGAAGGCTACCAGTGGCTACTAACTACAATGCATATGTTCTACCTCCACTCTCAGAGGCAGTACTGCTTCTGAAGAATCCAAGTTGCTGGGAAACTCAGGCAGGCAGAGAACTGGTGTGCTCATGTTTCCCACAGGAAGCTGGTTGGCTACTGTGAGAACAGGATCCTGATCCACCAGGCTCTTCTTACATTCTTATGGCCACCAGGTCCTGCGCTACAGCATAGGTCCCCTACTGTTTAAGTTTGCCCTGTTAGCTAGTTAGAGTTTTCGACCCTGTGGAAAATATATAGGAAAATTGCCTGTGATTGAGCAAAGACTATCAGTTTCAAGGTGTTGCTCTCCTCTTTCTCTTTTAGCCTCACACACACCATTGTTTGTCAGCTGCTGCAGCCGAGCAGGCAAAGAGGTCAGAGCCAAGGCAAGGAGGAGAGAGCTGCAGAGAGCACGCAATGCGCCTCCCTCTGTGGCTGCAAGCTCCTTAAAGGTCACTTCTTTGGGCTCCTAGCATAGTTGCTAAAGGAAGCCACAACCATTTGTCAGTCCCTTGAAATGCCAAGAGTCGCAAGGCACTGAGTCACTGCTTTCCGAAACGCTCCTGGTTGGCGGTGAGCTTACGAAGCAGGCATTTCCTTTCCCGGCTGAGCTACTTTTTCCTCTTGAACCCGGAATCGACCTGCACAGCAAACCTTCCCCAAAGAGAGAGAGCTCAACTTAGGGGATCCTGGAGCAGGACTTGCACTGGAGGCCTGTGGACAGAGACAGTTTATGGGAACAGTTGTGTCACTTTAACATCTAGAGTTGAACTAAGGAAGGTATGCAAAAAAAAAAAAAAAAAAGTTTGATCAGTGTCAAAAGGCACACACACAAACCATTTCAGTAATGGCAGAGTTAATGCAAAAGGAACAAAGGTGTTTACCTCGTCACCCCAAAACAAACTTTCTTTCCTCCTCATGTTCTCCCCACCCTTTCCAATATGGGATCACCCATATGATCAATCCAGGGAAGCATTACCCTCACTTTGAATCAACTTTGTTGTCACCAGTGATGTTGGCCACATTTGATTGGCTACATCTAGTGTTGCAACATTATCTGGTTCACTACAGGATCCCTGATAGGCTGATACCACTCTCTTTAGAAGAAATAAACCCTAATCAGGGATGGGAGAGAAATGTTGTTGAAGCACCGGCAAATGGGGGAAGAGGGGGGAACAGTGGCAGCCCCTGCTGAATGTGATCCCAATAATATGTCCCAGAATCCTTCGCAACAGTGTTTGAATAAGATTTAAATTTGGTTCTTTTAAAAAAAAAAACCTTTGAAGGCTCCTCCAGACGACCTATTTATGGAGCATTCTTTCTGCTTTTCTTGCACAAAGCTTACGCAGATTATATCTGGTCTTTATTGATTGGTTTGCAGGAGGTTATAGGGCAATGAGCCTTCATCCTGCATTCATCCTAGTTTTCTTGCAGGGTATTTCCTGTTAGTCATACTTTTGTCCTACACTTTTCAGTGCATTTTCCTGTCACTTTCCTAACCGCAAGCAGTCCATTATGTAAAGTGGATTTATTGCACTCCAACAACAGAGCACTTGAATTGTGCAAACCAAAATTTCCTGGGATCAAATCCTTCTTGCAGATTGCTAACAGTTGGGAGGTGCTCTAATGCACTGCATACTTTGGGGGCCTTTCGTAAGACATGAGATCTTTTTGCAGATTAACTGATTCAACCTGGAGATGGCTGCCAGAGCTGAGCAGAGCAGTGGAAGAACCCCTGCTGCAAGATGACCTTATCAGACAGAAGCCTGGGATCCCTGTAACTCATTGAAGATCTGCAGATGGAGAGACACTGGAGGAGTGTCTGTGTTTGCAGCTAGAGCAGTAGTTGGGGGGTGTTAAGATGATTGAAAGCTAACTCCTCTGCCTGCCCCCAGGGTCACAAGCAAGAAAACTCCTTTCTGCTGCACCAGGACTGCTTGCACCGCCTGCTTATGGAACAGATGCACATTGAAATTCTCCTTCTTCACCCCCTCCCCAAATCTTCCAATTTGACACGTTCCATTTGTATCTCTGCAAATACAATGCACATGCCTGATTTGTGTGTGCTCTATTTGGCAATGTATACTTCTACCTTTCTGTCACCTTTCTGTTTTTTATCTTTTTTAATCTGTTTTTTTATCTGTTTTTATCTGTTTTTTACCTTTCTGTTTTTTATCGCCAGGCTTATAATTAGAGGAAATTGTGGGGAGAGCTGTAATGATGTTGTTGCTGGGTTTTCCTCCAGTGCCTAAGAGACCACATACATATGACAGCAAGCATAAGTGTAGTGGTCAGTGTGTCAGACTAGGACTTGGGAAACCATGGTTCAAACTCCCACTCGATCAGCCATGAAACTCATTCAGCAACCTTGTGCCAGTCACTGCCTCTCAGCCCAACCTACCTCACAGGGTTGTTGTGGGGATTAACTAAGGAGGGAGAAAATGAGGTACCCCACCTTTAGTTCCTCGGAGAAAAAGGTGGGATATAGATGCAATAAATGCATGCAGTTCCCATGCAGTCGCTCACCCAGGCACAGATCAGACCTAGATCTGCTTGACTTCAAAAAGGTGGGAGCCTCTTGTGCTGTCGGACCTTATGCAATTAGTTTCAGGATTGACAGTCAAAGAACATCACCATCACTGGGCACCTGCTGAGACTGTACCACTAACCTGCAGGGGGCTTACTGCCAACGCCTACAATAGGTGTAGGGAACCTTTTTCTGGCCAAAGGCCATGTACCCTTATAGGCAACTCTTCTGGGAGTCATGTGCTAGCGTTGCATGGGCCAGGGACAAAAATGTAAGAGTCAATGGCTGGGACTCTTACATTTATTCAGCAGGCTGTATTTCAGCCTCGTAGAAGCCAGAGATTTCTACCCCTACACAGAAACACCCTACACTTCTTTCCATCCAGGTAAGAAAGAGGCATTATCACAGTTGAAGGAAACAATCCAGCCAAGCAAAAGGACTCAAGGAAGGTGCAGAGCAGGGCTGGTGCCTTGGGGACAGAGGTGTGGCCTGAACGAGATATAGAGGTCCAGAGGGACAGATTTGGCTCCCAGGCCTAAGGGTGCCCAACTCTCTCGCCATCATCATGGACACTTTGCAGTGCAGTTCTCCACCCAAGTAAGGTGTTCAAAGCTGTTGAACTTACTGTGCCTACTGAAGACTTTTCTTTTTTACTCCAGCAAGAACTTTAATTGTAGTGTGTGTTTATGGTTTTAACCATTTTTTACCTTTTCTGTGTTGCATTTCTGTATATTGCTTAGAGCATAGCTGTCAACATTTCCCTTTTTAAAAGGGAAATTCCTTTATTCTGAATAGGATTCCTCACAAGAAAAGGGAAAAGTTGACAGCTATGGTTTAGCAGTATATATAGATGATTTAAATAAATAAGACAACAAAGTATGCATATAAATGGAAATATTTATGAAAATAACAAATGCAAAAAGGCCTTATATTGGGGGGAATTTTCTTTGCAAAAATGTGTGCCTTAGGCAGAATGGCATACAAAAATTGTCTATATCAGGAGAAATTCAGCCTAAAATGCTGATGGATTCTAATGAGGGCATTTTTATTTTAAGAAAATTGCAGGCTGATGTGGAAATATGAAGAGCTGAATTTAAGTTTGGAAAGATGAGAAAAAGGGAGAAACCAAAATGATCAGATTTACCAATCTCTCACCTGCCCTCCTCAATATCTGCTTTTAGGAGGATGGTGATGGTGACAATTTCATTTAGCTAAGGTTTGTTAAGGATCCAGATTTATTATGTATCTATTGCTGATTTTAAATGCAGATTGTTTTAGCTTGGGGAGAGGTGTTTAAAGTAGTTTATCAAATTTTGCATTAAAAAAAATATGCCACCATGTGCATGCATTTGAAAAATAAATAGGATCCAATGAGATAGATGCATAATAAGAAAGGTAAAAATCACAATAATAACAAAATGTTTTGGACAGAATCCAGTAATGTTTCATGGTAGTGGCCTCATTGATCATATTGTCAATCCCAGGCATAAGATAATTCCAGAAGTGGGGGAAAGGGGTTCTTGCAAAGCCTTCTAAGCCAAGGCAAAGAAATCTATAGTTTTTAGCTGTAAGGAGAAGGAGTGGGGTGTGTGTGTGTGTGTGTGTGTGTGTGTGTGTGTTGCGTGCAAAGTCAATGCAGTCTGGTCCCTGTGTGGTCCAGAGGAGGGGGGTGCGTGTGTGGTCCTCCTCCAGCCCTGCTCATCTGTCCAAAGCCTGCTAACTGCCTGCTGATGACCACAGTTGTTTACTTTAACTCTGTCTGCACCGACTGAGTTCGCATTGCTGTCTTCCACCAGCTGGGCTGACTCAGGACCCCAAAGTAAGGCAGGGAAAGGAAAGGAAAGGGGGGTGGAGGGTGGAGAGAGAGAGAGAGAGAGAGAGAGAGAGAGAGAGAGAGAGAGAGAGAGAGAGAGAGAGCTGTGTGTGTGAGGCTCCAGAAAAGACGAGATGCAGAGGAGGGAAGATTCTGCAAACGGACGGCAGCATAAATCACAACGAACAATTTATAGGCCTATTCCTTCTCTTCCATCACTTTTTCTCCCTCCCTCCCCCCCTCCAGCCCCTTGCTCCAGCAGACCAACCTCATAAATTTTCAGTGCTGAGTGCTGGCAGAAAGAGTTTTCATGTTCCTGACATTGGCAATAAAAATATGCAGATGGGTCCAGGGCTAGAGGGAGGGGATGGGGGGAAGGTGCATCTGGGGATTGTCTGGTTCTCTGGGGTGGGCATTTAGCTTCATAAACATGTTGCATCGGTGTCCATCTTGCCTGTGTGCATACCTGGTTATGTGTGTGTGTGTACATGTCTGAATCTGATAACAGACACACCTGGGCTTGCCTGTGTGTACTTTGTGGCAATTTTATGCATGTCTGAGTACATGCATCCACAGGGCTTCCACACACATACATACACTTCTCCAACAGAGAAGGCTAGAGTTGCGATCATGCTGTCCCCTATGTATCACTGGGAAGGAGCAAATATTTTGATTTCAGTTCCTCATTTTTCCAATCTCAGGTTCAATTCTCCACATTTCGAAACTGGTTTGCAAACTGCAAAGTGAATCTCTCTGGATATATAATTTGTATGAATTTTCTGCAAGACAATATTCCATTACACAATGCAGTTTAATGTTTTCACGAATAAGTGTGCTTTATGGAAACTTTACCCCAGAATAAGCATTTTTGTACACATTGCTTGGCTGGAGAACTGCACTGCAAAATTCAAAGATGTGCACATTTTGACGGGTGGCTCTGTTTTTGGTTTCCATATCCTTTTGGTGAGTGCAGATTAGGTAGCTTCATCTTTTAAGATGACCTGAAACAAATTTCACTCCCATCCCTAACCATTATCAATGGTGTAGAGTGTGATGACTACAAAGGTTTTCTAAAAAGGAGAAAGAGCAAACCAAGAGTTCTGGAAACAAAGGATAAATTTGTTATCAACCTGTTTCATGCAGATGATTAGTCTTTTGAATTGTACAGCATGCAGTGGTGATTTGATGGAACATGTATCTGGTTCAAGTACCTCTTCATTTTAGTTGATCAACCATATCCAGATGTTTGGCTGCGGCTGCTTTGATCCACCTCCCTCCCCACAAAAGCAAGGTGGGATATACAAGTCCTAAACAAACCAATCAACCTAGCGCAACAAAACATTGTGCCACAATGCATCTCCAGTATGAATGCCGGTTGCTTGGAAACACAAAATGGGAGAGTGCTGTTGGGCTCAAGTCATGCTTGTGCCTTTCCCTTGGCCACTGTGAGAAGCAAGTCTGACCCCTTTGATCTGATCCAGCAGGGCTCTTCCTGTGCATCTGTTAAGCTTTAAGGGTGCCACAAAACTTAATTGATATTGTTGCAACAGGTGAACATGGCTACCCCTTTGGAGTTTCGCACCTGCTTATTTGTAGGTAAGAGTCTGAAGTTGCTCCATTGAACAGAATTGTGCATCAGTGGGTGGGTGAATGTACAAACTACACATGATGGTAAATGTGTGCAGATGGTGCTAAAAATGGCAGCTGAGCATCCAGCGCTCCCTCCTTGCTCTTGTAACATCTAGCAGAATTAACTTATTGGCATTCTCGTGTCATGATGTTTTCACCTCATTGAATGAAGCAGAATGAAATGTTATCCCACCCCTGTGGGATAACAAAGAGCATGTGAAAAAGCTCAGGTGAGTTTGACTTAGGCTGCCATCCCAACCATTTCTACTCAGAATTCAATGGGGCTTAATCCCAAGTAAATGGGGCTAGGAGTGCAGCTTAAAGGGAAGGGAGTTGATGCTGGGCATGTGGTTCCTCTTCATTATTGATCAGTTGATCCTGTCTTTAGCTGATTAATTGGTTTATCAAATTTAAACACATTTGTATATGATCAGAACTTCCGCACTGCTGTCTCTTTGAGGTAGTAAAATAATTGTTAGATAACTAACAATTTAATAAACAAAAGTGATTAGAAGCAAAGGCTAAATGAATGATTTTCAAACAGATGTGTCTTTACTGCTTTGCAGATTCCATTGATTAATCTGTTAATTAAGCTTATTACATAGTGCAGTCCTAGCTTTTTAAAAAAGGAGATTGTGAACACAGCTATGTGCTCTAATTTTAAATACAGTTATTTAGAAATAAGCCTCATTCATGTTAATGAAAACCTACTCCCATCCTGAGTGGCTTAGGTAGGGATGGGGGAGAAATTCAGTTTGCTTTGCATTTAAAGGTGAACTTAGGGCTCATCGGCACTGCCCTTTGTCCCATGATTTCTTCCATTTGTCCCATGATTTCTAGGCATTGGTCCAATACATTTTTCTTTTGTCCTGCTGCTTTTCCCTAGGAAACCCACTGCTTACTGATCAGTGAGAACAAAGGTCAATCCACAGAAAACCCAAAAGCAGCAGGAAGAAAAACCTCTGGGATGAAATCACAGGAAAAGTGTGGATGAGCCCTTATACCCAATTCACTCATCCCAGTGCAATGCACAAACCAGAATGCAACCATCCTTCAAAATTTGCACTCTCCAAATTTTGCAGTGCAGTTTTTCAGCCAGGTAATATTTTTTACATTTAGTAGGATTGCCATATTTCAAAAAGTGGAAATCCAGACACAAACGTTGTTAAGCTTTATATAGCAAAATTGTTGATTTTTTTTATTTTTGCCCAAAGTTGTTGAGCTTTTGCTGTTTTTGAGCTATTTTGAGCTTTTTTAAAAAGAAAATTGGTAAAAACAACACTGCTGACATGGCTTTCTATACGTCTGGATTTCCCCCAACATTTTCCCAATTTTCCCAGACATTTACTTCTGACTGCAGTATTCTGGGTATGACAAACTGACCTTTAGTGCATGGCGTTTCTGTACACGGCTTAGAGGATATTGTAGTTAAGCTGTATATAACTGATTAAAAGAAATAAAATAAAGACTGCACTACATTAAAGTCTTAGTGAAAATAACATGTAGAAATGCATTAGGGGGAAATGGTTTAGCAAAACGTGAATAACTGGCAAGTTTGCATATAAAAATATGTTTATTAAAATAAAGGTGCACTGAAATGCTCATGAATTTCCATGCATTGTAGAGAATTGGGCTAGGTGACCCTGGGGTAACTTCCAACTCCTCAATTCTATGAGGACTTTAAAAAAAAATCACAAACTGATGTGGATATGTGAACTAAACTTATGATGGGAAAAGTGAGAAACTGTGGAAACAGAAACTGACAGGGTCACTCATCCAGATTCAGGTCTGGTACCCTGTAGAGAGGAACAATGGTGGTCCTTACTTACCACAATCCCTTAGAAGAAAGTCCCTTGGCTTTCCAGGTTTGCTTCCTTCCATTTAGGCCCACAGTACTTAGACCAGAGCTTTCCAAACTTTTCATGTCAGTGACATGCTTTTTAGACATGCATCATTTCATGACACAGTAATTCAGTTTTACTAGCAAACCGGAGGTTAAACTAACCCCTTATAAGAGTGTTCGTGCGACGCACCTACACGCTGCAGCCGACACACTAACATGTCATGACAAACGGTTTGGAAATCTCTGACTTAGACTCTGGAACTTAGAAAGCAAGCATCAGTGTCTAAAAGGGCATGAAGTGAGCTGCGAGGTTATCTAATTTGCCTGCAGAAAAGGAAATAGTCCAGAAGGAATGAAGGCTATTTGCAAATTGAGGCAGTGCCCTTGTGGGCGCCAGCCTCTGTACCTCCAAATAAGTCCTTTGACCCCTAAAATTAACCTCTGCTGGCCCAGGTCGAAGTTAGGTTAAGACGAGACCACAGTGCTTGCTTGCTTGCTTGCTTGCTTGCTCCTTCACTCACTCAGCAGCTCATCATCAAAGCAGCCTGGTACAACAGACTCAAGGGAGTGAGGTTTTCCCTTGTTTTAATTTGATTTTCTTTTCCTCCTTCTTGTTTTCCCATGTCTTGATTCTCTTTTAAAGCTGGCTCAGTGTGAGGACCAGTTTGAGAGTTCGGCTGGAGGCCACAGTGAATTCTCAAACAATTTGGAGGGGTTTTAATCAAGCCAGCGTTGTGTGTGTGTTGAATCTGTCATCTTCAATTCATCTGAGGTGGTCCTAGAACCTGCTTTCAGTGGCCAAGAGTTCAGCCTTGGGACACATAAAGAAGAAAGGTTGCCTCTGGAATACTGCAGAGTAAATTTCCCATCCTATGTGCACAACCCGTCTGAAGGGCATATATGAAGTCCAGAGAGAGAGAGAGAGAGAGAGAGAGAGAGAGAGAGAGAGAGAGAGTCTGGAGTTTACTGAGCTCAACTTCTAGAGGTGTAACAGTCCCAGCAACATGCTTTAAAAACAAAAATCAACATCTCATGGACATGGGGGGGGGGGCATTTCCTTGCTTTAACACTTACAGTAAAGCATAGTTACATCAGACGGTATCAGATCTCTGAAAGCGTCTGAATGCTTTAGAGGAGGTCAGAATAGATTCAAATGTTATTTTGAATGCACTGTCTCAGGTCCTAATGAATACACCAAATAAATTTCTTATTAGCATCATTCCCATGCTAAGCTAATGAACTAAATGCCTCTAGTGATTTACTCACATGCAAGTGTCAGTAACACCTCATCCAAGAAGTAGAAACTCGTAGCTTTCACCCTAACCTAACCATTTCCATTAGGAGTCTGCCCCTAGAGACTGGGAGATTGTGGGATTGGAACAGCCAACCATCTGGGTAAAATCGTAGAATTGGAATTGGAAGAGACCACAAGGGTCATCCAGTCGAACCCCTTAGAATGCATTGCAATGCAGGAATCACAACTACATTTTTTTGTCGCATTATTTTATTTAACTCTTAAGTATTTAGGAGCCCACTCTTCAATGAATGTTTTCAAAGCCAGAGCAGGGAACAATGAAAGAATATACACATGATGGAGGGGTGGGGGTGGGGGATAACAATATACAAAAATTACAGGCTCTGTAAAAATAAGTCCAATCAATAACAAAGAAATCCACAAATTATTTGCTCCATCAGTGTGGTTTACATGGTGTAGTGGCTAGAGTGTTGGGCTGTGATCTGGGAGACCAGAGTTCAAATTCTCACTCAGCCATGAGGTTCAGTGAGTGACCTTGGACCAGTCAGTTTGTTCCTGCTGCCCCCACCCCCACCCCCACCCCTTTGCCATTGTTGCCTCCCCATGTTTATTTTATATTGTAAGCACTTTAGGGCAGGAACTTGTCTTCTTATATTTTGTAAAACAGTATGTGTGCTGTTAAGCCATGTGTCCAACAACTCAAAGCCTTCTTCCTCAGCAATCTCTGTGTTGCTGAGGGAAAAATAAACCCTTTTTATCTTCACAACAACCCTGTAAAGTAGATTAGACAAAGAGATTGGCCTAGTGGAGCTGAGATAGGAAGCCAGGTTCACACCAACCAAAGTCCAATACACTCATATCTGGGGGTTTTCTTGCCAGTTCTTAACCTAAAAGGAACAGAGGTCTTTCTGCACCCCAAAAACAGCTTTAAGACACCCCTCACTGTGTCTTTCTTAATTGCCTTTTTCAAGACTCAGTTAAACATTTGCAAACAGTTTGAAATCAAACCTCACAAGCTAAAAGGAAACCTTTGCATTTCAAAAGTGTACCTTTGGGGGAATCTATAAAATAAAAAGCTTGCTTTAAAATATATGTTTCAATTCTTTTTTGCTGAGCTCTTGTCTCATTCCCGTCTGTTGTCTATGGTTTTGGTGACTTTTTTAAAAAGCAGGTCTGATTTCATTGACACTCTAAGCATTTAAGTTGCTTGTATGGGTATTATAGGTTTATAGCCCTACAGGATGGCTTTGTTTGTGTAAATTCTTATGCACTCAATTTATTAGCCTTTATGGAGACATAGCTAAACTCTAGGATTATCAATAATCCAATTATACTAAACAGTACAAGTTATAAAAAGAGGGCAAGGAAAATAGTTCTGGGGCTGGGATATTGAGTTACGTCAGGGAATTCCAAAACCTGTCTGGGTGTCAAGGTTGATAAAACGGAGCTTGAATTATGATTCAACAGGTTTTCATAGGCTTCCAACTTCACCTTACAGTCTGCTTGGAAGACTTCCCTGGGAAGACAGATTGACTCTTAAACCACTCTGGAAATTGTAGCTCTTTGAGGGAAATAAGAGTCTCCAGGTAACTCCTGGCATCCTCAACAAACTACAGTTCCCAGGATTCTTTGGAGAAACCCATGACTGTCCAAAGCGGTATGATCCTGCTTTGAATGTATTGTGCGGATGGGGCTGTAGTCTGCTTTTATTGCATTTTGCCAATGGCAACTTTACATGAAACCAAACATAGGTTAGTTATGACTATTATTTCCAATGGGTCTACTGTGAGTAGGATTAACAGTTAATACAACACAGAGCTACATATACTTTGTAACATAGCTCTTTAGCAAAAGAAAGAAAGAAAGAAAGAAAGAAAGAAAGAAAGAAAGAACAGTTTGAAAAAGATCCTGCTTCCAACTGAACAGTTGTATGATTCTGTCTATGAGTACGGTACCTTACAACATCTGGTGACTATCATCCAATTTTTATCATATTGTAACATACCATAAAGAGGTTTTGATATATGACTATCTGGGATAGCCTCCTGTTTCTGTGGATAGCTCAGCATGGCTTAATGTGCATGGGCCATAACTGAAGGAAGCCTGGCCCTTCTGTGATCATTTGCAGGCAGGGGCATTGTGAATGTCTGCAGGCAGGGACTGGAGAAGGCTGCTCAGTGACAAATGGTTTCTGCAGTCAGCTTCAAAAGTGCTCGGTGCCCCAGTGCCAAACTGCCAACTGCTTCCTTGTCAAAAATGCATCTGCACTTATATGGTCACGAAGCGCCCCAGATTCCTTACGCGTGCCTGACTTCTGTGCGTAGAGGCGTGCCAGCTGAGACACACCAGCCCTCAGCAGCTTATGAAGGGGAAAGGCATATTGGTAAGAGTTGTTTAAACTACACATGTCTTCAGTCAAATACACACCCTGACACGTTACCACCACCAGGTTGCAGAAAACCACAAGCCCATCATAAATATACCAGCAAAGAGAGAAGGGTCTATTCAGTCTGGTTCCTTCTTACATACCCACAACTCCGATGAAGATGAAATGAACACCCTGAAGTACAAAGGAATGTGCAAAAAGTTGCCAGCAAGAACCTGATCGTTATTGAGCTGGGGGGGGGTCGTAGGGGAGGGAATGAGGAGGAGGTCTCTGGTTTTCCAGGAACAGCAAGATAAATTTCATAAGAGCACAGAATGGGGTAAGCTTCATTCTTGTGTATTTTGCCCATCCATGCATAGAAATCTCTCACATGGAAGGAAATTGCAGCACCTCATCTCCCAAGCCAAAGAAATTCCATTTGGGAATCGACCTAATGAAGTGGGGGTGGAATTAGCCCTTCTTAGTCAGTGAGAATGTACAAATTTCAAAAAGACCCCTTTGCCTGTAAAAAGGAAAAGAAAACCCCAAATTAAGCAACAATTGGACACACCATGAAATGATTATTTCCTCTCATCACAAGCACTTTAAAAACTCCTGGGTCAGCTTTGACTTAGTCACGGCTTCTTCCTCTGTTTGCCAGCGTCAGAAACCTGCAGCCAGTTAAACAGCACTCAATGCCCAGGGACTGTGCTGAAGGATCACTTGCACCCCACTGAGTATCCACTTGTGCTGGGAGACAGTCTACAGGCTTTTTTCCCCTGGGGCTTTATGTCCTGTTTGGACAAAATCAGTGAATGTCCATTTCTCTCAGTTTCTCATTTTTTTCAGGCAGCTTGCCCCATGTCTGCATTAATTTGTAGAGCAATACCAGTATAATATATGCAGATCTGCAAGTGATTTCCCCCAATACAGTGGCTCCCAAACATCCCCTGCCTCCCCCCAATTGCAATTCACTGTGCTAGATGCTGTGCATGAGCACACCAAGCCCAGAAAGAACACAGGAAGCTGCCTTATACACAGCCAAACCACTAGTCCATCTAAAAAAAGGTAAAGGTAAAGGACCCCTGGATGGTTAAGTCCAGCCAAAGGCGACTATGGGTTGCAGCGCTCATCTCCCTTTCAGGCCAAGGGAGACGGCATCTGTCCATAGACAGCTTTCCGGGTCATATGGCCAGCATGACTAAACCACTTCTGGTGCAACAGAACACTGTGACAGAAACCAGAGTGCACGGAAACGTCGTTTACCTTCCCACCACAGTGGTACCTATTTATCTACTTGCACTGGTGTGCTTTTGAACTGTTAAGCAGGCAGGAGCTGGGACAGAGCAACAGGAACTTACCCCGTTGTGGGATTCGAACCGCCAACTTTCTGGTCGGCAAGCCCAAGAGGCTCAGTGGTTTAGACCACAGCGCCACCTGCATCCATTTAGTCCATCTAGCTCACTGTTGCCTACACCAACTGGCAGTGGCTCTCCAGCATTCCAGGCAGCATTCTTTCTTAGTCCTGGCCTTGAGACATCCGGGATTGAACCTTGGACCTTCTGCCACTGAGCCACAGCCCATCCTTTAAAAAATAAAGTAATATTCCAGTCCTCATGGTTCTGAGTACATGGTTGGCTTAAAGTGGAATGTAGGAAGATCCCTTATATTGAGTCAGACCACTGATCCACCTAGTTCTTTGTTGCCCACTCTGGCAGTCATTTCTGAAGGTTTCAGACTTTCCCAACCATAACTGAAGATGCCAGGGATTGAACCTGGGACCCTCTGCATGCAAAACAGGAGTTCTACCACTGAGCTATGTCCCTCCTATCAATACTATTTAGCCCCTGCTTTCTGGACCAGCTGAAGTTTCCAGACACTCATCTCTCTGCCTAGGTACCAAAGCTAAGAATTATACTCTGTGCAGGCCCAGACAGAGGGGGGGGGATATGGACCACTTGGCCCAGGCCTCCAATTCCAAAGGGGGCCTCGGTCAGCATATTCACAAAATTATTTATATACTTACTTATTTATAAGACTTCAGTTATCCCCAGGGTAAAAAAGGAGGGGCACATTATCTACCTGGCCCAGGGCTCTGCCTGGCTCTGCAAAGCCTTGACTCTGTGGCAAAAACAATACAGACCATAAAAGAGCTGACTAATTTTCTCATGAGTTGCAGGATCAAGAAATGAGTAAGTCACATTTTTTTAAATTCTGTCTAGTACCGTGCAAACCTCAGATCATTTCATGTCAAGCTTTAAGTTGTTGTTTTGTGACCATCCTTTGAAATTTTGCCTCTGCCACACTAGCCCTTGATTCATTAGAACCGCAATTGATATAAAGTCCACTAGGGGAAAAATAATAAAGGGGAAATCAAATTTTTTTGACAAGAGGCATTTATCGGGCAGGCAAAACAGCACACACACACACACACACACACACACACAATATTTAACTTTTGTTGAAACGGATTGAGGACTAGATCCATCAACACAAAGAAATGCTTTCAATTTGCAGCCTTTAAGCATGGAAGGATATTTGCGGTGACGGAGCAATCTGCCACCCACCGCTCTCACCATGGTGTAAGATTTCTGCGGTTGTTCACTGACGGAGACAAGCAGCCAAATTAAAAGATTCCCTGCTGGAAGGACTGAGATTCCCAAATGATGCCTCATTTTGAGTGGAAAATTTATTGGAGTTTCCCTTTTGACCAGCTGCCTGAAACAGGGTTTTAATTTAGCAGCTCCCAGCAATTTTTCCACCAACTTTTCTCATTTTCAAAGAGTAGCAGGGGCTTGTTGAGGGTTAGTGTCTCTCCCCCCCTCCCCCACTTCCATGCTTGCTCCTGGCAGCTTCATGCACCTCAGGGCATATAATTCACCAAGAAATTCTCCTGTACCACCCCACCCCCACCCCCGAAATGCATAGGACTTGGCATGTCTCCCATACATTCCAGTAGGGCTCAGGAGACATTATGGATGAAATGTGCCCAACGGCAACCCATGGTAGGCTTTAGCTTATTAATCTCTTGGGTCCCAACAATTACAGCTTTGGCTGCCAATCAAAGATCCCTGTCCACATGTTCAGTGAGTGATGATCTGGGTTTCTAAGCACCTTCTGCAGGCAGGGAAACATTTGGCAGCCCTTCTTTGACAGCAGAATACTGAAACCAATACACATTTCTGGCCAACCACATGCCCCACCATCCTATATCTAGGCCTCTAGTGAGGAAGCTCTGTATGGAGCAGGGGCACTCTGTTCACTTCCAAGTCAACTTCTATGGCTTTCTAGACTTCCCCCAGAATGCATTTTTATTTGGTAGTACTGCTAAGGCTTGCAGCTGTGTGAATTGCCATTTTAAGGTCAATTATGTGCATTATTAGCATTATTAAGTAAAAATGTAAAAGTGATCCATGTTGTAGGTTGTGAGTCAAAGGTGGGTCTTGACCAGTTGAAGACTACTGTTGTACACAGCCCCGAGCTCCTTGGAATAAAGGTGGGGTATATGTGTAATAACGGGACGCGGGTGGCGCTGTGGGTAACAGCCTCAGCACCTAGGGCTTGCCGATCGAAAGGTCGGCGGTTCGAATCCCCGCGGCGGGGTGCGCTCCCGTTGCTCGGTCCCAGTGCCTGCCAACCTAGCAGTTCGAAAGCACCCCCGGGTGCAAGTAGATAAATAGGGACCGCTTACTGGCGGGAAGGTAAACGGCGTTTCCGTGTGCTGCGCTGGCTCGCCAGATGCAGTTTTGTCACGCTGGCCACGTGACCCGGAAGTGTCTGCGGACAGCACTGGCCCCCGGCCTCTTAAGTGAGATGGGTGCACAACCCTAGAGTCTGTCAAGACTGGCCTGTACGGGCAGGGGTATCTTTACCTTTATATGTGTAATAAATAAATAACTGTAACAAGTCTGTCCACTTCTTTGTGATCAGTTGGAGGCTGACTGAAAAAGGGAAGGCACTGTGAAAAACTGTATTTGTAAGACTTCAGAAATCGCCCATCTTTGCTTTTAGAAGAAACGTCTGTGAATCGGAACACCTATTTCATGCAAACCATGTAACTCTGCAGATTCCTCGTGCCCAGCTGGGCATGAACATTTTGAAATAATACATCCTTTTGCCCCACGCCCATCAGTTGGTGGGGGTTCCGTTACTTTGAGGTCTGTTGAGCTACATCAAGTAGCTGTCTAGAGATGAAGGAATCTTTTGTGTTGTTCCATTCTGGACATCTATCCAAATTTTTGTCTTTATCAGTCAGTTCCCAGCCTTCCACCTTAGCCATGCTCTGAACTCCCATGACTAGTTGTGCAGGGAAATTTTTACTTCTGACACCGTGCTGTACAGAACATCATCAGACAGTTCAACCAAAACCAGGCATTTTTTGCCATTGCCCCTGTACTGCAAAATACCCAACCTTCTGCCATGCATGAAACATTATCTGTTAGTTTCTTCAGATGTTTTAGGGACACATATCTCTTTCTGAGGCTTTCTCTGACTTTTAAGATTGGACCCCGTTATCTCCAAATTCCTGTTTTTGCCTGCTCCCGTTTTAATTTATTTTATTTTTTAGGATTCCATTTTACTGTTTTTATGATACTGTCATATTGCTCATAAACCACTTAGAAGTTTGTGTGTGTGTGTGTGTGTGTGTGTGTGTGTGTGTGTGTTTAGAAATGCTTTTAAACAAACAAATAAACCTCAGTCAGGAACTTATTCATTGGAGTGAAGAAGGCCAATTCTTCAACAGGGTGAACTTACTGGTGACGGATGGGAGTCCCAGCTGCTGGAAATATTTCTGTACCTGACAGATTCCAGAGTGGTGGGAGGAAACATTTGGAAACAAGAACAGGTGTCATGGGTCCCCAACTACACCCTGGAAGCCCATGCAAGAGAAGTCAAAAATAGTGCCTCACCTGGCATTTCCCCTTCCCTTCTCATGGCCTTTCCACTACCCCCAGGTAGAAGTCTTTATTTTTCCCGGTCTGCCTCCACCCAACAGCCTCATCTCCCCTGGCTCCTGGCTCTCCTGCCTCCCACCCAGGCCATGACCATAGAGGCTCTTTCTTGAGAGTAAGAGAATTATCTTTATTGAAACAGAGAAGACAAACTGGCTCAGCAACAGGTAATGAGTCCCAGAAGCCACTACACTCAGGCTCAATGGCACAAAAGGTAAGGCTAGCCAGGTTGGAAGCTGTGGTTCAATTTTAAGGAGTCTGTGATGAAGGCAAGGAGTTTGGAATTGCACAGCAGTAACTGAGGTGTCCCAATGGGTTGACACACCCACCTGCCAAGCTTTTAAAGATGGAACAAGGACTCACAAGACTGTTGAGCATGCAGACATTCACTCCATCGGAGAAGATGTGTCTATTGCCTGTAATGGGAGTGCAGCCAGGTCCTGGTCAACCAGGCTATGCCTATCTCTTCTGACTCCAGTTCCTCCACCCCTAGTGGGCTCCTCTCATCAGGAAGGAAGAGAGGAGATGGGACTTCAGCTTCCCCAGCCGAGCAGCCACATCATGAGAGTGTGAAGAACTCACCTCCTCCAGCCTCTGTTCCCCAGCCTCAGTCCACCCCTCTACTGCAAGTAACCCTCCTGTTCCTCCTCCTCATCCATTTCAATGTGCCACCTGACTCATGACAACACTTTTAGATAGTGTGGGTAAAACCATAGGCAAAAGAGACCACAAGGCTTTGTGAATCAAGTTCAAAAGTTTACTAAGGAAGAAGATTGTTCTTAGGGGAAAGGTTACAAAACATTCCCCAAATAGCAAAGAGGGGGTAATGGAAATAAATCAGGATAAATGCATCCAGTTAGTCTTATCCAAACTGCTTCCTACTGGCTAAAATTCTGTTATGCAAAATTCTTTCAATTAGAGCTCTTAGGATGGTATGGCAGTTAGCAGCTCTCTCTCCCTTTAGCTTCCAGTGCCTGCTTGTGCTCTTCAGTTCCTTCTGAGACCCTCTCATCACTTGTCTCTGTAAATTGCCCCTTATCTATATCTTTGAGCCACTGTTCTTTGCTATTTCGCAATCCACAAATGACCCAAGCATCAAAGTAATACACTTTTACCTTAATCCCCTCTGCTAACCCAACTTGTCTATATTCCACACTTCGGCTTCATTATTTTTTAACACCTCCTGACTTTACCTGCCAGCTAGGTTGTCTCTCAGAAGCAGATTAACCCTATAATCCCCAAACCAAACTATATACAGTACAAGATTTTGATTTCTTTTTAAACAGTCCAATTCCTCCACACGCAGGAATTTCCAAGCTCCAAAACGCAGGGAGAGATTTGGAAGTAGAGAATTTTGGAAGCCTCTGCTACTTCTACCATATTACACCCACAGAGGAGGTACACAAATGAAGATACATGCGACAGGTAGGCTGGCCATGAGTCCTGCTTGACAGAGGACAGTCCTTTATATGAAGGAGCCCTCAGTTTGGAGGGGTGTCTGGCCCAAGTCCAGTTGAAAGATAAGGCACCATAAGAAGGGAGAGCCTTGAAGTAGCACAGGAGCATCAAGCTAAGCCGAACATCAAGCACCTGGTCACAATCTTTACCACAATGATGAGATGTATTCTGTTTCTGTTTGAATCATAGTAATGGCCATCTAGGCCTATAACTTAACATATGCAAATTCCAGGCAAATTCGCCTCCCCTTTTGTCTTCTTCTGGGGGAAGACTTTCCTTCTTTTCATCAGTGATGTGTCCCTAGAGAGAGGCAGAAAGGCACTTTTAATCTCATTTGTGGAAAGGACCAAAGTCTTTCCAGAAGACTATTTTTAAGAGCATACTGTTTCAGTGCTATATTCTCAACATTTATTCAGTCACTTCTGCCTTTTGGGAGGGATTTACAGGAAGCAAGCAAACAAACCCAGATCCAAAACTGAAGGC
The DNA here is from genome assembly GCF_964252035.2 of Podarcis erhardii. Lineage (NCBI taxonomy): Eukaryota > Metazoa > Chordata > Lepidosauria > Squamata > Lacertidae > Podarcis > Podarcis erhardii. The sequence continues at coordinate 41,289,235 of NC_138511.1, forward strand.
CCTGGCAAAGGCTACATTTAACACCCAGCACTTCTCCTCCTGTCTTGCAAGAGCCTCCCCTCCTTTCCCAAATGCGTGGAACAAGCAACTCTCATCAGATAAACAAGACAGAGGCAAACACTTATCGGTCCATCTTCATCCTGATTTACGTTATAGTGTAAAACTACATCACTGGAAGCGGATATGAGTTAGTTTACTGCAATGTTTTCAGTAACCGTATTAAGAATGTAATTTCTCAGGAAAGCAATGACTGTCTTTCACTCAGATGTACAATTAGAGGAATTAGTAATTTGAGAAACATCATCCTCAAGAAGTCTGACACAGAAATTGAAAATTGCACGCAAGCCCTAGAACAGAGGTCAGCAAACTTTTTCAGTCCACTGTCCCTCAGACCTTGTGGGGGCCAGACTATATTTTGAAGGGGGGGAATGAACGAATTCCTGTGCCCCAAAAATAACCCAGAGATGCATTTTAAATAAAAGAACACATTCTACTCATGTAAAAACACGCTGATTCCTGGACAATCCATGGGCCTGATTTAGAAGACGGTTGGGCTAGATCCGGCCCCCGGGCCTTAGTTTGCCTACCCATGCCCTAGAATAAGGCTCAGGGGGCAATGGAGACAGCCCTTCCTAGTTACTATTAGTGGGTTGAATCCAGAGTAGCTCTAAGCAAAGTGACTTAGGGGCATGCCTGTTCCACTGGTGTAATGTTTTGCACTAGTGGGACATTTGTGGCATAAGAGAATGCAACGAGTAGGCATGGGGGAGGATTTTGAGTCAGTTCACAATTAAAGACAAATCTGTGAGAACTAAACATAGCCGTCCTTCAGAATTCTCACTTACCCAAATTTTGTAATGCACTTCTCCAACCAAAGAATATTTATAAAAATGCATATATGGGTTAAAAGTATACATTAAATTGAACACATTCCTGTAAATACCATGCAGAAACACATTACAGTAGAAGAAACTGTTCGCAAAAATGTGGGGGGGGGGGAGTCAAAACTGCATACAAAAATATGTTTATTAGTGGAAATCTGTACTAAAATAAAGGTGAATTTTCATGAGAATATTTCAATAGAACGCAAATTGCTGCAGAAACATAGAGAAGTGAAATTTTTGTGGCTACTTTAAAGTAATCTTGATCAGACAAGCCTACTCAGATGCTTAAAAAGTTGAGGTAATCTGTTTTAGTATCTTAACTTTTGTATGTTTTAAAGCATGGTTATAGATTTTTCTTGACTTTCTTGTTCTATCTTTTTTGTAAACTGCTTTGAGTATTTTTACAATCAAGCGGTGTAAAATTTTTATGTAATTAATTAATTAAGGTTGGGGGGAATAAACTGAGAGCACTGAAATTGACTGATTCTAGGATTCTATCCCTTTCAATGAGTTTTGGTGATTCACAACTTCCTCCTCCATTTTCCCACCGCTATACATGGACCCTTTTGTGTTGGACTAGATGCCCTTCCAAACTGGTGTTTTATTGCAGGTGTATTATGAAACATGTTCTTGACATTTGTGATGGATTCATACTGCTTTATTAGTTGTCCAACAATGCTTCCTCAATGTAATACCACATTGTCACTATCCAGAGAGACTACAGTGCAACAAAAGCAAGACAACAAACAAACCCAACTACATTTGTGGTATGAAAAGTTGCTAGATTTCAGCAGTAGGTGACAGGTTATGCACTGATTGGAAACAAAGCTCTTGGTCTACCCTGAAACTTTTGCAGGTGCAAATAGTATTATAAGTGAGATTACGTATGACCACCTCATTGCATCCTGTGCCCAAATCATCAGGAATGCAGGATCAAAATGACTTTGATGGACCTTTTACTTATTTTTTGTGAACAACCTAAAATGTATTGCATAAAGAACTTACAACATTTCTTCTTGTTGTTCCAAGACTTGTCATGGCAAGAAATGGGAAATCTCCCTTTCTTAACCTCTTCCAGAAATGGGATCATAAAGTTTAGAATACAGCGTTGACAGAGAAGTTGACGCAAAAAATTAAAGCATTGCAAAAAGTTTCTGGATCTGATTAATCTCAAGACATATGGGATATTTTTATCTTCTATGTTACTAGAGAGGAAAATGATTTTACATTTCTATCTACACTTGTTCAACTGAGGTTGATTATTCTGGGACAATCTTGGGAGCAAAAGCTAATGTTACTTAATGTATTCTGCTGGATTTTATTGATTGGTGATTGTAATAATTGATGAAATGTTTCCTCTCCATTGTTTTTGTTACATACTTTTTATGCCCCCCTTTTAAGCCAATAGAAAGATGATATCTTGAAGGGTCCAATGATGGGATGACCTGGGTTCAGATCCCCAATCAGTTACAATTCACTGGGACTCCTCCAGGTGCAAGCCCAATTTCTCAATCTAACCTACCTCACAGGGCTGTTGTGAGAATAAGGCCAAACTATGCATGTCACCTTGAGTTTCTGGGAAGGAGGACAGGTTGTTGTTGTTGTTTTAAAAAGCCACTAAAATATTGAAATTAAGGCTTTAGATTTGAATGGGTATCCTATTGCTTAACAGTGCGACATATGTGTTTTCTCTCGTCTGATACTCCTGAAGAACTTCTAGACTACATTCTGGATTTTCTTGCATGGATTTTCAGACATTTGTGGGCTGGCACAACTTCCATTGAATGGATTGTTGTTCCATCTGGCATCCACTCTTGGAGGGGGGTTGTGGGGAGGGATAATTTTGCAAGGAAGTGTGGGCGATTGCCGAGATGTTACTTTCGAGAAACATGACTAATTGTATCCATCCTTCACTCCGTGTGTCACGCAAGGGCCAACTTATTTTCATCTGCTTATATTGTTGTTTGTCATTAAGCAGGAAGTTCACATCTTTTCTGGGTTGCAACATTTACAACACATGCACATAGTTGCAGCATTCAGGGCTGTACAAGCAAAAACAGGACCCACAACTTGAATATTAGAAAGATAAATATATTTTTATGTCTATTTTCTGAATTTCCTTGGTCTTTTAAAGAGGATTTAGTAATAATTTACAGAATTATTTGTGTGTATCTTTTATATATTTGTAATTAATATTATCATTAATAATAATTGTAATTTGTTGTAAGATGCACAATTCTTTATTGGTTTTCTTGCTGTAGGCTAAAATAGTTATATTTCAAACAACAACAACTTCTCCTCAGCTGGTATTCAATAGTGTATTGCTGCTGAATGTGGAGAATTCATATGGCCATTGTGATCAATAGGCACTGATAGTTCCCTTCTTCTCCCTGAATATGTCTAACTCCCTTTTAAAGCTATCAGGACAATTACATATACTGTATATGGCAGCAAATTCCACAAGTTAACTATGCCTTGCATAATGAAATACTTTCATCTGTCAGTTCTGGCTCTTCTGCCCATCAATTTCTTTGGACGACTCAGAGTTTAAGCCTGATGAGAAAGGGGCCAATTTTTCTTTATTTCAACTTTCTCACCTCACATAGGTTTATACACCTCTATGCCCCATCTTATTCATCTCTTTCCCACAAACAAACAAAAGAAAACCCAAACACATAAGGAAAGTGATCTGATGCCCTGCTCACCCTGGTTGCCCCATTCTACACTTTTTCAACATCTTAAAAGTGCTGCTTATTTGAGAAATAAAAATGTTCCTCACTGTTAACAAAACACCACCTTATCTTTCAGGCAGGCCTAAGCTTGAAGGCTTGTTAAATCCAGATCCATATTTATTATCCTAATGAACTTGGGGAACAAAAAATACCACATCTCAAATTATATTAAATTGCCACTAACCTTCACTAGCAGTCTTAAAAAGGAAATATTTAACATTCAATGCTCATAGTATACCTTAATCTTGACAACATAAAATGCAGAAAAACAAACTACTACCTGGGGTTGTCCAATGGCTTTAATTTTATGCTGTATTTTTCTTGCATCAAATGCCAGCTGATTTTAAATCATTTGGATCTGATAACATGAACCCAGTTTATACAACAGAAAACTTTAAGTTACAAGCACAGTTATAGGTTAAGAGCAGTGTTATGTAAAGCAAGGTGAGAGGGCCTTTTTGGTTGTTGCTCCCCTAGCTATGGAATGCTGTCCCTAAGAAGGCCTGCCAGGAAGTGACTCACTTTTTTTCAGTGCCAGGTTAAGGCCTTCCCCTTTTCCCAGGCATTGGGTGGATAGTGATGGGTTAACATGGTCATATTGATGTTTTCAATGCTGTTGTTGTTGATACAATTCATGAGATTGTGGTTTCGTTACCAGAGATTGGGAACCTGTGGCCCTCCAGATGTTGTTGGACTACTACACCAAACATTCCTAACCATCATGACCAATGGTGAGGGATGATGGGAGTTGTGGTTTAGAAAAAACTGGAGTGCCATAGATTTGCTTTCCCTGTGTTTGGGATTGATTGATGATTATTAAATTTCTATACCACTTAATTTATTAAAAAATCTCCTAGCTGTGCACAAAAAACTGAAGCAACAACAGACAATATAAACAAAACATTACAGAAATGCACAGTTACATATAAAAATGTTACATTTATACAATGTTACTAAGATATATAAATCAATATATGGCTATGTTTTTAACTCTGTATTTGTATTCTGTTTTTAAGTCACCTAGAAACAGAGCAAATGACTGAAATAAATAGTTAATTGTGTAAAATATAAAATGAAGTATCTATTATTTTGAAAACAATCTTACGAATTTGTCTAAAAGGATCGTGCTTATCTTTTTTTGATTTAATCAGAATCGGATTCTAACATGTTGCTTAAATGATACCCACATAAACTTTGTCTGCCATAGTAGAGAACAAGTTTAAGTTCCGAGAGTAGAGAAGCTCTCTTTCTCTTTGGGAAGGTGTTTATTAGTGTAAGGTTCATAGTCTGATTTATCGATTTAGGCCTCCATACCACGATTGGCCGCATCGTACAGCACGCCAGTGTTTCTGTCATGTGTTCCCCTCTGAAGTGTTTACAATATTTTTGATTTACACCTTCCAGGTGTTCATTTGGAAAATATTGCTGCATTTGGTTTACACAGTTTTACAATATATTTGTGGACACCATTTAACTTCCACATTCGTAACTGTTGACATTCCAAGGCCTCCTGGTCAAATGGAGGAGAAGGGGGGGGGCGTGTCATCTACTGGCTTTTAAAAATGCAAGCTAATTGATTGGCTGTATTAGTCAAATCCCCAAACTACATATTTTAGATCAGAGGAAGTTATAAGGATTGCAGAAGAACTTGCTTAATGCTTTTGGTTAACATCTTTCATTAATAACAAAAACAGTCTTCTTCCTTTTCGACCCTCAAAAAGAGAATGAGATTTGCCTGCATCACCATTTTAATTTCCTGTCCAGCAAACATTTACCATCCATGGCAGCAAGAAAAGTCTGGAACCCATGACCCTCCAGACATTGTTGGGCTACAATGCCCATCATCCCTGACCATTTGCCATGCTGCCTGGGGCTGATGGGAGCTGGAGTCCCACAAATATGGAAGGCCGAAGGATCCCCACCCTTGATGTAAAAGGAGATAGGCTTATTCCTTCCATTTTGGAAAGGTTTAGATGCCATATCTCAAAGCATGTAAAGAAGTCCATAGAAATTTCTGTCTCTAAACCTCTTGCTCAACCAACAGGTGACCAGATGAGAAGCAATTTGCAAGCTTGCTCTAGTGTGTCTTTTTCACATGGTTGGATAGTCATGAAATTCCTTTGAGTCATCATACACCCCAACGGTCCCTATTCCCCAACGACAATTTTATTTTCTGGAACTTATCACTTATAAACCCAAGTCTTCAGAAACCTCAGCAGGTCCAGAACATGGCATTCATGCTGCTGACAGCCTTTGCCATTGTCTCAATATGGACAATCATTCCATTTGCATACATTGTAACATTTCTATCCCACTTTTCCCCCAATGAGCTCAAGGTGGCATATGGGGTTCCCCATTTTATCCTAGCAATGACCATGTACCATTAGGCTGAGATGCTCAGAGTCACTCTGTGAGCTCCATGGCAGAACCCAGGTCTTAGTTCAACTAAATCGCACTATAAATCACACTATATGGACTCTCTTGTAGGATTCATAGTAACACAGGAAGTTGCCTTTCACTGGGTCAAGACCATTGGTCCATCCAGCTCAGTACTGTCTACATTGACTGGCAGCAGCTTGCCAGGCTTCCAACAGAGGACATTCCCAGCTCTACCTGGAGATGCCAGGGACTGAACCTTCTGCATGCAAAGCACATACTCTGCCACTTTGCTACTGAGATCACTTTGCTGCCAAGTCCGGACTAGATGGGCAAATAACCTCTGATTTTTATCCTGATTGTAGACTCTGCTCAAGGGAGACCACAGCCACTCAGTTACAGTACTTCCCCAAAGAAAGACAGGTTTCTTCAACAACGGGGAATCAATATGAGTCCTGGTTTGAATAGCTGGGTTGTTGTGATGTAATGTGAGGGTATGTACAATGGATTGTTTTAGCAATGTGATATAAAAGCAAACGAAAAACAACTTTTTAAAAGCATAATTACAAAGAGAGTCACTTATACACTCTATCTGATGTCAAATCAATTGGCTAATTGGCCAGTTGATTTGTGATTGTTGTATTTCTTTTGCACTTGGGTGATTTTGCTGAAAATTATTGTCAATTTCTTAATGAAATGAAAGTTGCTTAGATTATTAACTACTACAACTACAACCTTATTTTAACGTGTTGATCAATTTTGATAGTGATGAGTATATTAAGAAATAATGAAATAATAACTTCAAATGGTGTTGTTCAGATTGCTAGATTTGACATTACTTGATCTTCAGTTCCTTATACAGGTGTAGAGCTGTATAGCCAGTATTTTTTTTCTGGGGGGACACAGGGGGACGCCTACCCCTAAACATTTTGTGAATCTAAGTTTGACCTCATTGAGGGGCAGTATTTTAATATGAGTAGAAAAATGAGAGTACCCCTAAACATTTTTAAAGGAAAAAAAGCACTGTGTATAGGTCCAGACCTTGGTAACCCCTAGGCTAGACTACTCCAATATGCTGTATGTGCGGCTACCCTTGTGGTTGGTTTGGAAATCTTAGGTAGTAGTAGAATATTACACCAGCACTGAAAGCTATGCACTGGCTGCCACTACTCTACCAAGCTAAACTTGAAGGTATTACTCCCTGTGTATAAAGCCCTAAATGGTCTAGAACCAGGTTACCTGAAAGCCTGCCTTGTTTCTTGTCCAACAGCCAAATCACTGTGATTATATGGAGAAGCCCTCCTGATGTTTCCACAGTTATCTCATATTCATTTAGTTTCTACAAAAACTAAGGCTCTTAGCATAGGGGCACCACTGTTTCAAGACACTGTTCCAATTGAAATCAGACAGGCACCTATAACTCTGATATTTCATCACTTGCTGAAAACGTTTGTTTTGGCAAGCATTTTCCAATCATTGATTTGATTCACTGTTGGTTATTTATTCTGTGTTTTAGGATTGTATAATTTGATGGTGTTTCAGTGATCTTATTTACTTATTTACTTTTTTTTTAACGAGTTGGTGGTTTATAAATACACTTGTTAATAAATAAGTTAAAATCTGAATTTAAGGTACCGTATTTTTCGCCCTATAGGACGCACCGGCCCATAGGACGCACCTAGTTTTTTTTGGGGGGGGGAATCAAGGGGGGGGATTTATTTTCCCCCCCCCAGGTTTGCGCAGCCATCCCCAAGCTAAAAGAGAGAGATGTCTTCTGCCTTCAGGGACAGCCTCCAGCCTCCGTGGGGCAGCGGCTTGCCCCGCTGTCCCCCGAGCTTGTGGGGCTGGCGATGGGGAGAAGCAAGCTTGCTTCTCCCCCCCCCCCCCGCCAGCCTCCAGACCAGGTCCAGGAATAGCGGGGTGGCGGTGCTCTGCCTCCCCGCTATCCCCCGAGCTTGTGGGGCTGGCGATGGGGAGAAGCAAGGTTGCTTCTCCCCCCCCCCCCGCCAGCCTCCAGACCAGGTCGGGGAATAGCGGGGTGGTGGTGCTGCGCCTCCCCGCTGGCCCCCGAGCTTGTGGGCTGCAGGCTGCTGCCCGCAAGCCTTGCGAGCCCGCGGGACCTCCCGCCGGGCTTGCAAGGCTTGCGGATAGCTTCCTGAAGACTGGAGAGCGAGAGGGGTCAGTGTGCACTGACCCCTCTCGCTCTCCAGGCTTCAGCGAAAGCCTGCATTCACCCCATAGGACGCACACACATTTCCCCTTCATTTTTGGAGGGGGAAAAGTGCATCCTATAGGGCGAAAAATACGGTAATGGTGAATGCCTCTCTCCTGTAAGGCACAAAGATGTCAAAATGCACACAGGAACCTTAAACAGTCATGTAGAAAACTGCCTGCCATTTCACACACTTTGGAAGCTCCTTGTGAACCATTCATAGCAGATTGTAAGACCATTCGTGTTTTTCTGGCATACTTTAGAATAAAGGCCTTTCTTTATTTTATTTTTTAAGTGCTGTAGAAGCTATTGCAGGAGAGAAGACTACAGCAGATGGAAGAGTGTCATCAATGATGTATAATATATAATGAGCAGAGCTCTAGCCCTAACCCTTGGAATGAGAATAGCATAATTGCTGTGTTACAAGCACATTCTGATTTTTATCTGCAAATTCTGGAGAGTATATGTTTGTATTATTTTTCTCCCTCCTGCCCAGATAGATGAATGACTTTGCAGCTGAAAGCCTTACATTAAAGCTTATTTGCATTTAATATGCAAGCTTTTTTATTTTTAGAAAAATACAAATACCATCAGAAAAGTGATGGGGACTGGCAGGGCTGGTTGTTATCAAGATAATTATAAGAAACCAAGACGAAACTAATGACACAGCAATAAAACTGTTGCAAATTAGCAAAGCTAAGCAGGATCTGGTATGGTTTCAAATTGGATGGGGTCCCACATGTTGAGATCAGGAGTTAACTAGATGACCCTCAGAATCCCTTCCAGTTCTATGAGTCTAAGATTCTGTATCTGAAATTGACCATTTGTCCAGCCCTACTAGCCTGCATAAAGAACACAATCTGTATGTGAAAAATACCCTCTGATCACTCCTGTCATGCTCTGCCACTAGCTTAGATGCCCTTCAGCAGAAAGAATTAGACACAATCTCAGAGAACACTCTGAGCAGCTTTTACAAAGTATTAAAATACATTTTAATTCATTTAGTCCTTAGTAGATTCTGCTCCAATCAATTCCCCTGCAGTTACCCTCCAAATAATCTCTACAGAAATTCATTTTCAACCTCCTTCCCAGTAATCCAAATCAACCTCTGGGTTAAATTTCTTCTGAATTCAGGAAAGTCTGGGGCACTCAGAAAAAGATGAAGGGCTTGTGTCTCCTAGACCCACCCCAATAATAGTCCCCAAAGGTAGGATGCTTCTGAATAACTGATGCCAGGGGCAAACTGGAGGTTGTGCTGCCTTTTGAACTTCCCACTGATGCCTGGGTATCTGCCCTTGGATGCAGGAATTTTGGTCTAACCCAGAAGGGCCCTTATGTCCTTCCAAACTCACCTAACTGAAATAAAATTAGATGGTAAATATTAAATTGGAACCTATATGGGACACATCTGTGTATTTACAGGCATGCTCAACCTGATCCAGAATGAGCTCCTGGTCAAGGGTGGGGTCTTACTTTAGTTTTTTGAAGAGAATTTCCCTCTACTTGGCCTATTTTTGTACTTGCAGGGAGGCAGCCAGGAAAGAAAGGAATTTTCTGAAGAAAACCAGCACAGTCCTCCAATCCAGAGCTGGAACACATTCCAGACTGGGGAGACCTCGCAGCTATTTTTTCTCTGAAAATAAAATGCCTCGATGTTACACGTGTGAATAATGTCACAGGCAGTTTGGTCCTGCAAAAATGTGTTTTGGGTTAACAAGTACGTTGCTTTATCTGCATGTCCCAGAATGCTAAAGCTGCTTCGCCTCTTGTACTGTTTGAACACTTTTATGCAGTCATATTTAAACATCCTATCAAGAACACTTAAATTGCTTTTTACAGCCTGGTTTAATGTCTAAACAATAGGTCATACTTTGTGGTCCAGCATTTTCAGTATCATACTCGACAAATAATAGCAATAGATCAGCAAACAAATGTTTTGCCAGAGTGGGGATTATTCATTTTGCCTAATTTGTCTGGGGTAAATCTGGAATTTTCTTTTTATTAGAGAGGCAGACATCGTAAGTAAGTAAATAAATAAATTCAACAAGCTTATATATTAAAGGGGAAACGTGTTAAGATTGGCTGTCAAGTTTTGGGGTGCCAAGTTTTAAATCAAAGCACCTTACCAAACACCAGGTTAGAAGGGTATATCTTTATTCTTAGCTAGACTTGAAAATTTGTAAGTCCCTTCATTGGATTTGTTTCATATGCAGTTTTCCTTGAGCTGCTCCATGACCATGTTGGATAAAAGCTCACATGTTCTCTGCCTAAAACTAAAACAATTGACATCGCTACACATCAAAGGCAATGCCAAGGCAGACTATGTATATATGTGTGTGTGCACATGGACACATTTATTGACTGCTAATTATCTTATCAATTTATAGTGAGCATGTGCTGCACTTAATTTATAAAAACTTGGAGGGAAGGTTGTGATTTCCTTAGGAAAGAAATTCGATTCAACTCACATTTAAAGGATAAGCAACCTATTTTGCACTTTCTGAAGCAATGCACAAGCCGAAACATAGCTATCCTTCAATAGTCTCACTTCTCTGAATTTTACAATGCAATTCTCCACCCAAGTAAGACATACAAAAATGCACCTATTGGGGCAAAGTGTGCATTTAAAGTCATATATTTGTGAAATGAACATACAAAAATGCCTTATATTAGGCAAAAATGCTTTGCAAAATTGTGTGCATTAGGTAAAATTGCATAGAAAAATGTGTCTATTAGGAGAAATCAGTGCTAAAATGGTAGTGAATTTTCATGAGGACTTAAAAAAGAAAAGAATTTGAAAACTGGTGTGGAAATGTGGAGAACTGAATTTAAGAGTGGAAAAATGAAAAACATATAAGCAACATTGAGATATTTGTCTATCCCTACATTTTCTGCATGCACTGTCTAGTTCAAGATATCTCCTTCAGCTATTGTACCTTTCTTATAAACGTTTTCTCTCTTTTAATATCTAAGACACAAAGAAGCAACGGCTGCAGAAAACAGGAATGACTTTCAGGTGACACTTACCGGGGAGGAAACATCATTGAAATAAGTGGTGACTTACTTCTGAGTAGGATTATACTTCCCTAATGAAAGTGACACAACACAACCCTACTCCAAAGTCCAATGAGTTGACTTACTCCCGGTGCTCAAGAGACTCTCATTTTAACTGACAATGGCTTTAGACGAATCGTGGCCACTATAATTACTTGGGCTCAAACACGATACACGTACATCAACAAAACATGCAAGTTTGCTTAAGATAAGCCATATTATCTGAATAGTTTCATGAGTGGGGTTTATTTTTCCCCTACGTTTAAAGAAACAAAACAAAAAACGAAAACAGAAAATCTGAATTCTGAGTTTAATACTTCAGTTTCAAGCTGATCTTGGCTCCCCCCAATCAGTTCCAAAAGGAAATGGTGGGTTATCCAATATTTTGGATCTTGGACTCTTATTGAAAGAACATGTAACTTGAACTGAAAGCTAATAATGTAGCAAAGGGGAGTGGGGGGAATCTTTGCCAGTTGCCAATGCCTGTTAAATGGGCAGATTAGCTGTCTTGCTTTTTAACATATAAACATCTGAAACCCGTTTCCTGTTTGGGGAGGGTGAAACTAGGTGGATGACCTCAGGCAAACTTTTTTTTAAAAGGAAAAAAAAAACATAAATGAGAATGGTACATAGTACAGGGGAAAAGGCCACTCTTGGTGGTCTTGTTACATGCTATAGAGAGAGGCAGGGTGGGGTGGGGTGTGCGGGGGAGAGAGAGAGAGAGAGACAGCGCACAGGAGGAAGGGGGGAAATACAAAAATAAACTTTTACCTTCTCACTTTCAGAGTAGGCACTGCCATTCCTACACTGGGGTCTTCTGCTCTGCAGAGTGTCAAAGGCTGTCATTGCCAGCACAGTTCCAACAGTTAAGTATACACTTCAACAGAATCCAAGACGAAACATTCGCTCAAATCCCCAATGGCTGGTCCCTGTCCTCGCTGCGTGCTACAAGTTCCTACCCTGGCTGTCAAAACCGAACGCAGAAGACAACCCAGTGATTGCCTACTGTAAATGCCAGTACAGAACCTTGGCAACAAGGGAAACCGCTGGCAAATTGGCTCTTGACTCTTTCCCATTTGAGGAAGGAAGGAAGGAGGGAAGAATGAACGAAAGAATGAAAGGTGTGGTGTGACAAGGGAAAGAGAGAGGACAAAAGGCAGAAATTGTAATCATCATCACAACAGCTGTAAGATGTTGCTGATTGTGGCCTTTCTAGATGAGACATAGATGTTCTGGGCTAGGAATGGGGGGTGGATTTGGTTTAGTTCGCATTTAAAGGCAAATGTAGCAAATTCGCACTTTCTAAAACAATAAATGAATCGAAACGCAGCTACCCTTCAAAATCCACACTTTTCAAAATATTTCAGTGAAGTTCTCCGGCCCAGCAGTGTGTACAAAAAGGCATATACAGGAGGATAAAATATGCCTATAGACACATATAACACCATGCATTATGTACGGGGAAATGGCTTGCAAAAATGTGTATATTTGACAAAAACAATCATATTAAAATGTGTTTATTAAGATAAATTTGCCCCCAAATACTATGAATTTATAGAAGAATATTTCCAAACACAAACACACAAAATGCTTCAGAATTGTTTAGAACTGAATTTAAGCGTAGACAAAAACGAGAGAACCAAAAGTTGATAGATTCACGCCCCTTTTAATTCTGCCGTTGTGCATTAGAAAAAGACTTGGGTCACCATTTGCTGCTGGACTTCCACTGACCCATTTTCAAATGTATCTGTGACCCATTGGTCTTCAGCTTGGCAGACAAAACAAGCTACCTTAATCAGGTAAAACAAACTCCTCACTTGCAGGGCTGTCCATTGGGGAGGAAGGAAAACTATGTGAAGTCTTTCGTTTCCTTCCATTAAAACAAATGATACACTTACGCACCTTAAAGAGCTCTATAAGCACATCAGAGCACATATGGAGCTCTGGAATGACACTGTTTTTATTTCAGGGTAAACTTCACTGCCCCCCCCCCCCAAATCTAACTAGTCTTTATATGTAGGTTTTATTTATTTTATTTTATTTTTAACACTGGGTTTTGGGAAAGGCCACCTAGTTGTGGTAAAGAGCCAATCTTATTCCAATGTGATGGATCATTTTCTTTGTACAGATTTCCATTTGTGACCCTAAGTAAATCAATTCATCTTTTGTGCATTCTTGAGAAAGAATCCATGGATTATCAGTACTTGCCATTAGTTAAGATGGCTTTAGAAAATGCCAGCTGCTATATCATCTCCTTAGTTCATAGTAGGGAGGGGGAGGGGGAGCCACAGGCTAGGATAATTAGTAAAATTAAGTGACTTGGTATTTGGAATTTGTTTGCCTTGCAGCATGAGCTTCCCCACCCACCCTAGATTTTCTCCATCTTATCATCGAGCTTTTGACATGACAGGTTAATGCGAAAACCCCCAAGCTGGGCTTCTGCAGCTAATCGTCTCGTGGTCCCTCTGTCTGGCTTCTCCTCCCGTGAAATCTGAGCTCCTCGGGGAACAGAAAAAAGCAACAGTTCCAACTGCCCCAAAACATTTACTCAAGGGCGATTGCAAGTTTCCCTTCTCAAGTTCATTTTGACTTTAGTGTCGTAAGATTCTGAAAGGCCATGACGGATATGGAAATATGTGAAGCCTTTTAGCAAATGATACACTGAGCTTCTTTAGGCACAGCCTTCACTGCCCAAGAGGGTGTCCTCTGCACTTAACAGACAATCAAAGCAAGTCATTCTGCGACTAGAAAAACTGTATTCTGCAACGTCCACAAATTATGCAAATCAAGCACATTTTGCAATTTATTTATTTATTTTTACAATTTTTCATCCTTGACTTTGATTCTCCTAGGTGTGGGGGATGCAGCCAGGCAGTGTGTGTGCAAGAGCAAAGGGTAGCAATTTACAGAGGCTAAAGCACCACAGGCCAAAACTCAAGTGCCAAATACACTTGGAGAGAGACACTATATATAAAAGTTTATAGGTGCCCTCTTTGGAGGCAGTAATGCTTATGGGAGCCAGTTGCTGGAAACTGCTGGAGGGAAAAGTGCTGTGGTGCTCAGGTCCTGCTTACAGGTTTTCCACAAACATCTGGTTGGCCACTGAGAGGATGCTGGACCAGGTGGGCCATTGGGACCTGGGAAGACCTTTGTGGACCGATGTGGCAACCCAAAGAATGCATCTTAGCTGGGATTGGTAGTTTGCACAAGCCGTTGCCCAGGGTTGTTGAAGAATAAGTCATTTACCTTTCTTGTTAAACTATCTGGCTGTGTCAGCTAGGCATGAGAGTTGATAACAAAACATAACCTTCAATCAAAACAAAATGAAAAGAAGCTTCAAAACAGTTCCCAAATCAGACACCACCTTGGCAATCAACCATATTTGAATGCATAGAAATATTTCCTGATTCCAGCTGCAGCTGAAGCAACAGATGGACTACCGCCATCCTGAAATCTTTGCCTAGGACAGGGTGACAGAAAACCTCATCTGAGGAAACTATGTGAAACCAGGACACATTGTACTTTGGTATTGAGCCATTTAGCAATAGGACTGTGACCCTGCACTTAAGTATAAAAATGGCTCCAGGATGATGTCAGCTTTTCCAGAATTGGGTTGTGGCTCATGATCTGCAATCTGAGAGGTGCAACTCAGAATCCCCTGCAGAATGGGAATCTGCATTAGCTTGGCGCTGCAATAGAAAATGGTGCAACATGTGTTGGGGGCAGATTTTGCACAGCTTTGAGTGATGTACCACAAGACCAGCCTTAGGCAAGCTGGTGTCCTCCAGACGTTCTGAACTGCAACTTCCATTAGCCACAGAGCAGCTGGCCCCAGCCAGCATGACCAATAGTTGGGGATAATGGACACTGTAATCCAAAACATCTGGAGAGTACTAGGTCAGCACAAGGTCCCCAGAGACACCTGTTGGATGAGTTAGTGCAACGTTGACTAACCTTTGGCCCACCAGATGTTGCTGGACTCCATCTCCCATCATCCCTTGGCACTGACCATGCTGCCTGGGGCTGATGGGAGTTGGAGTCCAGCAATATTTGGAAGGTCCCTAGTTAACAACCCCTGGGTTTGTGTAACCGAAAGAGCATATGGCTAGTCTCATTGCCTATGCAGTTCATGCCACACCCATAATGATTACAGCTAAAGAAAGCAAAGAACCAAACTGGAAAATAATTATTTCCCCGATATTCTAGCTTAGAATTTGCTGCATTAAAGCAGTTTCTGCCATCACCACTTTTCCGTCCATCAAAGTCAGAAACTAGGCGGCCATCCCGTTTTCACAGCCGTTTCCGTGTATTCCATATGTAATCCCAATGTTATTTCCGTTTCTTAAATTCAGAATAGGAATTAAGCTAAAGCGGATAAACCCCATACCCGCCCGCTGGCTTTGTACTTGGCATTTTCCTGCAGAACTTTGTTTATCTGCAAAATAAATTAAAAGGTGCTAATTTTAGCTTACGAAAAATGGATGTCTGCTTGTGTCAGATGGAGTTTGAAAAAGATAGCTGGGGCAAAAACTATGTCATCTAAATATGGCATCCCATGAGATCAAAGAGAGAACTGTATACATCTGCCAAGGCTGATTGAAACGTTATTGGTGCTCGCTTCCGTTCCGCTAAGTATGTGTTCCATTGATATGAGTAATTTGCCAACGCTGTGAAAAGAAAAAGCCAGTGCCATCTGTCTATGCCAGTTGATTTCTATGGTATCTGAAACCTTTTTTCAAAATAAGGATCCAAAATAGATGTCCTCTTGTCTCCCCTGCATTTCAGCTCTTGCCAACAGAAAATGGCAAGGGTTCAAAAACAGTTTTTAAAGAAATGTGCGCTGGAAATTGCATGGAGGCCGATAACCATCTTGCCTTCCCATGACTAAGCACTGACATTTAAATGTTTAAAACCAAGTCAAAAATGATGCATTGCAGCCCCACCTGAAATTGTTTTTCATTGTCTTTACTTCCACTTTCTGGTCCTCTAAAAGGAGAAGCAAACATCTTGGGCGTGCTGACGCAATCATTTCACATTATGTGATGGAAGTGGGAGTCCGTAGCATCCAAAAGGACACTAGCAAAACAGGAACAGCTCTGGCTGCCTGTTCAATCCTTCTGCCAAATGGTAGGCCTCAGTCTTAGCATCTTCAGGTTTGTGAATGGCAGCAGCATTGCTAGGTCCTTGAATGGCTCCTGAGACAGGCTGATGACACAAATTTGCATTAAAGTTACATATGCTAACTTATATGTGTCAGTACAAATTTAGGCCAACACAACTTGTGTTTTAATTTGCTGGAAGCTGCCCAGAGTGGCTGGGGGAACCCAGTCAGATGGGTGGCAAATAAATAATAATAATAATAATAATAATAATAATAATAATAATAATAGGGAAAGTGAGGAAAGTAAAAGAGATAAGGTTGTGCATTACTCTTCTGATCAGATAAAGGCCTCACTGTGGTACTTGAGAGTGGATCCCATCTGACCCAGGACAGTCTGGGAACAAGAAGACTTGGATCCAGGCCCCAAACTGAATTGAGATGATGTTTTGAGTTTAATTAGGTTTTAATTAAGCATGCAGTAGAGAAAGGGGAGGAGACTATGTGCATCTCCTTCTACACACATACACACACACACACACACACACACCACCCAATCACTCCTCCCCCTTGACTGCCTGAGTTCGCTCCAATCTGACCTGGGGCAATCCAGGGCTGCCTCAGCCTGATTCTGGGATTTGGCTGTATCTGATACGCAGCCCTAGTGTGGACTCAGAATACTTTCTTACATATGAACCTTCCTGATCCCCGAGATGGGAACATGGGAAGCTGCCTTATATTGAGTCAGACCATTGGTCCCTCTAGCTCAGTACTTGTTTGTATCGACAGGCAGCAGCTGTACAGGATTTCAGAATGAAATGAATTCCCAGCCTTATCTGGAGATCCCAAAGCCTGAACCTGAGATGTTCTGCAGGCAAAGCAGGTGCTCTGCCGCTGATCTACAGGCCTTCTCAAAGATCTGGGGATAACAATCTCCTGGTGATCCCAACATCAGTTTACCAATAAGCCTTTTAGTGCTGTGCCCTAAACTTTGGCATCAGCTAGCCAGCAGTGTGCGACAGATCGAGGGTCTTGCCCTTTTTAAGCAGACCGTTATCCAGACCTTGCTTTTCTTTTCTTTTCTTTTAGACAGATATTTTCAGGACTTGCATCACGTCAGTTGTTGTGACTAGTGTTTTATTGGCTTCTGTAAGGAACATTTTTTCCCCAGGTCTGGGAGAAGAGAAGAAGCTAAATAAATATGACAAATGCCTGTTTCAGATAAAAAGTAGAGCCCAGTGCAAGAGGGGAGGTCCCTCTCCGCCCAAAATTTATAAAGCAAAAATAAAAATGTAGGTGCTGCATTCGCCATCTCAACAAAAACATGAGTGAGAAGGGAAATGGGAATAAATAGGAAAAGTCGAGGACAAAGTTGCTGCTTGAATACCCATTTTATCAGAGAAAGCAAGGAGCTATTCGTCACTCGATGCATGTTCCATGCAGGGAAGTGAAGTAATTGGAAGGAACTAAGCCTGAAACTGTTCCCCTTCCTGCAACACTTGTAAGGTTAAAAGGATAAAGATCCATCAATTTGTACTGCCTGACCTTGCCATGCTGGTTTTCATCTGGATTCAGATGTGCAGGATTAACCCAGAGAGGCTTGCCTGACACTGATTTAAAAGCTGTGTAGTGGGGCGACTCCCAGCAAATTACATTAATTGGGATCTTTAATCTGGGAATGAGAAAGGAGGAGAAGGTCCCTTATCGGGCGTGCGGCATATGATAAACAGATGTCTCTTCATGCAGATAAATATGAGAGCGGTGTTTATTGTCGAAGCACTGCAAATCAAGCATTTTATTAGCCAGCGAGGGCAAAAGGGATTTAGCGACCTACAAGCCAACCTTGGAAAGCTGTGCTGAGAGCAAATTCTGGGAGATGCCGAGCTCCAGAAAAAGGCGAGCGAGTCCATGACAGCTAAAACAAATCAGAAGCCAATCAAATGAAATGGATGGTTAGATGGCATTAACCATTCATGGTTGAAGGATGTCACTAACCATTATACCAGCCTATGAGATGTGTGCCCACATTGCGAATACTGCCCCTTGTTATTTGTGATTGTTCACATACTCTAACGTTACATTCCTGTGCCATAAGGAATAAGAGATGGACAACAAAAGTGGACCCACAAAGAGCTAATGGGTGCACATCACACATTTAAAGCACTTTTAGGCCACTTTAACCATCATGGAGCATCCTGGGAACATCCTTCAATTTGGATAATAAATGCAGCATAGTACAGGCTCAAAAATGAATGGGGTAGATAAAAGAATATGCCCCCACCAGCAGTTTAGGTCACATTTGAAGCACTATGATACTGTGGGGGGAATGGATATAGAGATCACCTAGCTGTGGGGTAATTGATAAAAGAATTTGCTGCATTGCTAGGTCCAGAGTGCAGGCTAAACATATACTCTAGCAGGACAGAGCCCCCAGCTGAGTTTAAAAATCCAAAATCATGCAGCACAGACAAATATGGTTAGTTGGACCTTTTAAATATCCCATTTAGTCCACTTACAGTGCTTCCTTTCTCTATCCCTCTCGCAATTAACAGACTACACTGTTAGTAAGTTTAAATGCTTTACTTACAAGCTCCAAAGGTTAGATTCATATGTTATTCCATGCAGCAACAAGAAGAGAGCTTGATTGCTATACTACTCTGAGAACTGTAGCTCTAGAAGGGGAATAGAGATCTCCTAACAACTCCCAACACCTTTAATAAATGGCAGGTCCCAGGACTTCCGGGTCGGCGCCATCGCCGAATGGCGGACTCCCTCCGAGCTCCGGAGGGAGCCTGCACGGCAGGGGCTGGGTCCTACCGCACCGGCGATGCGGGGACCCTTAAAAACCACGGCCACGGGGGCCGTGGACATGGAGACTCGGCTGACACCATTAGCGCCCTCCCGACTCGTGAAGGAGCCTTTTTAAAGGCTACGGATCGGGTGCCGGGGAGAAGCGTGGTGTTTTGAGTCCTCTGCTATCCCTGCCGTGCGAAGCCGCATGCCATTCGGCGGAGAGCGCTGGCTTCTTCCTTTGAAAATTCGGACCTAAAAGAACAACCTGTAAGTAATTGGAACTTGGATTAAAAAGAGGGACAAAAATTTTAAAAATTTCGGAGCGAGCGGGGGAGGCGCAAAAAAGGAAGTCAGCCACCCCCTCCATTGTAGAAGGGTCAAAGCAAAGGATCTGATAACTAAGATCGGAGTAACATCATTTTGGCAAGTTTTTAACCTCGCGAGTGAAGAATATGAGATTGAGCTGGAGGAGGAAAGTAGAATTCGGACTTAAAAACAACCCCCCCTGGAACCCCGGGAGCGATCGATGACGGAGTTTGGAGAGGAGAAAGGCAAGTTTTGACAGCTGTCAAAGAGCTGTCAAAGCGGAAAATATGATAGAGACTATGTTACAAGGACTTTGCTGGTTATATTTGTTATAAATTGAATACAAATTGTTTTAAATAAGGATTACAAAGTTACTAGGGCTAATGGATGTGATCTGGAAGAGAACTCAGCTTTTGCAATCCACCTAGAGGAGCCGAGGGACATTACAAGTTTTAGCTGGAAATTGGAACTGAACTGTTTATCTCCTGGGAAACTGCAGAAATGGAACATTATTATGACTACAGAGGCTACTACACCGAAGAAGACAATGGAATCATCTGTTGTGGAATGAAAGGAATTTGACGTAATGTTTTGTTTCTGAATAACAAGCCTCTGCAAAGGAACTAACTTTTGGAATTAGGACATTTGTGCAGGAAAACAGGGACAGAAAGAAATAGAAAGAGGAGTGTGATCAATAAGAACAACAAAATAACAAGAATTGGACCAAGTTAAAAGTGGGGACATTTGGGACATCCAGATTTGACAAGCTTAAGGATTATAATTTGGAGTTTTTTACTCCTGGATATAAAAATCTGGATGGAAAAAATGGGCCTCTCTTTGAGACAGAATCCTTCCATGATTGGACATTCGAAACTAAAGAGGACTGGCAAAGGACTATGATTTAGAGAGACGTGGAAATATCGGACATTGAGGAACATTGGGAACGCAACCGGGAAAAGGGGGGGTGGGAAATGTGGAATCCTTAAAGGCGTAAACTACGTTTTATTTAGGCTATATACATCTACATGGTATTCTAAAGGGGGGAACTCGTGGTGGGAATAAGCCGATTTTAGGGGAATGGAAAATAATGTTTTTTTTAAAAAAAAAATTTGGGTTAAGGATAACAAGTTTGAATTGAGGAGAAGAACTTGTTGAGATTATTTGAGAGATTGGGAATACAAGGGGGGAGGGAAGGGGAAGTCCTGAAGGGATGTAATTGGAAAAAGATTTGAAATTGGATGTTTTATTAATTTGTAATTAATTGGAAAACTTTAATAAATATTATTAAAAAAAAAAAAAATAAATGGCAGGTCCCAGAATTCTTTGGGGGAAGCCATGACTGTTTGAAGTGATATCATAGTGCTTTAAATATATGGTGTGAATGAAGTAAAATCGCTGCTTAGAGTATGGCATGGCTAAGTCCCCTAATAACATGACACATTAAAAATATAGCACAGGTGAAGCCCTCATACAGTGCTGTCATGAATCAGGAAGAGCCTTTGGCTTATATTTCAGCTCTGCCACAAACCCTACTAGCAAGTTTTGAAATCACATACAGTATATTCTTTTTACTGATGCTCTTTATCCTGCTCTTTTTCTGATTCTGCTGGGTTTTGGTTGTATGTTTTAAGAAAACTTTTATTTTTAATGTTTGTAAAGTGCAGTGCAAGAATTTGCTAGATAGCTAAATAAAAATTCACATAAGTCAAGCCCATTTCGTTCAATAGGAGTAACTCCCCATATGCCACAGGATCAGAGCCTTAATCACCATGACTTTCTGGTTTCATGTCCTGGTCTCAATTTGTGACTAGTTTTAAACTCAACCCCCACCCCCACCCCAAGGCCTCCCCAGAGATGAGCAGATTAAAGCATGTTCCCTTGTTCTCGAGGGTACATTAAAATAGACCAAGTTATCTTAAAGATGAAAGAGACATGAGAATGAGGGAAATTATGTGATGGTTTTTTTTTTAAAAAAAAAAAGATTTAAAAAGCCTGCAAGTTGGTTGATGCAACTAAATACAGAAAAAGAATTATTTTTATGTGGAAACTATTGTAGGAAATCACTTGACCTCATACTGCACCCACTGAGGGGCAAGGGGCTCAGTAAAGCTAGGGAAATGCAGGAGTGACCAACACAAAGACATTCTCAAAAATGTTTAAGCTATGCCAGTGCTCTTCAACCTTGGCTCCCCAGATGTTGCTAGACCTCAACTCCCATCAGCCCCAGCCAGCTTAGTCAATGGTTAGGGATGATAGGGGTTGCAGTCCAACAACATCTGGGGACTCAAAGTTGAAGAACATTGAGCTATGTGATCTTAGCACTGAAACAGCTTCCCAAACTTGAAGCAGAGGGAAAGGAGTAGCTATCTTTACCTGCACGTTAAAAGCCCTGAGGATATTGCAACAGCAGTGCTGCAGCCAACACATTATATCCATGCATATTAATTGGCATCAGCAACAATAACAAAGCCTCAGCATGCATCACAAAAAATGGCAAAGTTTGCCCTGCAATAAGCATGTTTCCTAGTTATAAGAAAAGGCTTATCACATGTCCTCTCAGATGATACACCTTTTAACGCAGGTGATGGGAGGCAACGAGGGATAAGCAAGTATATCCATTTTTGTTTTTATCCATTTCTCATCTTTCCAACCTTACATTCAGTGCTTCACTTTTCCACATCAGTTTGCAATTCAAAAAAAGAAGAAGTTTTCATGAAAATTCACCAGCATTTTAGTGTAAATTTCTCCTAAAATACACATTTTTGTGTGCAATTTTGCCAAATAAACACATTGTCACAAACCAATTTTCTCTAATACCATGCATTTTTGTATACTATTTTCCCCTAATATGTGCATTTTATTCCTTCATTGACTTGTGAGTTTCTTTCTTTTGATTTTCCCCCCAGAAGAGATTATTGGTATGTGAAAAACTGGTATATGGGAAAAACTGGTGGGAAATTAATGAAAGGGGGGAGAAGTGAAGGGAGACCAGGTATAAAAATGATCTCTAGTAAAGTCACCTTTAACCGTTCTGCAAAATTGTGTTAGTTTGTCTGCAAGCAAAACCTTCCAAACCCTATCATACCAGTTTTGCATAGTTAACAAACAATCACTTCTTCATAAGAATGCGATTTCCATCTGGGCTGCTATCAGGAAATGGATTATTGATGGCTTAAATAAAATATCTTTATTAGCTACTCAAAGTAACAACAGCAAGGGTCCTAACAATACCAAAATAGCAATACCAAGCCTGGGTCTTTAACCACTGTAAAATTTAGAATTCTAGAAATCACATGGAACACATTGTTTGAAAACTTGTTTGTGGCCTGACACTCCTATCCTAAGTGAATATAAGTCCCATTAGTGGAGCATCCCCACCAACAAAAAGAGTAAACTAACCCACAAAGTGAGGAGACATTTTAGTCTGCCAACTTAATTCCAAATGGCATCCAGCATTCAAATGACAATTCAGTCTGCTGCCCAACTTCAGGAACGCTCATGCTAATTTTGGTGAGGTGGCCAAACCAATGACCAAAAAAGCCAAGCAAAGTCAGACCAAATTCACATTTCTGTCCTCCAGCTTGATTCAGAAATAGTGTCCAGTGTCCAAGCATCAATGAAAACAACCTCCTCTTCCCCCTTGGGAACGCTCTTGCAGAGTTTGGTGACAGTTTCTTAAGAGGTATCCAAATGCATAGAGAACAAATAGGCAAACAGACAAGACAGACAAACCGCTTTCCAAAATATATAGTAGACAGTGATAGCTATAGATCAGGGGTGGCCAAGCAGGTGCCCTCCAGATGCTTTGGACTACAACTCCCAGCAGCCCCAGCCAGCATGGCCAGCGGCCACATTGTGCCTCCACTATTTCAGCGTCAGAAGCATTATGCTTCTGAAGACCAGTTGCTGGAAATTCCAGGTGGGTAGAGTGCTGCTGCACCCAGGTCCAGCTTGCAGGCTTCCCACTGTGAGAACAGGATGCTGGACAAGATGGATCACTGGCCTGATCTAGCAGGCTCTTCATATGTTCTCAAATCAATGGCTTTAAATCCTTTAATTTCAGCAGGTTTCTTCTGAGCATGGCTTCCTGTTGGATATTACCCCCATTAACCATTAACCGGTGTGATTTCTACTGGCATTCAGATGACCACGCAGGTAAACCTTTCAAATGTGGGATCCAACTGAATTGAGTTCCATCATCTCTCCACCCACCCAAAGTGGCAACAGTGGTGCCATGCGGTGGGGAGAGGCCTCTACTGGCTTTGGGGCCAATGCCAACCTCCCCCTCTCCTCCTTCTCTCTGGAGGTATCCCTGGGATCTTCCTGCACTGCTCACGCTCTGTTCCTTTATACGTTTCTTTGCATTTGAACACATCTGCTTCCTATTAGAATGGCAAATATGTTATTTTAGGATCCCGTGTTTGGTGCAAGCCTTTTCTCAAGAGATGAGGACCAGGAAAAAAGAGGGAGCGGGGAACAGTTGGAAGCTATTTCTGGAAGCCTCTGAAGCCTCTATTCTTCCCACAAACACCGTCAGTGACCAAGTCAAGAGTCCATTTAGGCTTGGAAGAACAAGCCAAATCGTTTGCTGTTTTATTCCCCTGACACACTTCACATATTTCTTGAATGGGGGGGGGTGTTACAAAAATGTACATGGAAGGAAGTCTTTTGCAGCTGGACTTGGAATACAGAGAGGGTTTGGGTCAGCTCCCACCCTTCATCAAAGAACGAAGCTGACTTGAATCCTGGATTCCAAAAGATTCTCATTCCAAGGTATTTTGTCTTCTGCAGAATCCGTTGCTCTCCCCCACCCCTCAGCACATGCTGGGGGAAAACAAAAAAACCAGGAAGGTCATTTGTTTCCTAACAGATAGATCCCCCATTATCCAGAGCTTACGAGAGCCCAAACAACAATTTATAAACTCTAAGCTCCGTTGCTCTTGCAAGATGAAGCGCTTTAGTGTCGAAGCCAAGCCAAATCTTTAAATGGTATAAGAGGCATTTGGTGGGGCAGGAGGGGGAGCAGTTCTTCCCTTTGCCCAGCTGACAGTAGGTTTACAGTTTATAATCTGGCCTTTGTAAAAGCATTTGTCAGCCTGTATATTTCATTTTAAACCTCGACCACCCATGAGCAGCGACCAGCAGGAAGTGCCTTTTTCTCTCACACCAGCAGCCCATTTGCAAGCCGACTGCAAAAGATCAGAATTTAATCACAACGGGGAAATTTCTTGGCCCTATCTCACTAACATCTCCAGAGTGGGGGGGGGCATAGGGGGAAGCTGACTTTTGTTTATGCAAAGACAGTCCTCCTCTCTAAATTTGGAAATCCTAGGTATTCTCTTAATCCTTGAGCTGTAACAGGGATGCTGTGGATCAGGCACCTTCTAGCCTCCCTCAACTCACCCAACCAAAAAGCTTATATGTCTTTTTTTTCCCCCTTTAGGAAAAATAACACTTCAACAGCCCTTTGAGATGAATGGCAATTGTAGCATTAAGCCTAGATCTATATAAGCAAACATTTCGGGTGCCATGGTTCCACTCAGTGCAAGATGTGTGACTGGCCTGTGCTTACCTGTGGACAGGTGAGCAATGGCTCCTTATAGTTTTTGTAGCAGCAACAACAAGGGTGCTTCCAAACATGTGTTTTTATTCTGGGGTTCATCGTGCTCCTCATGCATGCAAAGGGAAAAAATGCAGTGTCCACACTGCTTCTCAGCCTAACCCTTACCTCACAGGGTTGTTGTGATGGTAATATGAAGAGGGGGAGAATGATGTATGCCACCCTGAGTTCCTTGGAGAACAGTGGTATATAAAACATACTAAATAAATAAAATGCAATAAAATAAAAAACACTCCAACAACTCCCCACTGCTCCATCACTGTTCTGCATGACGTCTACTCAGTGCTGTTTAAATAAATGCTGCATCACAAACCCTCCAAGTGTCCCTATTTTCCAGGGACCTCCCTGGTTTAGAGAAGCCACCCCAGTTTCTGATTTGATCCCAGAATGTCCCAATTTTCCTTAGGATGTCCCTATTTTCATTGGAAAAATGTTGGAGGCTATGGCATTATCTGACCCCCAAGCTGTCTGAATATCCTATATAGGGAAGTTTTTTAAAATGTTTAATGTTTTATTATGTTTTTATATATGTTGGAAGCTGCCCAGTGGTTGGGGCCACCCAGTAAGATGGGTGGGGTATAAACACTAAAAATTATCATTCTGGAAAGGGACATCCCTATTTTCATCAGAGAAATGTTGGGGGGGTATGGCATCACATGAAAGTGAGCTACCAGGTGTCAGTGCTAGAGTACAAAGCTCTAAACAGCTTGGGATCCATGTACACAGAAGAGCACCTCCCATATCTCAGGTCCTACAACGTACAGAGCAGAGGAGGCCCTACTGGTGATGCAGCTGATGGGTGCTGCATCACTGATGTGGAGCTGTGACAGGGCCTTTTTGGTGGTGGTCCCACATTTGTGAAATGCCATCCATGTTGAACTGTGTCTGTCTCACTCATCATTAACATTCCTGTTCACCCAGGCATTTGATGATTGAAAGATACTGTTCCTGGCATCCTTGACATTTGCTGTGAAGGCATGTGACTGTATTTAAATATCTGTAGATGTTCTTAATGTTTTCCTATGTGTTTATTATCTTATTTGCATTGCATTGCATTGCATTGTTGGACTGCCTTATTGTTTGCCACGCTGGGCTCCTTTGGGATAGAGGCCGGGCAAGAAACGCAACCAATTCAGCAGCAGCGTCACTGCACGTGATCTGCAGTGCAGGCTGGAGTGTGTGGCCTGGACTATCTGCCTCTTTACCAGCCTATTTGGCCAGGGGCTGTTCCCAACACCACTGCTTGGGCTGAGGTAGAAGAAGGCAACTACATCAAACAGCTAGCCAGCCGAGGCCAGCAATAAGCAAGGCCAGCCATCACTAAGGCATCAGCTCAGGAGGATGCAAATGGCAGAAGGTAGCTCAGGAAGGAAAGGCTGGTGAAAATGCTGGCCCCAGCATCTGCCACTTACCCAGGGCCGGCCCACCCATGAGGCAAGGTGTCACAGCCACCTTAGGCAGCAGGATTCATGGGGGCAGCAGATCCTGATGTAGATCCTTATTCCCCCCCTTTTTTTTTCCCCCTGATAAAGATCTTCACTCATCTCTTCTTCCCTGGCCAGGGGGTGGGGGACAACATTTTGTGGTTCGCCTCAGTTGCCAAAATGTCTTGGGTTGGCTCTGCACTTACCTAGTGGTAGGGCTGACCCTGCCCAGTCCTGCTCAGCTACAGCAAGCTGACAGCCCGAAGAAGGGCTGTAGCTCAGTGTTAAACCATCTACTTTATGTGTAAAAGGTGCCTGGTTCAATTTACCGGAGTCTGCACCTTAGGTTGGGAAGGACTCCTGCCTGAAACCTTGAATTGTTGCTGCCAATCCTTGTAGACAGTTCTGACCTAGATGGACTAATGGTCTGACTCAGTACAAAGCATCTCCCTATGTTCCTATTATTTTGGAGCTCTCAGCCCCCGACAGGCACTGGTGGTTAGGTTAAAAAGTGTACATATTACATTTTCACCACATTTGCCAGGCAGTTGCTGGTTTTTTTAAAAGGAAAACAAACAAAATGGGGAAAATTTCCCTTATGCCCTCAAATTTATGTTATATCTCTGCATAAGCCACTACGTCACTAGAAGTGTGTGGGAAACAGAAGGGAAGGAATGTGTTAAAATGGCAAAGATTCTTTGGAACGGCGGCAGATACCATTTTACAAAAGCATTTTTCCCCCTCCCAGTATCGTAAGTAACACTCAAATGTTATCTCTTTTTGCTCAAAGGTTTAAAAGGGAGGAAATAGCATAGTTTTAACTTTTAAAGCAAGTGATAAACCCATGGGGGTTTCTTTTGCTTAGTTGCAAATCATGCTAGAAAATTTATTGGCTGGGAAGTTCAGCTTTGAGATAAAGTCTATATCACCATTGCCTTTTCTACATCTCAAATAAATCATGCACAAAGTGGTATTTTAATGTAGAGCTTGTGTAGTGTAACTACTAAGAGCCTGAACCAGGATTCAAATCTTGCCTCGCCATTCAAATGGCAACTAAATTGCTGGGGGGGGGTTATCCCCCCCCCCAGTGCAGATAAGTGCCTTCAGAAGAGTGCTCCAACAGGGGAGGGAAATGTTAAATTTCTCCTCCATACCAGTTGGGACTCCAATATTATGAGCCACACCCAACCCAATTCTATTTGTATTAAAGAAAACTTGCATATAGGGTTACCATATTTCCAAACCAGGAAACCCCGAAAGTTGTTGAGCTTTTTCTTAGGAAAACCTGAAAGTTGTTGAGCTTTGTTTTATGAAAATGCCCCAAAAAAGTGATTTACTTGCCGAAGATCCACCACTTTCCATAAATTCCTCCTGGACGTCACTTCCACCTTTGACATCCCAGTAATGTCCAGGAAATCCCAGATGTATAGCAGCCTCTCTTTGTTCCTCTCTTTGTTTTGGGTTTTGTTGTTGTTATATTTGGGAAGGAGATGAAAGCTTCAAAGTGCAATCACACTAAAGAGGGCTGACATCAGCACCTAGTATCCAGGGTGGCTGTCAAGGCCCCAGGGGCCCACAGCAGCTGTTTGATCTACTCCTCCCTTAATTTGTGGGGTGGGTTTCCAAGCACTCCATCTTCAGGAAGCTGGAAATAGTCACCCTTTTAATATCCCACAATTCCACCTAGTGTCACATGGGGCATTGTGGGAAATTACAAGGTTGCCTATTTGCAACTACTCAAGAGATGCTCAGAACATAGGAATGAAGGAAGCTGCCTTATACAGAGTCGGACCATTGGTCCATCTAGCTCTGTATTGTCTACACTGATGGACCACAACTCTCCAGGGTTTCCATCAGGATTCTCTCTAGTCCTACCTGGAGATGCGAGGGATTGAACCTGGGACCTTCTGCATGCAAAGCAAATGCTCTGTCACTCAGCTATAGCAGCCAGGTAATCCCTAAAGGGACCCCCACTAGAGGACTCTTTGCCTTCCCAAAGCTGACTCTGAAACTAGAGAAACTTCAATGCATGTTTCCAAAAATGTTATCCTTGTGTGTAAGTGGATCTCATGATGTCAGACAAAGAGCCTTGACACCTGGATTGTACAACCTCGGATTGGCTACGGCGATACCCCTGGCTGTTGAAATGCAGCCTTCACTCCCCCAAAGGCCTGGCAAGTGGCATCATTTTTGGCTTATTCCTTCACCGCTTTTGTTGGCCAACAGCTGCTTGAGAGAGCAACAAAGGAAAAGTGTGGGATTTCAGAAAGAGTGAGCCTGCCCTGGAGACTCCCATCAGCTGCATCTGATTTTACCTCTTCACTTCCGACGCTTTGCCGTTCCGTACTGTGGTGAGAGTTTTGACCGTCTCTGCTGCGTATAACTTGTTCCAGGCTTTCAAGTGAGCAAATGCACTTTCCAAAACAGGGATTGGATTTCGGTTCATGTGAAAGAGCAGAGACTATGCTTTTAGCCGTGGCGCTGTGTAATGTAACCTAAGGAGGTTGAGGGGTGCCATGTTCTTTGCTAATTTGTACATGTTGTGCTGATTGGAACAGCTCAAAGGAGTGACATTTACCCTGGGTAACTGGAAAACGCCAATGCAGTCCAAATTATAGCTGGGGCAACTCTATATACTGACACAGGAAAGCCACAATTGCGGTACTGTTTCGAAAAGGTAAAGGGGGGAAGTCAGTATCCTGGGAATCTCAGCTTTAATGCTTGTTTGTTTTTTAAAACAACAATAATAAAATGTGTTTCTACCCATATTTGATTGCAGGGATATGCTTGAAAGTGTATGGGCTATTCCTGAGTTGGAAAAAAGTGCTAGAAACTAGAAGAGTTAATGAAAAATATTCCTAATGGGGTTTTTTTGGGAGAGGGGGCTTCAATTCCCTAGATAGTATAGCCCCAAACCCTAAGTATAGATAAGTCAGAATACATTGTGCAAAATTATACTAACAAAGCAAATTTGATTATTTTGATTATTTTATTTATTTATTTATTTATTTATTTATTTATTTATTTATACCCTGCCCATCTGGCTGGGTTTCCCCAGCCACTCTGGGCGGCTTCCAACAAAGATGAAAAATACACTAAAATGTCACGTATTAAAAACTTCCCTGAACAGGGCTGCCTTCAGATGTCTTCTGAATGTCAGGTAGTTGTTTATCGCTTTGACATCTGGTGGGAGGGCGTTCCACAGGGCGGGCGCCACTACCGAGAAGGCCCTCTGCCTGGTTCCCTGTAACTTGGCCTCTCGCAGTGAGGGAACCACCAGAAGACCCTCGGAGCTGGACCTCAGTGTCCGGGCAAAACACTGGGGGAGGAGACGCTCCTTCAGATATACTGGACCGAGGCCATTTAGGGCTTTAAAGGTCAGCACCAACACTTTGAATTGTGCTTGGAAACGTACTGGGAGCCAATGTAGGTCTTTCAAGACCGGTGTTATATGGTCTCGGCGGCTGCTCCCAGTCACCAGTCTATCTGCCACGTTCTGGATTAGTTGTAGTTTCCAGGTCGCCTTCAAAGGTAGCCCCACGTAGAGCGCATTGCAGTAGTCCAAGCGGGAGATAACCAGAGCATGCACCACTCTGGCGAGACAGTCTGCAGGCAGATAGGGTCTCAGCCTACGTACCAGATGGAGCTGGTAAACAGCTGCCCTGGATACAGATTTGACCTGTGCCTCCATGGACAGCTGAGAGTCCAAAATGACTCCCAGGCTGCGCACCTGGTCCTTCAGGGGAACAGTTACCCCATTCAGGACCAGGGAATCCTCCACACCTGCCTGCCTCCTGTCCCCCCAAAACAGTACTTCTGTCTTGTCAGGATTCAACCTCAATCTGTTAGCCGCCATCCATCCTCCAACCGCCTCCAGACACTCACACAGGACCTTCACCGCCTTCACTGGTTCTGATTTAAAAGAGAGGTAGAGCTGGGTATCATCCGCATACTGATGAACACCCAGCCCAAACCTCCTGATGATCTCTCCCAGCGGCTGCATGTAAATGTTGAAAAGCATGGGGGAGAGGACAGAACCCTGAGGCACCCCACAAGTGAGAGCCCAGGGGTCTGAACACTCATCCCCCACCACCACTTTCTGAACACGGCCCAGGAGGAAGGAGCGGAACCACTGTATGACAGTGCCCCCAGCTCCCAGTCCCTCAAGACGGTCCAGAAGGATGTTATGGTCGATGGTATCAAACGCCGCTGAGAGATCTCACCTTTGTCCCTAGCCCGCCGGAAATCATCAACCAGTGCGACCAAGGCAGTTTCCTTTTTTTAAAAAAAATTAATGTTTATTACTTTTAAACACTACAAAAAAAGAAAGACAAAAGACAAAAGACAAAAAAAATACAATACAATATAAAAACATTACACAGCACTAACACCATAAACTAAACAAAACAAAACAAAAACACTTTAACACACATCATACAATTTCAATGTCATATCTTTCATTTACTTGTTTCAACGACCTCCTCACACCTCCCTTTTTGTATTCCACTTCTATTGATTGTTTCAGCAATTCCTTTCCATCTTCCTCTGTTTTCTATCCTATAATTATCTTAACATATTCTAACCTTATTTTTCCCTAATACTCTAATAATCTATTTATACTTAATTCCTTATCACATTTCTACTAAAGCCATATAACTTCATTCCAACATTGTTCTAACATTCATTAATTTTACAATATTTCTATAAATAGTCTTTAAACTTTTTCCAGTCTTCTTCTTCCACCGACTCTTCTCCCTGGTCTCGGATTCTGCCAGTCATTTCCGCCAGTTTCATCAACCTGGTGATCTTCTGTCCGATGCTCTTAGCTCTTTTCCAAGTCCCTTCTGCAGATCTTCTTCGTATTTATACAAAAACTTTACTTTGTCTTCTACTGATCTTATTTTTATTTTCCTTCCTTTGAAGCTGAAGAGTAGACCTTGGGGAAACTCCCATCTAAAGATGATTTTATTCCTTCTCAGCAAGGCAGCCAAATCTCCGTAGTTAGACCTAAGATCCAAAAGGTATTTCGGGGCGTCTTTAAAAATTTCCACTCTTGGCTGTTGTACTTCTAGGTTCTTCTGGTAGTGCCAACAGTCTCTTATTCTGTTCTTCTCTTTTTTCCCTCCTCTTCCAAGTCTGAAGGCCCTCACAGTTTTAATCTCTTCTTGACCCAAGTCCAAGTCCCAAAAATCAGCAAATTCCTGTGTGAGGAAATCTATCATACTTTCCTTCTCCAATTCAGGTAGGGCTCTGATCCTCAAATTCGTTTGTTTTTCTTTAAGCTCAATCATAGGAAGCGTCGACTTATGGTGATCCTGTTGCCTCTGTAAGGCTGGGACTCTCTCTCTCTCTCCAATTGTGTTACATTACGTTCAGCAGCAACGGCTTTCTTCCTAGCTTCCTCTGCAGTCTGCCATGTCAAAGTAGATTCCTGTATCAATTTCTGGATGGTTTCTGTATTGATATTCACCTTTTGTCCCAAATTATTTATACTTTCTGTATTTAAATCGATTTTAGTAGTTGCAGCTTCCACTTTCGCATTTGTCACATCTACTTTCTTGTTAAGCTGTTCCAGTAAATCATTTATCTTATTTAATGCAACCACTAAGGCCTCTTCTATCGACATTCCTCTTGATTTTGAATATGCTGGTACAAAAGCAGTAGTAGAAATTTACAGCATGTAATGCCCTAAGAGAGAATGTAATGAAAATGATTTACAGGTGGTACATAACACCAGTCAAGCTTGCAAAAATTTACACTTGCCTGAAAATAAATGTTGGAAATGTAATGAGACTGAAGGTACATTCTTTCACCTTTGGTGGACATGCCCAAGGATTAAGACATTATGGGAGATGATTTATAATGAAATGAAAAAGGTATTTAAATATATATACCTTTCTGAAGAAACCAGAGGCCTTTCTCCTGGGCATGGTTGGCCAATTGGTGCCAAAGAAGGATAGAACATTTTTCATGTATGCAACAACAGCAGCAAGAATACTCATCGCGAAGTATTGGAAGACACAAGATTTACCCACCCAGGAAGAATGGCAGATGAAGTTGATGGACTATATGGAACTAGCGGAAATGACAGGCAGAATCTGAGAACAGGGAGAAGAGTCGGTGGAAGAAGATTGGAAAAAGTTTAAAGATTATTTACGGAAATATTGTAAAATTAATGAATGCTAGAAAAAAGGTGGAATGAAGCTATAAGGCTTTGGCAGAAATGTTAGAAGGAACTAGGTACAGATAGATTGAACTATAAGATAGAAAATAGATGAAGATGGAAAGGACTTGCTGAAATAGTTAATTGAAGTGGAATACAAAAAGGGAGGCGTTGAGGAAGTCAATGAAACAAGTGTATGAAAGTTAAGATTGAAAATATTGGAAGTGTTTTTAATTGTTTTTGTTTTGTTTTGTTTTGTTAATTTAATGTTTTATGTAGTGTTTTTGTTTTTGTTTTTGTCTTTGTATGTTTAACTTTTCTTTTTTCTTTTTGTAATTTCCAAAATCTTAATAAATATTATTATTTTTTAAAAAAACGAAAGCAGTAGTAGAAGAAGCAGGGGGGCCTGATGTTGAGGCTCTCCTAGATTGTTACCAAGACCTCCCAAACCTTACTGTTTTTTCAAGAATTGACTGGTCAGTTTTTTCTTTTCCATTAACCATAACACTTAACCGATTCAAGGTCAGTCCCAAAGTCTCACAGTTTTTTATCTTGCAGCTGGAAATTCCCCCAGCCCAGCTCTTGTAACAGTTTCAAAGACTTCCTCTAGAGGGAAACAGTTTCTATTTAAGTTAGTCCGTAATGTCCTTTTTTTAAACACAGCTCAAGCAATGAAGTTAGTTTCAATTTTCAGTTACTTTTACTCCTTTTTAAAAGCAGACGGAGACAGTAGAAACAATGTATTTCTCTTATTAGCTAGCTGTCAACGAACAATCGCTGTCAGTGAACGTTCCAAAAAAAGTCAGTCCTGCTAGCAGCCCGTTTCCAGGGTCTGAGCAGCGGTATTTTAACTCTCTTCGCTCTCTCCCGCAGCCTTATTCACTTCACAACTCCCCCCCCCTTCTCCTGCCTCCAAGGGGGGTTTAATATTCTTTACCGATGGAAATTTAGTCCTTTACAATAGGCTTTCCAAGACTTCAGCTTGCAGCCTCATTGCTTCAGTCTATTTACAAAAGGGGAAGGCGGACTTCCTGTATTGAACCTCCCCGTTACGATACCAAATTAAACGTTTAGAAATCCAGTTCTCCCGCTTCAGC
The DNA here is from genome assembly GCF_964252035.2 of Podarcis erhardii. Lineage (NCBI taxonomy): Eukaryota > Metazoa > Chordata > Lepidosauria > Squamata > Lacertidae > Podarcis > Podarcis erhardii. Next base: position 41,322,994 of record NC_138511.1, read on the forward strand.
TCTACTCACGGGTAGTTACTTTAGAATCAAATTGTCCACAGGAAAAAGTCAGCGCTCTCCAGCAACAGCTATGCAGCTTCGCTCCGTGGAAGAAGCAGACGATTTGAAGCACCGCGCCGCTCACCCCACGTCGCTCCGGACCCCCGAAACCAGGTTTCCCCGCAAGTAGGGGAGGCGCAAAAGGTGCCCGCCGAATCCCACGTTCACAGGCTTCTCCCACCTGTGATTTTTTACGGTTCTCTGCCTTCGCCGTGGCGGCCAGACCCAGATTCCCACAGGGCAAATTCCTCCCGATCAGAGGAATTCCGCCATTACCGGAGGCGCCAACCCGGAAGTCCGCGACCAAGGCAGTTTCAGTCCCATGATGAGGCCTGAATCCCGACTGGAAGGGATCCCGACTGGAAGGGATCCTGGAGTTGTTCAGCAACCACTTGCTCAATCACCTTGCCCAAGAATGGAAGATTTGAGACTGGGCAATAATTGGCCATCGTGGCCGCATCTAAAGATGGTTTTTTAAGAAGCGGTTTAATAACCGCCTCTTTCAGCGGGTCTGGGAAGGCTTCCTCATGGAGGGAAGCATTCACCACCCCACAAAGCCCATCGCCCAGTCCTTCCCGGCTAGCTTTTATAAGCCAGGATGGTCAAGGATCCAGGAGACAGGTGGTTGGCTTCACTCATCCAAGCAGCCTGTCCACATCCTCGGATGTAACAGATTTGAATTGATCCCACACAACTTGACTAGACAGGACTCTTGCACTCTCCCGCCCTGGCCCTGCTCCCATGGTGGAGTCTACTTCTTCCCGAATCTGAGCGATTTTATCTGCAAAAAACTTTGCGAAATCATTGCAGGAGATCATGTGGCCCGTACTGGGCCCCGATGTCGCAGGTGGTTCCGCTAAATTGTGAACCACCTGAAAAAGTCTCCTGCTGCTGTTTTCTGCAGATGCAATAGAGGCGGCGAAGAAAGTCTTCTTCGCTGTCGCTATCGCCACTTGGTAGGCTCGCCGTTGAGCTCTAACCTGTGTCCGGTCAGATTCGGAATGAGTTATCTGCCACCGGATAACTTAGATTTTCCACAATCTAAGCAGGATTGCAAAAATTCCTCTGTTCTTCACACAGAATTATTCACTACCGTGGCCCAAATTCTTATTTTCATTTCAGAGTACATTTTTTAAAGGAAGGGGAGGTACCTGCTGATATGGCTCTACTGGCTGGGCTTGATGAGAGCTGTAGCTCAGAACATCTGAAGAATACCAGATTGGCAAAGGCATACCCTCCAACATTTCTCCGATGAAAATAGGGATGTTCTATGTGATAATAATAATATCAGGCATCTTCTAACATACGTAAAAACATAATAAAACATTCAACATTAAAAAAAAACCTTCCCTCTACAGGGCTGCCTTCAGTCTTCTAAAACTTGTATGGTTACTTATCTCCTTAGCTCAGGGGCCCGAGACATTTTGGCACCTGAGGTGGCCAGAAAATGGTTTTTCCAAGCCAGAAAAGAAGGGTGAGTGATCTTCAGTGGAAACGGGTCGGAGAAGACCACCAGCTCCTCCTATTAGCCAAGAGGCCACTCTAGAAGTGGCATGGGGGTGGAGTTGCTGAGGAGGTGGCAGATCCAGCCTCCAAGAAACACACTGCAGCTGTTGCTTCTACCAGGGCAGTGGCAGTGGCAATGGGCAATGCATTTCTTGGAAGCTGGATCTGCTGTCTCTGTGGATCCTGCTGCCCAAGGTGGTCATCTCACCTTGTTTCAAGGGTGGGCCGACTCCAGTCTTGTCTGGGAATAAGGCAACTCCTCCTGTTCCTGTTTAAACCATGAGTACTGGAATCTTCCTTTATTTTTAGCGGAAGGGTTAGGGTTAGGGAGAGCACATGTGTTACCTGCAGAACAGCCCAGGTTCATTCCCTCTCATCTCTGCCCAAAACCCTGGAGAGCTGCTACAAGTCAGTGTAGTAGACACTAGTGAGCGACATGGACAATTGATCTGACTGCATGGAAGGAAAGTTGTTACTGAAAATGCTGAAGAAGGTGGTGGTCTGACATGGAGCAGGCAGCTTTTAATGTTCCAGGGAGAGGGCTTTAGCTTTCTAATAGGTCTGAGGCCCTATTTCCGCCATCTCCAGGTAGGTCTGGGGAAAACTCCTTTATGAAACTGTTTCCAGCCAGTGTCAATAATACTGAGCTAGATGGACCCATGGTGTGACTCAGTAGAAGGCAGCTTCCTTCTTGTGTTAATGCCAAGACCAGGGATATATTTTTCCTGGTGGAAAGACATTTTTCCAGATTGGGTAGTTGAACAGACAGCCGAATGAGACTCTCTGCTGTCCTCCTGTAATGATGGCCTTGCTCTGTGTATATAATTAGAGGTCAGGGGAGTGTCCACATGGGCACATTAATCCTGCGGTGGAGACCACAAAGTCTTTCTCCCATCCATAATCAGTGCCTGACCTGGCAGGAACAGCAACCACCATAATAGCTCTGTATAACAATGCTGCATTCTTGCCAGGCCTACTGAAGGGGGTGAGGAAGAGAAGGGAACATGGGGCATTTTCCAGGAACATCTAAATGAAAAAAGTTTTGTGCCTTTGCGTCCAAAGAGGCAGACAAGAATGAAGAAAGCTCATGACTGACCAATGATAACATCTGATGAAAGTCCTGGTTAAATTTAGAAGAGGCCTGCAAAACTGGCCTATTGGGGACTGCCTGGTACCTTCTCCCCATATTCTTCACAGACAGCAAAAAGCAGACTTCACTGGTTTTGGACTACAATTCCCTTCAGTCCTAGCCATCATGACCATGTTGGCTGGGACCAATGCTAATTGTAGCCCAAAATACCAAGTTCTATCAGGCTGACTAGAAATGGAGCACTTATGGAGCTCTAGGTTGGCCACTACGTATATAGAACTGGCGAGAGCTACAGTGAGCTAGGTGTTAGGGCCTGGTTTACAACCAGAATTAAAAGTCAGAAGAACATCAGAAATGTTGTGAGTTTGGGTGCAACTATGCATTAAGCAACTCCCTTCTGAAGGCTCCTAGGGCTGGCAGAGGGGGTGCAAAGACAGTCCCTCTCATCCCTCCTGTGCCCACAGAGACCTTCCCTAGCACATGTACTGTCCCATCACACACACACACACACACACACAAAGACACACCACTGAACTTAAGTTTGAAAGAAGCCTTCATTAGCCAATAGAAGGATTTTTCCAGTCACAATTCAAGGGCAGTTACTGCTTAGGTGCAGAGAGCTGCGGTATGCAAATGGGCCTCTGGGCAAATGGGCCTCTGGGCCGCAAAGAATTGGTGCCCTGTGATCTGGATCAGCATCCCTCTTCCCACAGCGGTGAACCAGATGCATCTCAGAAGCATACAAGCAGGGCTTGAAGGCAGCAGCTCTCCCTTGTCATTGCTCCCCAGCAATTGGTATTCAGAAACATCTGGGGACCCACAGCTGAAGAGCATTTGAATACAGAAGAGCAGCTGAAGAACATCTGGGGACCCACAGCCGAAGAGCTGAATACAGCAATTGGTATTCAGAAACATCTGGGGACCCACAGCTTTGTTTGAAGGTGATGGTGATATTGGTTTTCTCCTTTTGGTTTCTGTTCTCCAGCTTCATTAATTTAAACTCAACTTCAGAGCATGTTGTCTTTTTGAAAAAAATACTAAGCTGTGATGCATTACAGTGGTGCCTTGCAAGACGAAAAGAATCCGTTCCGCGAGTCTCTTCATCTAGCGGTTTTTTCGTCTTGCGAAGCAAGCCCATTGACGTCTTAGCGGATTAGCGCTATTAGCGCTATTAGCGGCTTTTAGCGGCTTTTAGCAGTTTATCGGCTTAGCGGATAAGCAGATAAGCGGCTTAGCAGCTTAGAAAAAGGGGAGGAGGGAAAAAAACCCGCAGGAACTCGCAAGACATTTTTGTCTTGCGAAGCAAGCCCATAGGAAATTCGTTTTGCGAAGCACCTCCAAAACGGAAAACCCTTTCGTCTAGCGGGTTTTCCATCTTGCGAGGCATTCATCTTGCGGGGCACCACTGTACATATGTGTCAGGGGTTCAGGGAGAGAGGCGCAGATGAGGGAGGAGACAGAGAGCGAGGGGGAAGGATTCCAGGGTGACGAGGAAGAGGACGACAATGACCCAAGATTGTCCATGAGTCCGTCCAGTGAATCGGAGGACTCCCAAAAGGGAGCCCCTCTGGTCAGGCCAAGGGGAGCTAGAGGGGGAAGCAGTCAGGAGCAGGGGAACGAAGGGGGAACCCCCAGTGGGAGTTGGAGATCGGGACCGGCTGCTCCGCCGGAACGGAGTGAAGGGGGTGGAGTGACCAGTGTGTCAGAAGGAGCAGAACAGGAAGCAGAGAGGGGAAGGAGATCGGGGCAAGACGTCCTGCCGGAAGGGGCGGAAAGTAGTACCGAGAGCAGTGTAACTGTCGAAGGGAAGGTCAGGAGCAACGTACGCGCGCCAAGTTCAAAATGGGAGGCGCGCGGAAGTGAAGAGAGTCCTGGGGAGGAGCCTGGTCCCAAAGCCCGAAGGAGGGGGGAGCAGGCGTCAGAGGATTCAGCCTCTGGGGAGTCCCGAAGGGAGAGAACACAGGGGGGCAGAAAGACCCTGCGGAAAAGGAAGGAGAGGAAGAGGTGGACCAGTACAAGCCTCTTAAACTGGTGTAGAGGCGGGACTGACTCAGAGGGGACTTCAGCGGTCTAAGCGTAACAGACGTGGAGTCACGGAGCTCGGATGCAAAGCTAAGAATGTTCTTCAATAAAAGCTTTTGTACATAAGCCGGACTGGACTTTGGTCTCTTGTGAGCTGGGACCACGGGTGGCTCTGACAATATGTTTCGTTCTTTTTCAGATCAGAAGTTCTTTAGGAGAGAATTCCACATGGACCCCAAATTTGAACTCCAAGCTGAGTGCAGATAGAGTTATGGCACACTGGTTTGACAGAGCAGGAAAGTGCACTTATCTAACATTTGATTGGTTAAATTAATTTAACAAAAACATTTTAATCAACCACAAAAGAGCCCCCAATTCATTGATTTAAAAATGTTCTACTCAGGGCTAACTACTTCTCCATTATTTTTAATACAAATGCTTATGGAAACTGCAGGTAGCATCATCTTAGAAGAGGCTTTGCTTCCTGTGTGAGAGAGAAAACAGATGTTTCTTGCAACATCTGTATGAATCATATAAAAAACAATGTTTCTTCAGAACTAAGAAGCTTTTCTCATATGCAAAAATATGCAGATTTAATCAATAGAGGCAGCAATCCTATTAACACTTCAACAGCCCAGTAATTTAAATATATATATGCTCAAAGTAAAGGGCGCTGTTTTGTATTCATTACATTTTTGTTCTACTCTGCAAGTATTTTAATCACACAAAAGCCCTGGTTAAGTCAAGAAATAATAATCGCCCAAGACCACCAGTGAATAGCACTTGAACCTGCACTTCCGACAGTCACATCCAACATTCTAGGGCAGTGTATTAGAATAGCTTTACAATCAACCCAGATTCAAAGGCTCACAGGGAGAAAACATCACTCATACATTTGCGTATACATCTGTGCAATCTGTGGCCCCAACCAGCTGGGTGAAGGAAACATCCTCATGTGGAAGATACCCTCGGGATGCATCTTAATTTTCCCCATGCAAAGTTGCTGGCAAAAGAGAAATGTGTGATCCATGAGTCAGGATATGTTTCCACACAGTGAAGAACAGCTCTGGATTCCATCCAGTGACAGAGCTGTGTAGCGAATTTGACCAACTGGTTACGATTTAGCACGCTGGAAAAACTGCAGTGCCTGATGGGTGTGCATCAGGTGGAAACACGGCCGTTTGCACTTCAGAGGGTCTTCCAGAAGAGGTTGGTAACAGGCTTACTTCCACTTTTAATCAATAGGAAAAACACACATATGAAATTTCGGAGATGGCGAAAAGAGAAGAATCTCATAGCCAAATAAAAGAGTAAACCCTAAAAATGCATGCTTTGGACTAGTGTCAGCCAAGGGCTTGGCAACAGCTGCAGTATCTCAGTCAGGGCCAACTTAACGGCTGTAAAAGGCCCACCCATGGCTGCATCCACTGTTTTTCAAAACTGCAGAAGTTTTGTCATTCCAGAGCATTGTAGGTAAAAAAGAAAAAATGGCAACAACCAACACCACCACCCAAATGGTGGCTGCTAAGTTTGCACATTGGACAACTTGTTGTTTTTACCCATTATACCAAAGAACAATTGAACGCCCGGGACATCACATTTATGGGGTTGGGGGGACTGAGATGGCAGCCACAGCCACAGCCCCTGGGGGGTCTGGAGCACAGACTCTGGCAAGAGTCCACCTGGAAGCAAGCCCTGGCAACTGCCTCAGGATGCCGCATGCTGACGCCAAGCGTGATCTCAAACCCAAGGGAAAGAAGTAGTAAGATTCAGGGGGATACGAATGAGAGGTAATGAGGATAGATCCAAGGAAAGGAAACTGAGACCAGAATAGCAGAAAAAATTACTTTCCCAGTGGCAAAGAACCATCATGCTGCTGAACGATCTCGTAAGGGAAGAATAATCAAGCAGCTCAGCCCCTTGCAAATTACAGGATCAACTGAGGATGATTTAAGAAGCAGCCTTGCATGGAAAGATGCAAATGAGCTCATGGGTAATTTTCATCTCTCCTTTCTGTGATTATAGGAGGCTTGGCTAGCACAGGACGAATAGCATGGCAGCCCTAAAGAGCAAAGCAAAGTTTGCTCCATTTCCTCCACCCCCCATTTATTATTGTCTACCCGATGTGCATGAAGCCATAATTCCATGCAAACATTTCATAACTGAGCAGATGTGAGAGCAGGTGGAGGTGGAATCAAGATTGTGTCTTTTTAGCCCTCCCACGATCATGGTCAGTGTTATTTGCTCAGCAGCCTGTGCAGGCATCCTTTCTGTTGCACATTTGTGATCGTTTGTAGTCATGATAGAATCGGAGCAGTTAAACACAATTTGGCTTTCAATATTGTTTGTGTCTGTTACAGTCTGGAGGGCAGTGATACTGCTCCTTTTCCAATCGGTGCCTGTTCTGTAGCTTCCTGCTGAAATCCTGTAACCTCGCAGACCACAAATGTTCTGGAATGGGGAGGGGGTTGTGCCACTTTTTGTACTGCAATTGTGCTCCTTTGGATGACACAGAATCACTTGGGAAGCATCACAGATCTAATATAGCAGAATGATGTGCAGATGGTCCAATACAAGTCCACCACTAATATACTATTTTTGCAACAATGGCATGTTGCAGAATACACCTGCAAGGTACCCCAAATGAACATACACCTGTATCCTCCCCTGCAATCCCTAACCTGTGATGGAAATGGAAAGTGTGTAGACAGGAGGCTGTGGAACAACTGAAATTGTGAAATAATAGGAAAGTAGAAAGCTGCCTTATAGTGCCTGTCAGACCAGTCCATCTTGCTCAGCATTCTCTGTGCTGTCTGGCAGGCATACTCCAGGGTTTCAGGCAGTCTTTCCCAGCCCTACCTGGAGATGCTGGCAGCTGAACCTGGGATGCCACCATTGAGCTGAGTTCCTTGCAAATATATTCTCAGCATATAGAGGCTGGAGCCAGAACAGCTGGCTTGTCCATGATTCTACTCCCCACCCCAATGTTCATTTCTACCAGGAAAGAACATACATAAATGTATTGTGCAAGAACAGCACATTCCTACAGTTTACATTGGTTTCATCCCAGTCCTGCCCCCAAGTTTTTCAAACGTAAGTCCCTTCCAACTGGAGCCAACGGGATTTAGTGGTGACAGGATGGCCCCAAAGTTACCGCACAGGTGTAAGTGATCTGCAAGCCACATCTGTCGAAATGGTTGCAGATGGTGTAAACATCCAGCAGATGTCAAATCAGCCTTCATTTTTCATCCTTGATAGCAAGTATAAATTTGCTTTCTTCATCATCATCTCTCATCCTCACCGGATCACATCTTTATGGCCTTTTCGTGAACTGCCTCCAACAGTTCCTCATGTGCCACGATTTTCGTGACAAATTTCAATCTGATGTGTGCACATCCACCTGCTCCCCAATCCCAATTCATCAGCACCACTAAATCCCACTGTGGGTGGCCTCTGTGCCCAGGATCTAAACACATGAAGAGGAGTATCTGCAGTATTTTTATTATTTTCATTTCATTTCATTTGTTATAAAAAAAGTTGTTTTTTTCCGAATGGAGAGACTCCTTTAGATAACTACAGTAGTGCCCCGCAAGACGAATGCCTCGCAAGACAAAAAACTCGCTAGACGAAAGGTTTTTTCGCCCGCGATTTGCCTCGCAAGACGAATTCCCCTATGGGCTTGCTTCGCAAAACGAAAACGTCTCGCGACTTTGTTTCCTTTGTGTAAAAACCGTTAAAACCAAGGGTGCTTAGCTTGAGCAGCTGCAGTTGCGACTTGACTTCGAGGAGCAACTGTTAGCACGTGGTTTGGTAGCCTTTTCTCAGACTTTGCTCACTTTTGAAGATTTTCCAAAACTTTTCCAGAACTTTTCCAGAACTTCTCTTTCATCCATTTGGTAAGTTAAACTTTTAAAACTTTTTTGGGGGGTTTTGGATTTTGGGTTGGGGTGTTTGGGATTCAAGGACTTGGTGTTGGGAAGGGGTTTGCGATAATCTGGGGGCTTGTGGGCCTTTTTTGGGAATTTTTATGATTTTCTGTGACCACTGGGCCAGGTTGATTTTTTTTGAAAAATTTTCTGAGTTTGAATTTCTGAGTGCTGGCCATGTTGTTATTTTTTGAAATTTTTTTTTGTCTGGGTGGGGAAGCAGTTGGGGAGGGGTTTGCAGCAGTTGGGGAGGGGCTGGGGGAGCAGTTGGGGAGGGGTTTGCAATTTCTGTGTTGTGGGTGGGTTGGTGCGTGTCTGTGGGAGCAGTTGAGGTTTTTGAAGACATTGGTGATTTTTGAAGCTTTTCCTAAACTTATTTTGCAGCCATTTGAGGTTTCTGAGGACGTCGGTGGTTGATTGTTGAAGCTTTTCCAGAACTTCTCTTTCATCCATTTGGTAAGCTAAACTTTTAAAACTTTTTTGGGGGTTTTTGGATTTTGGATTTGGGGTTGGGGTGCTTGGGATTCAAGGCCTTGGTTCTGGGTTTTAATTTCTGTGTGGTGGGTGGCTGGCTGCTTTTGTATTTTTTGGGTTTGAAGCACATCACTGATTTTTTTTTCTGTTTCTGAGTTTACGAAGGTAGGAGCTGTGCTGCCATGGGACCCAAGAAGACTGCTGCTGCGGTGGCCGGCGAGAGGAAGAAGGAGAAGGTGACGCTGGAAATGAAGAAGGAGATCATCTGGAAGCACGACGGCGGAATGCGTGTGACGGACATCGCCAGGGAGTACGGCAGGAACCCATCGACCATCGGGACCATCCTGAAGATGAGGGAGAAGATCCTGGCGACTGATGCAGCCAAGGGAGTCACCAGGATCGTGAAGAACCGCCCAGCTGTCCTGGAGGAGGTCGAGAAGTTGCTGCTCATCTGGATAGAAGAGAAGCAGCGTGCAGGGGACACAGTGTCTGAGGCCGTCATTTGTGAGAAGGCCAAGGCCTTGCACACTGACCTCATCCGGGAACAGCCAGGAACCTCAGCCGAGCCAGAAGTCTTCAAGGCTAGCAGAGGTTGGTTTGACCGGTTCAAGACAAGATCTGGCATCCACAGTGTGGTCAGGCATGGAGAGGCTGCCAGTTCTGATGTTCCTGCGGCTGAAGACTTTGCAGCGGAGTTCCTGGAGGTTGTGACGACGGAGGGCTACGTTCTGCAGGCAGAGGCTGCGCAGGAGCAGGCCTCACTGGAAGAGGAGGAAGCAACTGAGGAACGGCTGTCCTCTGAAAGACTGAGGGACATTTGCCAGAAGTGGAAGGAGGTGCAGACTTTTGCAGATCTACACCACCATGAAAAGCACGTGGCACATGACGCTGGGAACTTTTATGATACGAGGGTCATGTCGTCTTTCAGGGAGCTGCTGAAAAGGCGGATAAAGCAGCAGACTATGGACAGGTTCTTGACCAAGAAGCAAAGAGTGGAAGAGGAGCCTTCTTCAAGTGGTCCCCCAGAGTCTTAGAAAATGTACTGTACACTTTGTTGATTTTTAAATGTTTTTCTGTCATGTTTATAAAGTTAATTTATTTTCCCTTCAATTTTTGAACTGCTCTTTACAGTATGTGTGACTTTAAAGAGCAGTTAATAAACTGTTGTTGTACCAAATTTGGCTTTGTTTGGACTTTTTTTGACCATAGGAACGCATTAATTGATTTTCAATGCATTCCTATGGGATTTCGTGCTTCGCAAGACGAAAAATTCGCTAGACGACAAAAATTGCGGAACGAATTAATTTCGTCTTGTGGGGCACCACTGTATTTAATAAAGGTCGCTGGATCAGGCCAATATCCCATCTAGTCCTGCAACAGTTTAGCACTGTGGCCCAGCAGGTGCCTATGGGATGTTTCCAAAGCACAGCCTGGGCACAACAACATTTTTCTCTCTTGCACTTCCCAGCAACTGGCAATCAGAGGCACGTTGCCTTCAGCTGTGGAGGTAGAACATAGCCATCAGAGTTAGTAGCCACTGATAGTGTGATCCTCCATGAATTCATCTGATCTTTATTTGAAAGCCATCCAAGTTGCTGGCCATCACTGCCTCTTGTAAATCTATGTGCTACATGAAGAAGTACTTTTACCTTGATCTTGCAACATTCAGCTTCACTGCATGCCCACGAGTTCTAACATTATGAGAGAAGGAGAAAAAGTTTTCTCTAGCAATTTTAACATCAGCACTCTGAATTATTCTGGATATGAATGAGAATATGTACGTCATTATCGAGTTATCCTTTTGAAATCTATGGTGAGGGTTTAAAACCTACAATCCCAGGAGAGTTTTTAGAGGCACCTCAGTCCGTGTGTGGTTTCTTTTTTGTTTATTTCATACATTTCTGCATCATAACATCCTCAGGGATATCTTTTGTCCTTTAGCACACCTCATTTCAAGCCAATCCCGATTAGATTCACTATCATTTATGATCATGTGAAAAGAAGCTATAAAACACAGCACCTTTCTTTAAAGCAAAAAAAGTTAAAAAAAAAGTTGTGTTTGTACAAGAATCTGCTGACATATTGCAGAGTGATAACATAATAGTGAAATTTGCCAGATCGCTGTTAAGCTGTAACCTGGAATCGGCAAAAGAAGACAGGCAGATCTTGACCATGCTTTGCCTCTCCACTATGCAACTGGCCCTATTATTATTTTTTTACACGAAGAAACCTCTATATTTTTTCTTAAATATTTGCTGTTTTCCCTAAAATTTTGGCTCAAGACAACCATTTGTGATAACAATTATGTTTAAAACTACTACCACTACTATTACTACTACTACTACCACCACCACTTGGGTCAAAAATGATCTCTGAATTTCCATTTTTTATTTTCATGAGGGATAAGGCTATTAGTGGATAGTAACCACAATGGATATGTTCTGCCTCCACTGCATGCCTATAAATTAGGAATATTGGAAAATTCCAATAAAAACAGAAGTCCCATGTCCGGCTGCAACATATATAGTACTCACCTACCCTACATGTTGCCTACATGCTGCCATGAGGATTAATTCAGGGTGACCCTATCAGATGGTCAGGTGAGGCACCCACTCAGGCCACAAATGCTGGGGGTAGGGGCTGTGGCAGAAGCCTGCAAGCCTCCTCAGCTGCTGACCACTCAACCATTCCTGCCTTTAGGATAACAGGGCTGTGTATGCTTACATATCCTGTATTCTCCATGACTTAAAGTGGCTTAAGAATGTTCTAAATGTGTGTGGGACCTGTAAAGCACTATTGACTTTGTTGTTAATGCTGCTGCTGCTGTTTTTAGAAATGCAGACATACCCTCCCACCCTTCCAGATTGCTTTTGAACTTGATAGCTTTGGCTCTGAGTATGGAACAACAACAAAAATCGGCTTTTGTTCTTGTCTTTCGCCTGAGTACTTCAGAGTTTAAAACTCTCGCTTTGGTCCTCTGTAGTAACACAGGAGTTTACCTTAGGTCATGTCACACCATTAGGCCACATAGTTCAGTACTGTCCACACGGGTAGGCAGCTCCTCTCCAGGATTTTAGGAAAGGGCTGGTGCTGTGATGTTTTTATTGCCATTGTCTGTGTTTTTAATAGAGTTTTAAATACTATTTTAATTCAATTAGTGTTTAATTACATTTTTATGATAGTCTTTTCTATGGTTTTTTTTAGCTTGTACTATTTTATTTGTGTAAGACACCTTCAGTCCCAGACTGGGAAAGAGGCAGGATATAAATAAATATAATAATAATTTTGCACAATGCATTCCCAGTCCTTACTCGAGATGCTGGGGATCAAACCTGGGACCTTCTGCATGCAGAGCAGATGCTCTGCCACTGAACTATGCCCCCTCTCCCTTCTTGATATTTTGAGGTGAGTTATAAGAGGGCTTGGGTTCTAGCTTCTGCAAAATTCTGCATTGGTTTATCACTGATGTGTTTTCTGCCCTGGGCACCATGAGGAGGATGGGGTAGGATATAAACTCAATAAATGAGTAAAATAAGATCATTCTTACCTTCTGGTCAAAAAGGTGCCCTGCAAATAATATTATTTCCTTGTTTTCAGTTGTTGTTGTTTCAAAGTCAGCTAAAACATATTGCCAGGTTGAAACGAGAGATGGCCCTTAATCAAACCCATATATGTACTTTTTATCCAAGTTTGGGGGTGAAGGCTCAGATACAGCTCTTACGAATCAAAAGCACCACATGAAACCCAAGAGGTTTGAAATCAAGCAGAAACCCCAACATTTGGCCATGGGAAATCCAGACCCAGAGGGCCGCTTCATAATCCGACACTGTTTAAAACAGAGCATATGTTAGCTTCTGCCCTCCCGAGGGCTAGCCAGCCTTGAGGGGTGCTCTTTTTCACACACCAGTGTTCCTCACTGGACCATGAATGCTCAAATATTAGCTTTCCACCTAACAAGACGAGACAGGGGCACAGTAAAGCCCTGCCTGTTTCTTTGCCTTGATGCAGGAAAGCCATATAATTCTGTTAATCCCGTGCGCCCCCCCCCCACTGCCGTCTTTAAACGCCACACACTCCAGTGTTTACTCTACCAGGAGGGTAATTTTATCAATTCCCAATGAATGCCGATTTTTGCAGAAGCAATTTATTGCCGGGGGGGGGGGTTCACTCCCTCAACAAGGAAAGGGGGGGAGGGAAATCCTTTGAGTATACAAAGGAGGTATCCTTTCCTTCTTCTTCCCCCTCCTCCTGTCGTCGCTGCCGGCCCCCACCCCTCTCTCTTCTTCCTTTTTTTCTTCCATAATTTACATGTTGTCATTTCACTCAGGCTTCCAGTCCGTCTTAAACAGTCCATTTAGGCTGCTAGCTTATTATAAACTCTACCGCGATGGTCTCCTTGAATTGACCACCCACCAAATCAGGCTGTCTAAACAGCATCTGTCTAACTCGGCGGCACATCCAGTGAGTTAAAAATGGACTCTGTCCAGATTTTTCTTTAAAAGGGAGGCTTCGGGGTGGGTGGGGGGAGAGATGTCAATAAGGGGAGAGAATGAGCATCACCAGGAGGAGAAGTTCATTGCAATCAAGACACAATTGACAAGAGAAGCTGAGTAAATGCTCCTTTGTCTTCGTCTCGCCCGCCTTGCCTCTTGACATTTTCTCTCCAGGTTAATTCATTTCGCGAGCTAACGAAAGACAAGGCCTCCCTCGCTGCCAAAGTTACCCCGTACAAAAATAATAATAATCTTGGCACCAATTATGGGCTCGTTGTGTGATTAGCGTTATTAGTGACTCGCAGGCAGTTCAGGCCTAATCCCAAATGCATTATCCAGCAAGTCTTTCCATGGCTTCTCTGGCTTAAAGTATCAGGAGGTTATTGCCTCCGATAGGTAAGTGTCATCCCAAAGAGCCTTCCCAGCAAACCGGATCATCTTCTGAAAGAACACATTGATGAGAAGCTTGCTTGCTCTGCACTCGTCTCCATTCAGGTCATTTGGAGGCATTTTGGAAAGATTAGGAAGGATTAGCCATTTGAAGCATCACATTGTTTCCAGCTTAACCACAGAAAAGAGCTAAAATGGGTGAAGGAAAAGTTGCGCCATTCAGTTGTCCCAGTCAGGAAAGGAAACTGTTGTAGGCCAATGGTCCCAAGGTATGGCCTGAGGGGACATGAGGTTGCCACTTAGCTGAAGCTAAACTATTTCTGGGTCTGGTCAGTGCCTGGATAGGTGACCACACTGGAAACACAATTACACTACCTCGCCGGGGGGGGGGAGGAACTGTTAGTGGTCCCCATGGCCTGGATGCATGGGTTGTAACCACCAGGACCTGTGCATTTAATACTGTGGGCTCAATTTTATGAAACTCGCTTCTAGTTGAGGTCAGATTGGCCCCTGCCCTACTGATGACTTCTTTTATCACAGCAAGCATTTAATTGATTTTACGGTTTTAACTGGTTTTCATGTCTCTGCAATGCATCTTTGTACAGCGCTCACAGGCTATTGTAGTTAAGTGGCAAATAAATTGTTTATATAAATTAATAATGAGTGATGCATATCCCAGTCCGTATCTGTACTGAATTTGAAACTGTTAGAATATATTTAATTTACTTGACAGTCTGAATGACACTTATAGGTCCTTTCCAGATCTTTGATTCTGTATCCAGTGAGGCTTGAAATCTAATAGAAGAAGCTGCAAAACCAGTCAGACCAGTCTCTTTGTTAATGTAATGGCCTTAGCTAGCCTCTTAAGTACTGCCCTTTACATGTCCAAAAAGGTTGCCCTGTTGCCATAGAGACAAATGGATGGGGCTTTCCCACCCCACCTGGTTGCATACCACACCATCCTAGAATGGAGAACAACAGGCCAAGGCGGGCGCTGGACTGGCTCGTGTGGGAAGTTGGAGAGACAGAGACTTCTATTACTCAGTGCTGGAGTCAAAGCTATGGCTTGGGAACCTAATGCGGGGGGGGGGGAGAGATCTTCTGGAACATTAGTGCTGTGAGCCCCTCCATCCTATGCTCAGATGGGATATCTGTGTAAATGAAACCATATATCCTGAAGATGACTTCCATTCCAAGGAACTCTGGCTAAGCCCTGGGATCCCAAAAGTCTCTCCAAGCTTAGAGAGTGGGGTTTGTAAAAGAGTATTGTGAAATTGCTTTGAGATGCTTCCTAGGAACCAATTCATAAATTAATAATAATAGTAATTCACAATGCCCCCAGCATGGCATTGCTCTGAGGCACTGTGAGAAATAAAAATCCAGCTACCAGGGCAGGCATCAATGCCAGTCGGCTCTGCCAGAGCACCAACATGCTGGGTGCCAGCTCAAGAACTGCCACACTGAACATCCAAAAGGGCCAGCTGTTTCATTTAGCCAAGAGCAAAGGCTTCAGCAATGCCGTAGACTGCCTCGCTTTCAGGAAAGGGTGCCATTAATTTGCCACAACTGTGATACATGGAAAAATCTTCAAATACCAGCTGAAAATTAATCTTTCAACCCAGATGCTTCCTTCTTTCATTTATCAGGCTCTCTTGGAGGAGAACTCTTTACCCTTCATAAATGTCTAAGGCCTTCATACTAATGAGCCTGCAAGAACAGAAATTATTACCAGGTTTCACACAGATAGATATTTCTGTATAATATATCTATCTTAGGACAAGCTTCTCCAATTAGATGTGCCAGCAAATATCAAGAGATAGTTGAATGTTAAATGATTTTCACGTCCAGGAGAGATCCATTTTTACAACCGCGCAACACAGTTCAAATGTCAGCCTGTGCTAATTGGATTAATCTGGCACTCCGCATTATCTTCCTCTCTCCAAAGGGGTCTGCTGTCATTTGGTCTCATTAGGGTCACATGCAAAACTCCCGTTTAATTTTCTCCAGGAGGAGACCGGGATCCCACCCAGCCACTAACCCCGGGCAATGCCTTCGTTTCATTTGCCTACAAGAAATGGAGCCCTATCACAACGTCCATTTTTCTTCTGTCTGGCCCTTGCTTCTGATATGATAAGGACGGCACTCTCCTTTGCTGGTGACTCCATGCTTAATTAGCTCCAGATGGGGGCTAATTTGGCCGTCTGTGCCAAGCGGATTGCTCCATTCATTGTCACTTGTGTGGTTCTCACCACCACCACCACCCTTCACTGTTGCACAGATGAACAAGGTCGAACATGGAAAACAGATGCTGAAGGTGTGGACCAGGCTCCATACAGTGTCTCCAGAAGGACAGATTAAGACCTTTAGAGGCCCCAAGACCAGAAAAGATCATGGTGCCCTCCCCACATATGCAATTTGAAATAAAAACCATGCTAAACCATAAATTAAAATTCTAAAATAAAATACAGATTTAGTGCAATGCACGACAAGATCTAATTTCCCTGCATTACTTATATCTGCATTAGTAAGATGAGATCTATAGGTATAGGGTGATATACAAGAAAGAAAGAAAGAAAGAAAGAAAGAAAGAAAGAAAGAAAGAAAGAAAGTAAGTTAGCTAGTTGGAAGGGACCCAGAGGATCTTCCAGTCAATGCAGGAATCTCAGCTAGATCATACCATGACAGATGGCCATACAACGTCTGTTCCAAACTGAATCTGCATAAGAAATTAAAATCCTAAAGAAATTTGCACCAAATTTGGTGCATTTCCACTAATACACACATTTTAGCATGCACTACAGTAATACCTCTGCGAACATCTGCCTCGTCTAGTGTCCGTTCCGGTGAATGTCCGTGGCAAACCCGGCAGTACCGGAATGGGTTACTTCCGGGTTTGCTGCTCAAGCATGCGCAGAAGTGCTAAATCGCACTTCGCGCATGGGCAGAAGCGCAAACTGCTCTGTGTATGTAGATGCGGCACTTTGCCCTGAGTCCTTTTCTGCTAGCAGCCGGGGCTCCGGAACGGATCCCGGTTGCAAAACAAGGCACGACTGTATCGCTGAATATTCGCATTTTAGCATGCAATTTTGCTGAATATGCACATTTTGTAAGCAATTTCCCCTAAATCCCTTTTCAGGGGTGTTATTTTCACTAATGCATGCATTTTATGCACACTTTCCCCTAACATGTCCATTTCTGTACATTTTTGCTTGGAGAGCTCCACTGCAAAATTCAGAGAGGTGCAAATTTTGAAGCATAACAGCTTTGCAGGTTTGGGTGACTGCAGATTAGGAAAATTCTCATTAAAATGCAGACCAACCTGAATTCTTCCCCCATCCCTGCTCAGCCATACAGCCCAGTGAGTTAAATGAGTAAGTGTGCTATATAGTGTTGCACGCGTAATCAGAAATCTCCATCTGCGGTCAACCTTCTGCCCCCAAAATAATGCACCCTTCACATGTAGGTCCTGAAAATATTTGGTATTTCAGAGCAAAGAAGAAGAAGAAGTCCCAACTAATTGATACCTGACTATATATTTCGACTTTTGTCTCTCTTTGGAACACTAATCCAAAATCAGCACAGAGGATGAATTAAATATCCAGCTTGTGAGAGGAGAAGGAAGACAAGGCTGTGCCCACAAGACTCTTTGGGACACAGAGGTTGAAAGGGTGTGTGTCTGAGTGTCCATGTGGTTTTTATTAAACTGCACGAGGCTGACAACAAATCAGGGTATTAGAGATAATTGACCTCTCTCAAAACTAACTCGACAATCACAGAAGCTGCGATTGTGCGGGGAGGGGGCAGAGTCTGAAAGGCTCCACACAAGTGGGGCAGAGGCCCCGCTGGAGTGGAATTACACCAACTCGTTTCCAAAGACAAATTTCCTGAAGGTATGTAAGTAATAGGGTAAAAGTATATTACAGGAACAGTGCCTCTCCAAAGAAGAGGAAAACACTCAATCGGAAGCTGGCGACTCCAGAGACTGCTGGCTGCAATCCTAGGCACATTTACCTGGAAGTAAGATCTGCTGAGCGTTGTGAGGTTTACACCTGAGTAAACATGCAGGGACTGGATCCTAAGCATATATACTGTGGAGTAAATCCCATTCAGCTCAGTGAGGCTTACTTATGGGTAAATGCATTGGCTGCTCACAGCACTGGCTTGTCACGTATGAGTGCAGAAGAAGGTTTAATAAGGAGAAGCAGATCTGAATCAGAGAGCATCTAAATTAGAGCAACAGCAGGGAACCTCAGGCCTAGGGGCCAAATGCAGCCCTCCAGGGTTCTCTGTCTGACCCGCTGGATTCTCCCCAGGCCACACACTCTCTCCTGAGGTCTCATCCTCACCAACCCTGCTCTGCCCCCTTCTTGAGTGTTTTTGCACAGCTGGAGTGTATCCTTGAACTGTGATCATGCCCCTTGCTTGCCTCGGTGCAATGAGATTCATGTCTAGTGTATGCCTGTTTAGAAACCTCTAACTTCTGTGAGGCTAGAATGCATCCTACTGTTCAAAAGCAAGAATCACTTCCATTGCTCTGCCCACTTTTGCCTATGGCCCCTCCCGCTACTGGTATGTGCCCCCCCCCCAGGTATTCTATGAAGCAATGCAGCCCTCTGATCCAGACATTATATTCTCTGTCCCAAAAGCAAATCTCCCAAAAACCAGGGGGAATGCAGATCCAGGAATGCACCTCCAATAAGAAGTGTGGCATTTTGTCCAGATGCCTTTTTCTAGCAAGATGGAAATGGCATTCCATACATGATCAAGAGCACTCTTCACAAGCTGACAAAAGGCATTCTGCACATGCCTGGAGGCACTCTTACTCTTTGGGCTCCTGGCACATACAGTGACTCTCCCTTAGTATTATTGCACACGGTCCAGAACTAAAACCTTTGCATGCTTCAGTAAACACTAGATCAAACGAAAGCCAAGGGTTTTTACTCATTTAGTTTAAAAGAGCCAAAATTTCTTATTTTTTACAGTTTGGAATTATTTTGCCCTATTTCCGCCCCCCCCCCCCCCCAGTTTTCCATCTGCTGTGCTGAACAGCAGAGACTTCCTGCTGCCACCATCTGGGGTATTTGGGAACTTGTTGGCTCTTTCATCTGCCAAAGACATGCCAAGAAAGAGCCATCAGCAGAACACACTGTTATTCTTGGCCATTCAGAGCAGGAGGGATGTAACTGAGCATGCTTCTCACAGTCAGCGACAGGCATTATACAAGATCTGACACAGTTCCAAAAGTGCAGCCTCTCTCCCGCTCCTTTTCTCTCTTTTCCCCCCTCCAGGTGCTGTGAGCTGAACAAAGATGTAAACCAAACCAAAAGAAGAGTTGTATCCTTCCAGATGCAATTTATTATTCAGAATTTCTATGGCGTAAATTTAAGTGTGTGTGTGTGCGCGCGCAAGGTGTTTTTACAAGGTCAAAAAGGGCAGATTCACACAGGCAACAAGTTTCTCACTTCACAACTGCTGCATCTGGGGATAACTCAAAAGCCTGGGCAAGATATCACAGATTCAACACCACCAATGCATTTCACACACACACACACACACACACACACACACACACACACACACACACAGCATGATGCCACTTCAAACAAGGTCTGAGGGAGAAATTGAGGTCAGTTTCCATTTAAAGATGAACTTACCTCATTAGCATTTTCTGAAAGAATACACAAACTGAAACACAGCCATCCTTTGGAATTTGAATTTCTTCACATTTCACAATGCGGTTCTCCAGCCAAGCAATGTGTACAAAAATGCATATACTGAGGGGGGGTGCATAATTTGTGAAAATGGGAGGGGTATTGCTTTGCAAAAATGTGTATATTAAACAAAAGTGCATACAAACATATGTATATGAGGAGACATTCATACCAACATGTTGATGATTTTCCATGAGGACATGAGGACATGTGGGGAAATCTCAAGTTGTTGGGGAAATGTGGAGAACTGAAAACTGGGGAAATGAGAAACTGAAAGAAGCCCCAGATTGCAGATTCACCCATTCCTACTTCAAATGCAATGGGGGGTTTTCCAGTGGAATCAGTTTAAAGCCACACAGCAGCCATTCCATAGGAAGCTGCTTTATACCAACTCAGACCATTGATCCCTTTTGCTCAGTATTGCCCACACTGACTGGCAGCAGCTCTCTGGGTTTCAGCCAGGGAATATTCCCCAGCCCTCCAGGAACTGAACCTGGGACCTTCTGCTCGCAAAGTGGATGGCTCTGCTGCTGAACAATCAAGTGATGCATAGGTGAACTAGTTTGAAGTACCTTATTCATATTAATGGGAACCCTGTGAAGCTGGTCATTCACGATCCCACTTCACAGATGGAGGGAGAAGAAGATGAGGCCCAGTCTGCATGCATCATGTCTTTTGGTGGCCCTTTGGCTTTTAAGAAATTATTTATTTCAAAGCCATCCAAAAACAGTCAAGCAATATGACAGCAACATACAGAAGTTCAAAAGGGGAGTGTTTTGTTTTGTTTTACCTACAGAGGCACTGACAAGCTTTAACAGTGAATTAGATTGACAACTATCTTTCTCCCTTCTTTGGGTTGTGTTTTGTGTGGTTTTATTTAGACCCCTGAGCCCTATGTTTCAGCTGTCTGCGCTACATTCCAGCAACCATAAGGGCTATTGCAGCAGCATTAGCAAACTGGTTTATCCTGGGGGAATGAGAGGTAAGCCACCACAAGTCCATTGGATAAAACTAAAACCTGCATTGAAGTGATTTATATCCAGAGTAGGCAAAACTGTAGATTAATGTGCAGGGAGTTTGCTGGAATGCCAATTGGGATGGTTTGTGATTCAATCCATGCCACAGGAGGCTTTTTGCTGATGGATGACCTCTGGCCTTTGACCCCCCAAGACCTTCCCTGTTCTGGCCAAAGGAACTACTGTCTGTCCTCCGATAACCTTAGCAGTGACATCGCTCAGCTGGTTTCAATTCTTCAGCTGGGCTGTTTATTAAAAAAGATGTTACAGGGCCCCTGTGGAGGACCAGCTTATTGAGCAGTCATCCTGAGTTGTTTGCACAAAGCTTACACAGAGGTTAGATTACATCTTGTCTTTTTTGAGCATTCATTATGATTGGTTTGTGGGCTGATTGTATTCCAATGTGTCTTCATCCTACATTCATCCTGATTTGCTTTTAAGGTGTGTACACATTTTCCTGTTAGGCATTTGTCCATCCAACACTTTTCAATGCATTTCCCTCTCACTTTCTAAACTGCAAGAAGTCAGGATTATTTTTAAATTTTTTAGAGGATTCATTCTACTGGGTTAACAGAACCTTTGAATACACGTTAATTACAAAATTATTACTAGAACATGAGAATGCAGAAAGCTGCCTTATACCGAGTCAGAGCAGTGGTCTATCTGGCTTAGTACTGCCAACACTGACTGGCAGCAGTTCTCCAGGGTTTCTGACAGAGGTCTCTCTCCCATCCATACCCAGAGATGCTGGGGGTTGTACCTGGGACCTTCTGCATGCAAATCAAGTCATGCTACTACTAAGCTATGGTCCTTCACTTAAAATAGTTTCACTGAATGAAGGGCTGGTTTAAAAAGGAATGTAGAAAGCTGCCTTATATCGAATCAGACCAATGGTAAGAACAGAAGAGCCTGCTGAATCAGGCCAATGGCCCATCTAGTCCAGCACCCTGTTCTCACAGTGGCCAACCAGATGCCTGTGGGAAACTTGCAAGCAAGACCTGAGCACAAGAGCACTCCCTCCTGTGGCTTCCAGCGACTGGTATTCAGAAGCATTGCTGCTTCTGACCATGCAGGCAGAGCAAAGCCACCCAGGCTTATTAAAACACTTATCTTCCATGAATTTCTCCAGTCTTCCTTTAAAGCTGTCCAAGTCGGTGGCCACCATTGCCTCCTGTGGCAGTCAGTTCCATAGTTTAACCAGACAGAGGGCTTTCTCGGTAGTGGCTATCCTATTTTTAAAAGACATGTGAAGGCAGCCCTGTTTAGGAAAGTTTTTAATATTTAATGCTGTATTGTTTTTAACACTTGATTGGGAGCCGCCCAGAGTGGCTGGGGAAACTCAGCCAGGTGGGCGGAGTATAAATAAATTATTATTATTATTATTATTATTATTATTATTATTATTATTATTATTATTAATGCATGAAGACATGCTTTCTTTTATCTGTTCTGAATCTTCCAGCATTCAGCTTCATCGGATGCCCATGAGTTCTAGTGACGTGAGAGGAGGAGAAAAACATTCCTCTATCCACTTTCTCCATGACTTTTGTGTAGCCAAAACTTTTCTCTACCCACTTTCTCTCTAAGTACATCTAGCTCAGCATTGCCTACATGGACTGGAAGGGACGCCACCGCCCTGCCCCCCTCCAGGGTTTCAGATGGGGACATTCCAAGTGCTACCTGGAGGTGATGGCAACTGAACCCAAAACCTTCCACATGAAAAGCGAATGCTCTGCCACGCAGGTACAGCACTATTGGTACATTAGGAGACACTGGTCTTCTTCCTTTAGGAAACATGTATTCTGTTGTTAGCCGCTCTGAGCCCGGCTTCGGCTGGGGAGGGCAGGATATAAATAAATTATTATTATTATTATTATTATTATTATTATTATTATTATTATGTCATAGAAAGAAATGTCTAGAAGTGCAGCTTACCCTGTCAGAAAGTTCTGCAGAAGCAACAATAGTTTTGAAATTCTCACTTCTGCACAAAATAATGGCAGTCTCTAGGAGAAATGCCTTTTGGGGGCCACCTGCACTCCTGCACAACTGCATTTTGACCCTTTCTAATGCAGCCTAACACCAGCTTATCTGGATCTCACTTTGCACTGCATGCAGGCAGAGGAGAGACGTGGATGGGTATCTGGAATCTGCTAAGCAAGACAGTACTAGATGAAAGCACCACTGGGGCAATTTGGCCATTGTAGGATTTATGGTGTTCACCTTCCTCTTCTCACTCCACCCGCCTCCTGACACTAAAGTGATTGATTTTGTGTCGGTGTGAAAGCAGAAATGTTCCATTTTGTAGCTGACGTCTTCCAAAGCTGAGGATTTACAAAGCAAGGCTGCAATCATGTGCAAGACTGGATGGAATCTTTCACTGATAATTTTTTTTATCACTGGATCTTCTCCCTCCTTAGAAAGCTTCTACTAATCTTGGATTTTAAGCTGAAAGGCAGCTAATGCCTTTTTCTTTCAATTAGCATTTTTGATGGTACTTTAAAAAGAAGAAGTTTGTGCTGCATCTGGGTGTTGTTGCTTTTAAAGTTTCTAAAGCTGGGAAGAAAGTATAGTGCAGAGCTTAGAGAGCTGCTAGCCCTCTGGGTGTTATTGGACACAAGCTCCACTCAGCTCCAGCCAGCATGACCAATGGTCAGAGATGACGGGTGTTGTACTTTATTTGTTATTTATTTATTGCATTTATTCCAAGGAGATCAAGGTGGCATACATGGTTCTCCCCCTCCTCATTTGAGATGTGGGCAGGAAGTGGCAAAGAGATGTTGGACTAACCTAATGGCAAGGGAAATACCAACCTGGTCCCATTTCTTCTTCTCTCCCCATGCTTTTTCCTTTTGTATCCTGTCTGTTAGGCTGTGAGTCTGTGGGCATGTATTGTTTTATCTTTTAATACATATACAGTGCTTTGAAAATTCTTTGTAAGCATATAAGAATTAGAATTGCTATCCAATGCTAGTCCTACTTTGAGTAAACTCACTGAAGGTAATGGACACGACTAACTTAGGTTCATTAATTTCAACGAGTCTATTATGACTATAATTTAGTTGGATGCTATCCAGTAATAACAGTGTTTATATGTCCAAATACCAGTGTGGTGTAGTGGTTAAAGTGCCAGATTAAGACCAGGGAGACTGGGGTTCTTGTCCCCTCTCAGCCATGAAGCTCACTGAGTGAGTAAGTCACTGTCTCTCAGCCTAACCTACCTCACAGGGTTGTTGGGTGGATAAAATGGAAGAACTACATCCACCACCATCCTTGAGCTCCTTGCTGGAGCTCAAATCAATCAATCAATCAATCAATCAATCAATTGTTAAACAAAACAAAAAGTTATCCGTCCTCTATGCAACTGTAAGCTCAAAAAACTTCAGAAATTTTGAAATCAAGTTAAGCATTTATTTTAAATTATCCCCAGAACCCTCCCTTTTGCAAGGCATGCAACACTCTCCTGAGCAAGTGTCCGCTACTTATCTTGAACATGCCAATCCATCTGGATGACAAATCTGTGCTCTGAAAAGCTAGAGAACTGACAGCCCTTTGCCTCGGCTGTCTTCTGTTTCAGATTATCTCCCTAGCAGGTATGACAGCAGCAGTCCAAGAAGGACGACCTTTCGCTGCAGCGTCCTCTCACTGACCTCAAACCTGACCCTGCAGAGCTGAGACCACCGTCTTCATAGAGGCTGATGTAGCTTGTCTCTTGCTGGCAAGTCAAGCTTTGTGAATGCGTACAGAACTATGTAAATGAGAATTCGGGGAAATAAATTATAATGTGATGCACTATACAAAAAATAAAACAAATCATTTTTCCATTCGGACTGGTGAATCAGGCCTACAAATAAAGGAATGCTGGAGAAGGCACAGCCCTCTTGTAATTTTTTTTTTACCCTACCCACCTTTGGGGGGGCGGGATTAATTTAAACCACATTCACACCATACATTTAAAGCACTATGATACCACTTTAAACAGTTCCCCCCAAGGATCCTGGTAACAGTTTGTTAAGGGTGCTGAGAGTTGTTAGGAGACTCCTGAGAACTTTGGAATCTGCAGTTCCCAGAGTTCCCTGAGAAGAAGGATTGTCTATTAAGCCACTCTTGAGAATTGTATCTCTGAGGGGAATAGGGGACAACTATAGTTGTCTCCTAACAGCTCTCAGTACCCTTAACAAATTACAGCTCCCATAATTCTACGACTGTTTAAAGTGATACAGCACACCATAATGCTTTAAACATATGCAATGAATGTGGCCGAACGTTTGGCTGAACATTTGAAAGCTCTTTATCATCACATAGACAACATGTGGCACCTCACCAATGCAAGACCAGCAGTGCTGTAGTGAATATGGGGTTGTGTGTGGTAGAATGATCACCTTCAGCTTTTTCAAATCTGGGATTTGCAGCAGACAAATCCGTCAATTTCAGTTTCACCGTTTCTCATTTTGCCAATCTTAAATTCTGTTCTCCATATTTTTGCTTCAGTTTGCGAGTCCTCATGACAATTCTTCAGCATTTTAGTGCAAATTTCTCCCAACAGACACATATTTCTTTGCAATTTGACCTAATGCACACATTTTTTTAAAAACCAACTTTCCCTAACAATGTGTTTTTTGTATGTTATTTTCACTAATATATGCATTTCTAAGCACGCATTGTCCTAGTGTATCAACTGTTGTGCCCATTACTTGGCTGAAGAACTGCATTGCAAAATACAAATTTGAAAAAAGTGCAAATTTCAAAAGGTGACTGTGTTTTGGTCTGCATATTGTTTCAGATAGTGTGGATTAGGTAGGTTCTGCTTTAAATGTGAAGTGAATTGAATTTCTCGCCCTTCCCTAGTGCCAGATTACACTGCCATTTATCCTTAGGCCATAGCTACAGTTCAGACATAGTGGTTTAACATCCCCTCTTTCTCTCAGGAGAATTCTGAGAATTATAGTTCTGTGGTGTGTGTAAGGAATCCCAAGCAGAATTCTTAGCAACTCCACTAGCCAACAATTCCCAAGAGTCTTTGGGGGAAGCCACTGAGTATAGGTCCAGTATAAATTCATAGTGTAGACAAACCTCACCCTTGTCTGCAGGCCCATGCAAAGACCGGGGGCAGCTGGATACACTTGCCCCAGGCCTCAGAGAGCTAAGCTGGCTGGGGGAGCCTGCAAGGGGCCTGCTGAACTTATGCTGTCATGCCAAGAATGCCTCATGCCTCCCAGCTGACCAGGGATTCCCACCCTGGGTCTCAGAGAATCTCTGCACCAGCCTGCTTGTCCGCCTTATCCCCAGACATGCAAGAGGTATTATTCTGCTGGGGAAGCCCAGCCAGATGGGTGGGGTATAAATAATTTATTCTTATTCTTATTCTTCAGGACAGATAAAAGAAAGGACTTCTTCATGCAGTGCAGAGTTAAACTATGGAAACTGTTCCCACAAGATGGGCACCAACATGGGGGGCTTTAAAAGAGGACTGGACAAATTCATTGAGGAGAAGGCTATCAATGGCTCTGCCACCATGGTCAGTGACAGTCATTGCTTCTGAATCTCAGTTGCTGGAAACCATAGCGGGGAGAGTGCTCTTGTGCCAGGGTCCTGCTTGTGGGTTTCTCACAGTTGGTCACTGTGAAACATAGGAGCCAACTCCTAGGGGATATGGGGGCTCCAGCCCCCACAATAAAATATTGTTGATGGGCATTCCCATTCAAATGGTGTGGGTGCACAGCATCATGTGATCCATTATGTGAGACGGGGCTTTCCTGGCCCCCACAATATTTTTTTCAAGTTGGCAGCGCTGCTGTGAAAACAGGATGGTAGACTAGACTGCTGGATCAGGCTCTTCTTATGTTCTTAGAGGATGGGGGAGTAGAATCATCTGAGGAACTGCAAAGTTTCATAAGACTAGCAAATACTTCTCACCATCAGCATACTTCGCAGACCACTAGGTTCTGTCCCAGAACTAAATTCATAGTGAAGTTGGCAGTTTCTCCTGAGTCAAAACATCTGAGGAATTTCAAGAAAGGCTGAAACAATGAGTGGCATTTCGATAAGACTAGCAAAATTTCTCAGAGGTGAGTCACGTATAAGGGGCAGCCAAAATGGAACTCTTAACTTCACAGCCCTATTTGTATGCTGTGAACAGCATACAAACAGGGGTGGTACAGCAGCAACAGGCGCTTTCCCAAGCATCAGCTGAGCAGCCTCAACAAAGGCCCACTGTGCCTCTGGCTCACAAGAAGACCCTCCCTGGAGAGGGTCTCCTCAGGAGCCATGAGGACTCTCCAGGGTGCCTCCCACTTACACGCATTTCATTTTTATACAAGGGGGGAGCAGCCTGTATATAATTGTGTAGAATACACACATTTTTGCAAGAATATGTCTGTAATAGAATGCATTTCTGTAAGTTATCTTTACTAACATATGCATTTCTGGGCACAGAAATTCAGCTCATGGAAGGGCCTTCTCTGTGGCAGCTCCTTGTTTGTGGAATGCGCTGTCTGATCCGTGTGTCGGTTTCCTTCATTAACATGCAGGAAGAACTTTAAAACCTTCCTGTTCATCCAGGCTGGAACTGACATTATAAACTGTGACTGTTCCTAAATGTTTTTAGAAGTTCTGGATGCTTTTCGGATGTTTCTTTTATTTTTTTTTAAGTGTAACATTCTGAGACTTTGTTGCTTGCCAAGCTAGGCTCCTTTGGGGGAGGGAGAGAGAGAGAGAGAGAGAGAACAAATAAATAAATAATCTGCATGTTTTTGTGCCCAGTTTCTGGGTTGGAGCAAAAGTTCAAGAACCGTGAGTTTTTAAAGCACTTGCTGCATTTAGGTTAATACCAATTTCTCCTCCCACCCACTGGAGTTGTTTTTGTGACCAGAAGCTGTAGTGGATGTCACTTTTACAAAATCAAATTAAAAGTCATATATATGTCACAGTCATAAAGGGGATTAAGAAAAGACCATAGACCAGCGCTATCAGCCTGAACAGCTAAGGGTGCTTTCTAATCTTTCCCTGGCACTATAAATCTGTGGTCGTGTCACATTGCGGCCATCTGTCAGCCGAAAAGGAAGGGAGGCGGTTAATTTTGGGTAGTAAATTTGGGGTAGAACAAGCACTAATGGGCCTAAAATTAAGGAAGAAAAACACTGAGCTAAATGGTAGGAAGCACTTTATAACTGCAGGGTCAGCAAGACAATGGGATCACCCGTCAAGAGAGGCCGTGTGACCTGGATGCATTCAAGGCAAGATTGCAGAGAGAGGAGGGACTATCTTTGGGATATTTGTTTTATTGCTGCTTGAATTCCTTTATTACTGGGGCCTGCCAGGGCAGCTTGGAAGGATGTGGATGGAACAAGCCTGGCCTGAATTAAAGAGACACTCTAAGTAAGATCTGGAAACCCTGTCTCTTAAGAGGGGGGGGGGATCTTGGTGTGGTTACCTGGGGAAGGGAGTAGGGCCAACTCTGTACATACTCAGAGATGCTGTTTGTTTTTTATTACTTCACAATTGCCAGGACTAAGAAGCAATAGCTTTGTGGGATCACATAACACTGCGTACCCTCCAAATATTTCTCAGATGAAAATAGGGACATCCTACCATAACCTTCAAAATTTCTCTGATAAGGAAAAGGGGATCATTCCATATTCAAATCAGAAACCAGGATGGCTTCTGTAAATCTGGAACTGTCTCTGGAAAATAGGGACACTTGGAGGGTCTGATATCAGCCTGGAAAGAACTGCATCAACTGCATGGGGATACACAGGAATTTTTCTGGGTGTGTGCAAATTAAAAGAATACTAGGAACTGTGGTTTCACCCTCACAGAGCTGTAAGTCCCAGCAGCCTCAACAAACTTCATTTTTAAAAAAATAATATTTATTAAAAATTTTAAGGGTTACAAAAAACAAAAGTAAAAGTAATAACACCATATTAAACAAAAACAAAACAACACATCACAATAAGGAAAAAAGAAGAAAAGAAAAAAAACACAACTAATCTTCCCATAACTTATCTTTCATTTGCTTGTTTCCTTGACCTCCTCACACCTCCCTTTTTTGTATTCTAATTCGGTTAACTATTTCAGCAAATCCTTTCCATCTTTTCCAATTTTTGTTCTGTAATTTATCTCAATATGATGTAAATTTACTTTCCCTCCTTTCACCAATTAACAGTCTATTTTTTCCTAAACCCTTATAACATTTCTGCTAAAACCACATAACTTCATTTCAACATCCTTCTAACATTCATTAATTTTACAATGTTTCTGTAAATAGTCTTTAAATTTCTTCCAATCTTCCTCCACCGACTCTTCTCCCTGGTCTCGGATTCTGCCAGTCATTTCCGCCAGTTCCATGTAGTCCATCACCTTCATCTGCCATTCTTCCCGGGTGGGTAGATCTTGTGTCTTCCAGTACTTTGCAATAAGTATTCTTGCTGCTGTTGTAGCATACATAAAGAAAGTTCTATCCTTCTTTGACACCAATTGGCCGACCATGCCCAGGAGAAAGGCCTCTGGTTTCTTCAGAAAGGTATATTTAAATACCTTTTTCATTTCATTATAGATCATCTCCCAGAAAGTCTTAATCCTTGGGCAGGTCCACCAAAGGTGAAAGAATGTACCTTCGGTCTCTTTGCATTTCCAACATTTATTTTCGGGCAAATGATAAATTTTTGCAAGCTTGACTGGTGTCATGTACCACCTGTAGATCATTTTCATTATATTCTCTCTTAAGGCATTACATGCCGAGTCTCAACAAACTCCAGTTCCCATGATGCTTTGGGGAAGCCAAGTGCTTTAAATGTGGATTGAATGTGCTTTAAATGTAAGGTGCAGATGGGGCCTTGGCCTAAGGACCATGCAAGCTTTGTGCAAGCAAATCAGGATGAGGGCTGGATAAGCAGGTCATCTGCAGGAGTCCTTATTTGTTCAGGGGGCTCTAAATCTTCCCAGGCAGCAGCTTTCCTGCACTCACCCACCTCTCTCTTTGATAGAAATTATTCGCTGCTGGAGTAACCCTAAGTAGCTCTGGCGTTTGTCTACCCTGGTGCTTGGACAAGCCTCCCGAGGGAGAGGCCTTTTCAAACGCTTGACATTTGAATATGTTGTTGAGGAAGAGGGTGTTTATCGCATGCACAGTAATTCACTTAGCTTTGAAAGCCACAAGTGGTATTTTGAATGGCAAGCAGCAAGTCGAGTTTGCGAATAAATGGCCTTGATTTATCAAGGCTCAGCTAACATGGGAAGCGACCCAAGAAAGGGGCCCAAGCGTAGTTGTTGGTTAATGCAACATTTCAAATCCGGTTTTTTTATTTTTATTTTTTATTTTTTAAAATTTGATTCATAAATGCTGTGAATGGGGGAGGGGGTGGGGAGGAGAGGGAGGCTGGAACGGCTGGCAGGTGGATTGATTACACTGTAATGAAGAAGGACATCAACATGCCAAGCACAACTACCTGGGCTTTGAAAATGAGCATTGAGCCGTGGCCGTGCAAAAATAGTTAACGCCAGCAATGCAACATAAAGCAGACCAGACTCATGCTAAGCCAGATCTGAGGGACCGTTTTCAGCCTGAAGGCAGTATTCCCTTCTGGGAAACCTCCTGGGGGCCACATACATGTGGTGGGCAGGGCCAGGGACAAAAGCTGGTGGAGCAATGAATTTGAATATTTCCTTTACCCCGTAGGCTATTATTTCACCCACTTCACTTCTCTTTCCTCCATTCAGGCAAGCGACAGACATGATCAGAGTTCAGGAACACATTTCAGCCAGGCAAAAGCCCTCAGGGAGAGTACAGAGTGAGACCGCTGAGCATGTGATCTCTTTGGACAGTTTATTATATTGTGGCCTGTTTGGGGGTGGGGAAGTTGTTTCTGTGTTGCAAGAAAACCACAAAGTATTGCAGTATAGCCAGTGAGAGATGGCCCCAATCGGTAACGCATATCCTTCAGAATGTTCTTAGCATTTTGTGCCTGAGATCTGTGCACTGAGGGTGGGTGGGTGTGCGAGCGCATGTGCACAATTTGGGGAACACATTCAGTGGTTGCCTTCAACAGCCTCTTTTGCATTCTGCCTGCTAAAGTGTCTTATTTCACTCTGAAGCTTACATACCCGCCTCTACCAAAAAATGTTCATCCAACAGCAGGTGGTAGTGATGGTGGTGGTGATTACTACTTTTATATTGCACCTTTCCACCAAGCAACTCAAAGGTGCATACATCCCCCTCCTCCTTACCTCATAGCAACCATGTGAGGTAGGTTAGGCTGAGAGACTGACCTAAGATCACCCACTGAGCTTCATGGCTGAGTGGAGATTTGAACTCTGGTCTCCCAGGACCTAGTCCAACAGCCTAAGCACTCTGTGCCACATTTTGCTATATAAAAACTCTTTTGCATGTCGTGGATTTTCATTTCGAAATGCAGCTTGGGGTGCATTTGCCAAACAAAGCAAACACTCAACCCTTTTAAGAGCATTCACCATCTTGCTACACCCTTTGAAATGGCTGGGGATCATAACGCTTCAAGGAAGAAAAGAAAAGAAAAACAACAGCAGCAGCCCTGGCCTTCCTTTGTCATTTCCCCAGCTGTGTAAAAGAAAAGGAAGCCAAGGCCAGTTACTTTAACCATTGAGTATTCTGTTGTTCCTTGGTTTGAGGGATCAAAACAGCCTTTAATATATCTTTTTCCACCACCAAGCCGTTCCCATATATATCAGTCCATCTTTCAGTTCCTGGCAGCCAGCTTAAGGTTAACAGCACACTGTTGTTCCCACTGGGGGTACGAAGTGGAGGGGTGGGGGAATCACCATGTTCTAATTTAGCAGATCCATTTAAAGCACCACCCCCTGCCCCCACCTCCCTGCTCCAAAAGCCTGGAAACAGAGGAAATAGTTCCTGCCTGCACCCGCACGCAACCGACAGAGACCCTTGCCTCAGTGCTGTTTTCTTGCCCAGCTTCAATGCTTAAATGAGCCTTGGTCAGGCTCCTTAGCTTGGAATAAGTGGCCAGTAAGTATGCAGAGCCAACGAAGGCTAAATCTGAGACAGAGCATAATTCTGCTGAGCAAGCAATGCCCAAAGAGGCCCTGGCTGCCTGCTTTCCCAATGTACCCTTTTTGAATGAGTTGAATGCCTTAGACATCATCTAGTCCAACTCGGAGGCACTGCAGGAATCTTTTAAGCACAGCATCCCTGCCAGATGGGTGTCCAGCATCTGCTTAAGCACCTGCAGAGAAGAAGAGCCCACCACCTTTGGAGGCACCTCTCCCACAATCGGACAGCCCATTCTGTTGGGAAGTTTATCCTAATGTTTAGCCAAAATCTTCCTCTCAGCAATTTCCACCCATTGGTTCACCATGACTGGTGGGCAGCAACACCACAGTCCTTCTCTCCTCTCGGCTTCCCCCTCAGCTGCCTCTGCCTCCTCAGCCACCCATCCTCTGTCTCCTCTCCTACATAAGTCCTCACCTGGTCCTGCTTCTTTCTCCTCCTCCTAATTTTCATCACACTGAAGTTTGCAAGGCTATCGCCATCTATCAGAAACCATGTGAACTACAATGTGACAGCAGTCTGGTTTCTTTATCATACAGCAGGATATAGCAAGTTGTCTTATGCTGCATCAGGCCACTGATCCATCTAGCTCAGTATTGTCCACACTGACTGGCAGCATTTCAGACAGGATTCTTTACCAGCCCTTCCAGGAGAGGCCACAGATTGAACCTGGAACCTTTAGCAAGCAAAGCAGGTATTCTACCACTAAGCTACATCCCTTCCCCATAGTTGGTGTGCGGGAGACGAGGGGAAGGTCATTCACCTCTTGTAAGACATGAAAGCAAAATGAGTGGATACTTAATCAAAAGGTGAATGTTTTCTTTCTAAGTACCTAATTCAATTTTCATTTTTTTCCAAAGTAACAGAGGACAGACAGTAGGATGAGTCGGCATAATCTCCCACTGACCTCAGGAATCACACCCCCAGTCAATGCACCCTTCTTAATGGCTGAGCAAATGTTGCCATGGTTCCTCTCCCACTCTCCCCCCTCACCCTGACAGTGCCCTTTAAAGCAGGGAGCCAAAAGGGCAAGGCAGATAAGCACTTAACAAATGACACAAGCCCAGCATTTACGTGGAAGAAGCTCATTTTCCAGGCAGCTCTGCTGCATATTCTACTCCCCCAGC
This sequence comes from Podarcis erhardii, assembly GCF_964252035.2. NCBI lineage: Eukaryota > Metazoa > Chordata > Lepidosauria > Squamata > Lacertidae > Podarcis > Podarcis erhardii. The sequence continues at coordinate 41,355,826 of NC_138511.1, forward strand.
CAGACCTCCCTCTCAGCAGCAGAAAAGAATTATCTGGGAATTTGGCAGGTATTCCCACTCAGGCATCAGAATGGCAGGTCAAGGCAAATCCCGTGTGAAGATTCTTTCCAGTTTTGCCTATAGAGTGCTCTCCAAACAGTCCTCTGTTTACAGGGCTGACAGAAAGCAGTCCTCTACAGTGGTGTAGTAGTCCAGGATTGCAGGGTGTCAGAGACCTGTTACTATTTCTGCAGCAGGGTCCCTCTCTCAAGCATCCTTCAGCCCACCCAATTACCCCGAGAGGAGGGCTTTCTAGCTCCTGAGAAGAAGCCTTCTCACCCTTTGTGTTGATTGGAGTCAATCAGAGTGAAAGGAGGTGCGTCAGCCACTGAGGATCGGCTCCTAGGTTCACTCTGGAGAAGGCACACAGAGGAGTTTTTCAGAATAGAAAAAACAAGGTGCTTCAGTTTCCAGAGAATGGTGTGCAGGTTCTGTTGCGTACAATACAACTTCATGGGAAATGCAACTCAACTTACTTTGAAATAAGATACTCGTGCACTCCAAATCATTCCCTAAGTACGTGCACAGAAAACAGTAGATCTAGCTAAAAGGCAGCTCATTGATTATTGCCTCCCTAATAATTATTGTTGTATAATCTCAGAAGTGGTGTGGCTGTGACTATAATGAAGAGACCCTGCACTTACTAATTTACCACGACAGCACCAGTAGTCTATTTGAGGGTGCTCTATATTAGAAGGCTGTCTGGACCAAATTTAAAGATAACCTAAGATGGGAGAGAGATGCCCATCCACAGTGAGCAGCACCAGGACAGCAGACCAAGCAGGTGGCATATAGGTCACTTGGTCACAGGCTTTACCACAATGAGATATACTGTATTTTAAATTATAATTCCTAAGTTTGTCCATTTACATGAACACATGCACTTTTTTGCAAATCATTTGCCCTCTTTTTTCTGTCAGGCATTTCCTTGTTGAGGGTGATGTGAGAGAGAGCCTTGAAGCCTTCCTGAACATTTTTATTGCATCATGTAGTGTGGGGGGGGGGGAGCAGTAACATTTGAATGATCATCCCCATATTGTCATTATTTTATTGCTTTTCATATTTGCTCTAGAGAGCAATAGCTAGCCAGCCTCATGGCCTCCCGGTCAAGATTTCCTTCTCTGCAGCACAGACATAATGGCTATTCAGTGCCTGGTCTTGTCCAGCTTTTTGAGAATGTAAATCAACATGTCCCTGTTTTCCATTTTAGAACTTCCTCTTCTTCTAGCTAAAGCAGAACTGCCTTAAGTGTCCAAGGATCATAGCCTAATATCTCAGGCAATATGTTGCACCAAATACTCTGTCCACCTTGCTCTTGATATATTCCAGTGATGAAGATTTTGCAACACAGTAAATTGCCTTATATTGAGTCAGACTCACTGGCCCATCTTGTTGGGATGCATCTTGGGAGACGGGGGCAATTGGCAGGCCCCCAGCTGGCTCCAGTCCACCGGCTGGCAGCCGGGCGAACTCCAGTTCTCAGAACAGCAGCAAAACTGTGACTCAAGCCTCAGAGACCTTTAGAGACTGAGCACGCAAGCCAGCAGAGATAAGAACCCTTTGCAACAGAAGTAGCGGACAGAGGCATATGTAAGCATGTTTATTCAGCATTAGAACAAAGGAAAAACATGTCTGCTTCCCTTCGTGTCCAAGCAAAAAGCACAGGCAAAAGCTATATACAACAGAAGTTCCCAGCAGACTGTGCTGGAAGTAAACAGACATGTGACATACAACAACTCCACATGCATGTTCTAAAGGTGGAACGGAACTATATCCTAACACATCTAGCTCTGTACTGTCTGCATTGACTGGCAGTGACTCTCCAAGATTTCAGACAGGAAGTCTCTTGATCTGTGAAAGGATTTCTGTGCTAGGATGGTACTACAAATGGGGTCTTGAACCAAAGGGTGTCCAGGCACTGCATTCCCAAAGCCAGTGTTGGGCTACTCAGGGCTGCTAGCCAACCATGCAAGCAAACTGGGCAACAAACAAGTCAGCCAAAATTGTACGGGTGTGTCCACCTCAGTTGTGCAAATGTCTTGGACAGAGAACAACTTTCTGTATTTTTCAACGAGTTGTAGCAGCTCAACAGTTGGTTGGTTTGCCCGCCATCCTGACCTTGAGCTTTCTCATCACTATTAGCAAAACACTTACAAAGCAGAGAAGTGACATTGAAGAGGAAAATTTTGCTACTCTGCATAGACCGAAGTGCAAGAGGGGAGGCCATGTGGACAAAATTTTAATTCACCTAGGGAAGTAAATTCCTTAAAAAAATTTTTAAAAAAAAACTGCACGCTGACCATGTGGCTCACTATTAAAAGGATACTTAAGATAAGGCAACAGAGTCACGTACTTATCACCTGATCTCTGTCTCCCTTCTGGGAGCTATAAAGATGTTGTGAAGCAGCCCTCTGGAAATCTGCAGTGCTCTTTTAAAAACTTTTCTCGGTTGTCATATCTGGAAACGCATTTTTCCTTTTCAAAGGACTCCTGCTATCCCTGATGGTTTCAGCAGCTGGCGCTTTATGTAGCCCACAAGCCCCCACCCAAAGCCCTCACGGAAGTCACCAGAGACAAAGCCGCCAAAAAGCTGTTCTTTGGGTGCCCCTTGATCAGAAATCCATCTGGAGCCATAAAAAGGCAAGTTGAAAGCTCCTGCGTTAGCAGAGCTGTGCACTCATTGTCACAGCCCCACTGTCTTCCTTGCTTTCATGTGCTTCTGTTATAATGAGAGGAAAGTGACGCATCTCCCAATCTACCCGGCAACGCAAAGATACCAGAAGGTGAATTTGTGAGTGGCTGGAGAATAGTCATTAGATGCCCAAGAGCCACAATTTTTTGTTGTTGCTGTTCCATACCAGCGCAAGGAGGAAGTTTGCAGGATGTTATGAACTTCCCGTTTTGGTGACCTGCTGAGGAACTGCATGTAAATATGTCTCCCGTTCACCACACCCCAGCGCCAAACTTTTGGCTCCCGTCTGTAGACTGTGGCTTTTAAGATTAATGTGTTTTTCAGCTAGAGCTAGACAGAAACATACTGTTTATTGCATTTTTAGGATGCAAGGTGTGTGTAAGATGATGTAAGTTCCCAGGAGCTTCTGACCAAACAAAGTGGGCATTTTATGTATCACTTGTTCCCAAAGAGCATCCCCCTTGCTCAATAACAACAACCCACCTCATTAAATAACCCACATCATCTGTGCAAACAAATCAGGATGAATGCTCAGTAATCCAGTCTTTTGGAAGCATCCAGAGAGTCCTATGGCACCTTACAAGCTCATAGATTTATTATGGGATAACCTTTTGTGAGCTACATTCCCCTTTTTCGCAGTTCTCAGAAGGGTACGCCATAATAAAAGTGCTCTTTAAATGTATGGTGTGTATGCAACTGAAATCTTTAAGTCTCCGCAAAACTCTGGCTGCATACACTCAGCATTTTATTCTAGAATCAATGACAACTATTATTTTTTTTTGCAGTCTGCACACAAACTAGACCTATTGTGGGGGGGGCGGTCTTTTGCTTTCTAAACAGCGTTTTTTGAGAAACTGGTTTCATTGCAACAATAAAAGCTCATGGTAGGTGCCGGATTTATGTATAAGCTAAGCAAGCTATAGCTTAGGGCCCCGCTCTCTTGGGGGCCCAAAAAAATTTAAAGAAAAAAACTGGATGTACATTTCCAAAATATGAGATAAAAAACAAATAAAATAAAACCTATATACAGCAACAGAGTTTTGTGTTGTGTAGGATCCTATGATGTAAGTAATGGGCCCCGCCTGCTGGCCTGCTCCCTAAAATATCACATATAAAGGGCCCCATTATCTTCAGTAGCTTAGGGCCTCATCAAACCTAAATCCAGCCCTGCTCATGGTATATTGTTTCTGCATAACCCTGTAGTGTGTCCATTTGAAAACGGATGTAGACAGTCCTCGCAATGGGGAGGTGTATCCACACCTTCCCAGTGACAATGTACGTGAGGTGTATGCCAAGATTTCTTTCTTCATTCACTCACTCAGGGATATGCAAGTAGGAAAAGGCATGGATAACCTAATCAAGGTGACGGTTTTAAACACATATCAAGTAACCCCACCCATCCTTGTGGACATCAGGAACTAGAATCAATCTAGATTGAAAGTAGCATGTTGAGACCAAGCATGAATGATTCCAGATTGAGAAAAACCATGTTTTTGTGCTACAGATGGGTTAGTGTGTACACAGCCTCTATCACTGCAGAAGCCTCAGCTTCTTTGAGGGAACAGGAAGGTAATCACCCCTTGCTATCCCAAAGGCTCAAAAGACCTCCTGCTATCAGGAGCCCATCTCCTAACAATTTACTCCAATCAGTCCCCCTTTCTGTGCTGTTCTCCCTAACAGGGGAATGACCCCAGAAGGTATAACAACATCCTCTGTTTATAAAGCCCACAGTCTCACATTCCTGCTTCATGGATTCAAAGGAAAAGCAGCCTGGCATTTCACATTTTAAAAACTTTTGGTGTTTCCCAAAGCTGCAATGGGCTCGATGAGAAATGGCTCCCCGAGGCAACATGCAAGCACAAAAGCACATGTAATTGAAACAATAAATTATTATCAGTGTCATCAGCCCTGCCAAGTGATGCTGTGGATTATGCCGTTTTAAGGCTGTGCTAATTTAACACGCTGACAGACAGCCTGGCAGAGATAGCAGAGTATTGTTCTTGTGAGACTGTGTCTGTGGGGGAGCCATGCAAAATCCGCTCTTTAAGATGATTCTGTGCCTTTTTAAAGGTCTAGCCTGTTAATGACTCCTAGCATTGCTCATAGATGCAGCGTAACCAGTTAGTCCATGAGTGGAGAACCTCCTTCAGCCGAAGGGCCACATTCCTTTCTGGACAACCACCTGAGGGCCACATGCTAATAATGGGTGGAGCCAAAGACAAATTTCACCTTTGCACAGCAGGCTGGTTTCTACACAAAGTCACATACCTCTCTCAATCCTCCATCCAAACAAGCAAGAGACATTATCTACAGAATATCTGTCACGAATAACACCCCTTATTAAGCATTCTGGTTCAAATAAGTGACCCCATCTTGACAGAAAAATATACCCCTTGAGTAAATAAAACAATTCCAACCATGAAACAAGGAAAGTGTAAAAGCAATTAAAATCCATATAAAAAAAGCAATTTAAAATAATTCCAATATATAAACAATGCAAACATTGAAAAACAATTCCATAGATAAAAGCAGTTAAAAATAGTTCCAGTGCCAGAAGCAGACAGGGATAGCTGTCAACTTTAAATCCTGTTGAAAACGGAAGGTCTTCAGTAGGTGCCAAAAATACAACAGACACAGTGGTTGCCTAATACGTAGTGGGAGGGAGTTCCCATGGTTAGGTGCCACCACACTAAAGGCCTGATTCCTCTATTACATAGAACAGACCTTCTGATAATACGTTATCTGAAGGAGACCCTCTCCTGCAGAGCACAATGACCAAATGGGTAAATAAGGGGTAAGATGATCTGTCAAGTATCTTGGTCCCAAGCGGTTTAGCGCTTTGCACACCAGTGCCTTTGAACTTGCCTCAGTAGCTAATTGGCAGCCAGTGCAATTCTTTCAGGAGTGGCATAAAAGGTTGACAATTGTCTGCCACAATGAGCAGTTGCCCTGCTGCATTTTGCACGAGCTACAGCTTCGGGGCAAGCATCCAGGGCAGCTCCACATAGAGCACATTGCAGTAACCCAATCCGGAAGTCAGCAATGCATGGAGAATACCGAAGCCATAATGCCCACATTACTAGATAGATAGATATAGATATAGATATAGATATAGATATAGATATAGATATAGATATAGATATAGATATAGATATAGATATAGATATATGGTTTAGTTATCATCAGAAATCAAGCTTGCATTCAGCTTCTAACTCTGCCCCTCTGTTTCTGCACTGTTTTGGCTGACTCACTTCCTGATAGCTGTTCCTTAATCTGTGCCTTCCCTCTGGGCCACAATTTTTTTTTTGCCTCATCTGTTGTTCACATACACTGATACAGTTGTTGCATACTCTTTAAAGGGGTATGGCTATGAGGGATTTGTCATGAGGAGTGTGTGCACTCTAGAATTTACCATTCTACCACTGGTCAGCTGTGAGCCCTATAGCAATAGAGGAACATTCAGTTCCACTTCCAGCTATAAACCAGCAGTAAATTCCCAGGGCGGATAGCACTTGAGAAATCCAGTATAAGCTTCTCTGTCCGAACGGGGAGGGGGAATTTTGAGAATGTGGATTCCTTCCTAATTTATTCACTTCCCATTTTATAAGCTGCCTTTTTTTTCCAGATTCCAAGGGCTGTATGAAAAATGGCTGGATCCATTCAATTCATTTTTAATTCTTAGGGTTTGTTTTCTTTAAAAGGGAGAGGGACGAAAAGATGGATTTGGGGCAAACTCTGGAAGGACCGCATCACCACCACCACCCCAATCCAAATGCAAATGCCATAGAATAGCAGCCTTAAGCAATAACCCTGTTTGACAAAGCCTGTTCTGTCCCGACACTCTTCTCAAAAATTCTTGTGTGAAAGTCAGACCTGCCTGGGGGGTAAGTCTCCTACGTACTTGGCCACTGAGAAGGATTTCTTTGTCTTCCAGTGAAACATGGGCATTTATTTTGGCAATGGGCAGGTTATAGATCTTGCACGCTAACTTGGGGGCGGGGGATACCTCGTTTGAGACGTTGCAGTACAAATGAGGTCTTGAGATGCCATCAGGCTCCCAAAATATCAACTGAAGGAGAGCGGCTTATTAAAACCTGCATGAATATGGCAGCATGTGGTAAATGAGGCTTGTTTATCACAAATATCTTGCCTATATATATGTGTGAAGGCAGAAAGAGGAATCTTCTAGGTATTTTCTCCTGCTTGTCAGAAGTGCAACCGAAGAGATCATTCAGCATACAACTTAAGGGTTAATTATGTTAGTATTAAACCCAACAGGGGGACAGGGTTAACAGCCAGGAATAGTGGCATAGCATTCACTAATTGGCTGTGTAGTTCTAAGGGAGCTTTTCCTCTGTATGTTTGGTTGATTATTGACCTGCCCTTTCGAGGAGGTAAATTAACAAACCTCAGAGGCTCAACCCACTTGAATGAGTGCCCATTTTCTTGCCCAGTCCTGCAACTCCAGCTGCTGGCCATATTAAGAGCTATGCCCACTCCTCAAAAGGAAGAGGCAGGGTGTGTGTCACTGTTGGACCAATGTCTTAGCTTGATCTTAGCCATGCAATTACACTACTGTGCCTTGTAAATTTTACCTTGCCTATCAATCTGATTTACGCAACAAAGATTTTGGCGGAAATAGGGGTTTGAGTTCTTCATCTGGCAGTAAGGGCCAGGACACTCAGGGTCAGTGTTGCCCATGTACAACTCAGCAGAGAAGAGGATGGGGACCACACTAAAATCATTTGGCTCTGCCTGGCATTGGGTCTGTTGAACTCCCTGTCTTCCACCCCACCAATCCCAATAGACACCAAATACTGTTTCTCAAACTATCCAGAGTTTCAAAGGCCAAACTAGGCATGGAAACAAATAAGTTATGTAGACCAATACTTAGATTTGAGAGCACCTTATTGTGGCCAGGGTGGGTTTCAGTGCCCAGCAAGTGGAAGCTGAGGTAATGATGCTGGCAAATGAATATTTTTCTCCAGTCTTTGTGATTTTATCAGGATGCCGTGTTTAGCTTTTGCTGGTGCACATTTGGGAAGATGTTCTTGTCAGCCAGGACAAATACACATACAACTGTCCAGAGCCTGGTCTCTGGGCTTCTCCCTGCCTGCGCAAATCCTGCTCTACATTCCCAGGGCATTCTGGGACAGGCATCCAATGCTTCAGGGTTTGGCAGCACCCGAGCCTGCTGGCGTCACCCTGGAGGCAGAGAAGCAGGAGGGGGTTTGTCAACATTCAAGGAGCTTATGCCAAAAAGTGCAAAGAAGTGGAAAGGGGTTACATCATACCCTGGCCTCCCTGAACTTTTTTTTTTTTTTGTGGGAACAGAACGGCAGGAGTTTATATGAAAACCGTGCCCTCAAAACAGTAAATAAATAGAGACAAAGCAGAGCCTTTTAACAAGTCTGCTCTTATTGATCTCTTTGGGAATTCCACTCCTTAAACTGTTTCCATTGGCTCAGGCTCCAAGAGCTTTCATCCATGATGGAATAGCCACAGAGGGGTTCTGCCCATCACATCTGCTTTGTTGTGGATGGCCCCAGATTCTACTGCAACAGCTTCTCTGATTTCCACCCAATCAAATGTGCACAACAATTGCATCAGGACACAACCCCAAATATCCTTAGAATACATGGTTTCCCAGGGGGGGGCAGTGGCATGAAGCCCAAATGCAGGAGAAGCAAAACCAGGAATGGACATCTCATATAGATAAGGAGGTTAGGGAAAATCCCTCCTTGAAAGATCTTAGAAGCAGGCCCAAGATCTGCATCAGGTATAGTGGTGCGTTTCACTGCATCTTCTCCCAATGCTCACAATGGGTGAGGCCTCTTGCAGGAGTTCTGCTGCAGCAACAAACCTCCCCTGCTTGCCAGCTTACCCAGTGGCTGCAACATCACTGCTGGGTGATCCCAGAGCCACTGGCCAGCCATTGTGCTCGCAAGTGAGCAAGCTTTCCTGGCAGTAGCAACCACTATATATTAATCGTATTCTAAAACAGCTGTCTAGAGCAGCTCAGGGAACAGGCTTGGGTATGGATAACATTGGTCATGATGGCTACATGGAACCTCCCTGTTCAGAGGCAGTATACCTGCAAGTTGCTGGAATGTCAGACTTGGAGAGATTTTTTTTTTGTATGATCCAGCAGGTCTCTTCTTTACCAGTTTCTGGAGCAAGCTAGAATGAATGCAATGAATGCTAAGCCCAGCTAGTAGAGCAACCCTTCAACAAAGAGAGGAAATGCAGCCACAAATATGATGCAAGTGCACTGGTGTTAGATACCACCTGTGGATTGATTTAAGTGATTGCCCCTTAGTGAGTGCAGAGATCAGTTAAAAAGAGAATGACTACCACACTGCCTTCCAGTCCCCTTCAGATATTTCCCCTATACCTGCTTCCCATATTGAGCACAAGCCCCCACTTATCCCAATATTGATGATCAATATTGAATATCTGGTAAAGATACCTCACTCTTCACCCATCTGGAACAGGCATAACACAGTTTTTCAAAGACGGCAAGGGAACAAGAAGCACACAATGAAGCAGACCCAACAGCAAAGGTCTGCACTTTCTGTAGATCTGATGGTGTTAAGTTGTGGGTGAACGTATCAGACAACTCTTGTTTATTCACAGGCCAGAACAGAACTGAACTGAAGGGTTCAGCCAGCCTGCTTATATAGAGCTCCACTAGAATGCAACAGTAACCATTTTCTGTAACTATCCAATCACTGAACGTCACTTTTGATCCCTTATTTGCATATGTGGACCTGAACTATCTACAGTATCCCCCTGCTGGCCCAGGGTGAGAACTTCAGTACATAACAGATGGCATGGCATGCTAAAAAGTTTTTGAAGCCCAAACTTCTCAATGTGTGTTTTCTCACCACCCAGGAAACATGTTTTACCAAAGCTGCCATTGCTCCTTCAGTTTTGCCATGTGTCGCAGAAAGGGATTTAACACGGCAGTGTAGGATTTAAAAAAACAACACGCATTACCAGTTACTGGATTTGGAGCAAATAAATATGCAAATAAAAATGTCATTTTGCTGAGCAAATTTCATACATCTGGAACATAAAAAGTGCAAACTGGGGACAGAGCTCTCAGCAATTGCGCCTATGAAACAGGTATAGTTAAAGCAAAGTGCGTAATGCTCGATGGAATGTGCCTCTTCACAGTTTCTCCTTTCAGAACTTGATTCTGGAGTCTCTCCAGTTCCTTATTAGAAGAGGACATTTAGGCCAAACGCTTGAACAGGCCCAGCATTCTGACTCCCCATGAGCTGAGAAAGAGAGACTCGTTCCAGATGTTTGGGCCAGTGTAGGAACCCTAAGCCCTCTCCAATTACCCCAGCAGGGCGGGAAGGAAAAAGCCCTTCAGTGGAATCCAGCACAAAATGCATCCCTTCCATGCTGGGCAAAGGTTCGGAAACCCCAGGCGTTCTGGAAATAAGGTCTAAGAATGGGCTTTTTCAGCTCTTGGGCTACAGAGATAGATGTTCATTCCAAAAAATTAAAGTGTGGAGGGGAACAAGGTTTCCTTCCAAGGTGGGGGTGGGGGCTGCTGTCACACAGACAGCCTTATAAGTTTTACACACACGCACACACACACTTAACCAGGCTTTTTATATATGTACACAGCATTCAGAATGGAATATCAGAAGCTGCCTTACACCACGTCTGAGCATTTGTCCATCTAGCCCAGTATTATATCCCATCCTTCCTCCCAGGAGCTCAAGACTTTTCTGCTGCTCCAGGGGGTAGGACGAGAACCAATGGATTCAATTTACAAGAAAAGAGATTCTGACAAAACATTTGGAACTTTCTGGTGCCGTTTAACAGCAGCACCGACCACTTCAGAAGATGGTGAGCACTCCTTCATTGGAGGTTTGTAAACAATGTTTGGATGGCCATCTGTCGGGGATTCTTTAGCTGTGATTTCTGCATTGCAAGGGGTTGTACTAATTTACCCTTGGGATCCCTTCTATGAGCCTATGACTGGATGTGGGTTACCTTTACCCTATACAAATGTTTTCAGACTTTGGCTAGAGAGGAATTAGGAATGGTTTAAGGACTCTAACTGGTGTGAAGCTGGTTTGAGAAATACTACTGCATCAAAACAGTTGTATTTTATAACAAAATACAGGGTATGTATGCGTTTTAGAAAAAGTTGGGCAAAGGTGGATTTAAAAAAACAGCACTGGAAATGCTGTGAGTATTCAGTAAACAGGAGTCCTACCACCTCCACCTCCTCCTCCTCCTCCTGACCTTCTTGCCATCTCTTGTTATTGCGTTACACTGACACCTACTGGAAAAGTAAGGGCCCCAAGTCCTGCATCACTTCTCCTGCCACTTGTTGCTTCCAGGAAGCCTGTTTGTTCACGCAACCTGCGTAGTCTCCTAGAGAGAGAGAAGGCATATTCTTGGATGTGGCCCAAATTCAAGGTATCAAAGAACACAGAAGAAGTTCTCTCCAACAGGCCAGCCTCAGTGTTAGGGGGAGGTGAAATAAAAACAGACAGAGTGGCATTCTGCATCTCTCCACCTCTTACTAATTTGTGTGCTGGCCTTGATGCAACAAGTGTGGCCTTTGGTGGGAAAGAGGCAGGATGTCAGTCCTAAGAGCTGGCTGGGAGAAACAGATCACCCGAAAGGGACCCGTCTGTCAGGATTAATTAAAGGCGCCTTTGAGAAGCAGCCAGCACCAAGTTGGAAAAAGATGTGGACTCGAGGGGACGGGTTGCCTCAATTCCAGTCCTTGAAGCAAAGGCCATTTTTAGGGATTTTCAACCTCCCCCCAATGTGGCAGTTCTCCAACCAGTGGTTTGTTTGTTTGTTTGTTTGTTTGTTTGTTTGTTTGTTTGTTTGTTTTTTGAAAAAATGTGTATTTTGAGAGAAAGTGTGCATCATTATATTAGGAGAAATTGCTCGCAAAAATGTGTACGTTAGTCAAAACTGTATACAAACATGTAAGAAAATTGCACTAAAATGCTGGATAATTTTCAGGAGAAATGTGGATAACTGGATTTCAACCTAGAAAACTGAGAAACGGAGAGAAGTGAAATTGGCAGAGCCTTCCACATTTTCTCATTATTTATTATTATTATTTATTGAATTTATATACCGCCCTATGCCCGGAGGTCTCAGGGCAGTTTTCATCACCCATCTCATGGGGTCCCTGTCTCTTTTACTTGGAAAACACTGGCAGTCTTTTTTCTTTTAATGGATTGATCTACGGTCATCTTTTTGTACTGGCCTGTAATGTCACTACCTATCCCTCTGATGTCAAGGAGGCACATTCTGTAGGAAGATGATGGCCATAAAACCTTCTCAGCTCCATCAGCTGAAAAGCACAAAAGGGCAGATCTCTTGTTGGAATCAAAGTGTCTCTGTTAATCTGTTAGCTCTGCTGTGTGTCAGGGAGTCTTGGGTCAAACCATCCCTTTACTGTTATATAATACTCATGCAGCCTGAAAATATGGCCTGGATTCCACACTATAGCTTTTTGGAGAAAGGCTTCTGTGCCACATTATTCTGAGACTAACATAATAGGTAGAACCTGAAGCCCATTCTTTCTCCAGTAAGAAGGCAGGCTGGTGGGGGCTGGCTTAGAGCAGGCTGAAGTTGGTGAGGCACTGCATCTGAGACTGCTTCTCCAGTGCTGGATATAGGGCAGTGTGCGTTGTTCCCACCCACCACCCACAAGACGCTGAGCTAAGAGGGTACAAAATTGAGAAGATCCATAATTGAGAAGATCCGTTTGGGGGTGCCAAATTTTGTCCTTCACAGGGCGCCGTATTATGAAAGATTACCAAAGTCCGACCCTGGCATCTCGCATCATTCCTGACCATTGGCCATGCTGATGGGACTTGTAAGTCCAGTAAGATCCAAGGGAATCCACCCCTGCAATAAAGCCAAAGAAAACAGAAATCTCTAGAAAACCAAATCAATGACATCACTTCCTCCACACAAAGAGACATTTTTAGCAGCTATCTTGTATTTCTGGCGTGTATGCCGTGAGGACAGTTAATTCCCTAGCTCTCTGCAAACAGTTTCCACCTCATTGCATTCCTCTGGGGCCTTCTGTGGTTCTTTAAACTACAGCTTGACTTGTTGGGGACATGATGTTGTTTTCTTTATAAGCGGTGGGGGAGAACCCTCCCTGTTGCAAACATAAACCTACCATTATTTTGCAAGGGTTACTAAAGATGTCAAAAAATGGAACAGGGTTTTCCCCCCTCCCAAGAGCTGCTTGTCTGGTGGGTAAGGAGACAGAGAGGCTTTGGAATATACCTTTGCACCAAGACTGTGGTTTCTTTGCCTGTTTCTGTGTATTTTACGCAGCTGGAAATGCTGGAACAAATGAATTTGCTCCCGGTTTTCCAATGCACATTCCTGCAAAATTGGTTTGTCACATACTGTTGGGAGCTGGTTCTTGAGCAGGGATGGGAAACCTGTGACCAAAATAGAGAATTTGCATTTGGGACTTTTTACTTCAGAGAAAAAGGCAAGTAAGAGATGACATGATAGAAGTTTATGAAATTAGAAGTTTATGAAATCACGTAGAGAAAAAGTGGATAAAGAAAAGCTTTTCTTCTTCCTTCTAGAACTTGTGCAAATCCAGCAATACTGAATGTTGGGAGATTCAGGACAGTTAAAAGAAAGGACTTCTTCATGCAGTGCACAGTTAAACTATGGAACTCACTCCCGCTGGAGGCAGTGAAGTCCATGAACTCTGATGGCCTTAAAAGAGGATTTAAACAGATTTGTGAAGTAAAGGCTATCAATCGCTGCTAGCCATGATGGCTATGCTCTATTTCCAAGATTGGAGGGAATAGTTTGTGTGTGTGTGTGTGTGTGTGTGTGTATACACACAAACACTAACCATGGTGCTATACAACCAGGCCACTCCTCAATGTCTTGCAAATTCAGATGCCCCCACCTCCTTATTTACCTTTTGCCCCATGCTTTCTAGGCACAGGCCTGCACTCTTCCAGTTTGTGTCTGAGCATTGCTTTTGGAGTTGGGCCACACACACACCCCACTGCTTTCCCCAGGAATCGGACCAAATAGCAATTCGGATTTCCCATGGATTATTTGATCCAATTTAGCAGTAAAGAGTGGGTTTTCACTGGAGGGGGGGAGTGCAAGGCAAAACAAAAACAAAACCTGCTCAGATACGGGCCTGGAAAGCAGAGACCTGTGCCTAGAAATATGGAGCAAAAGTAAGTGTGGATGTGGCCTTAATTTCCCCTTCTGCTGCTTTCTCAGCAACCCTTTCTTTCCCAATATGTTTTTGCCCTATCTGGGCATTTAGCAAGAGGTACACCCAAGAAAAACTACCCAAGGGAAGGCTTAACCCTCCCCCTCCTCCCTTAATCTGTACTTGTGGTCTGTATTTCAGCCTGTTTTATACTTTAGGCATTGTTTTCACCAATTAGATACATCAGTTTGAAGCAGTGTATTATTGCTGTTTTTAGTTGTGGCTCCCATCTGTGTAACTCTCTTCCTGGTGAGATCTACTGGGTGCTTCATTGACCTCTTTTTCAGCACCAGATAAAAACTTGGCCTTTCCCCCAAGACTGAGCTGATTCTGTTCTATTGTTAGTTTACTGCCAAAGTTTCCTATAGCTATTAGGGGGTGTTTTTCATATGTTGTATGAAAATGTTAATGTTCCATATAATGTTCCATTAATGTTCCATTTTCTTTTTTCTATGGTTCATTTGTGGTTGGTATTTTTAAATGTAAGTCACTTGGTTAGGTTACAAATGACTAATAAGTTTATTATTCTGTCTTCCAGAGGGAAAACCCTGATCTAACATAGCATTCTCCTCTCACCTCAATGGCCAGCCAGATGCCTTCAGAAAGGGACCGACAATGCATTGAACCAACACACCTGTCTTCTTGTTGCTCCCCAGTAGCTGATATTTGGGGGTATACTGCCTCTGAACATGAAAGTACTATAGAACCAGCATGAGCCTAATAACCACATGAGCCCTACAAATGCTGAAGACATGGATCCAAATCTGGAAAGATGGGTGGAAGGGGAGCAGTAATCAAATTATGCCTACAGAGAGAAACCTCCTATAGAAATTTGAACTGATGATAAAACCTTTCGCAGGAGCATGACACATCATATTCTGAGGGCCTCCACAGTTTAATCCAGAAGTTTGGGGAGCACCAAAGTAGTGGCCTAATGGCTGCAGTTTTGTGTTATGTCCATCAGAGGGAGGCAGTCTCTAGCAAATTGATGAGCACGTCGGTGGTGTTTAAAACCACGAATGTGTTTTCTTGTAGCTCATCACAGCTATCTGCCAATCACCCATTCCCACCACCCTTCTGAGTAATACCCCTCCCCACCTTCTCACTATATAGAAAGGTCTGGTGACTTCTGTTTCAGTGTATCTGAAGAAGTGTGCATGCACACGAAAGCTCATACCTAGAACTAACTTAGTTGGTCTTTAAGGTGCTACTGGAAGGAATTTTTTTTATTTTCTTTTGACTATGGCAGACCAACACAGCTACCTATCTGTAACTTTTCTTGTTGCATGCAAGCAAAGCATTTTTTTTTACCCTCACTGTAAGAAGCCAGCTTGCAAAAGACTGACATCTGTCAGAATTTTAGTGCATTTCCCCCTAATCAACACAATTTTATTGACTGCTTTCACTAACACATGCATTTATATGCAAACTTTACCCTAAAATATCAATTTTTGTACACATTGCTCAGCTGTAGAACTGCATTGCAAAATTCAGAAAAGTGTGAATTTTGAAGGATGGCTGTGTTTGGTTCACATATTGTTTCAGAAAACATAAATTGGGCAAGTTTGCTTTTAAATGCAAACTGAATTGAATTTTCCCCCTGTTGGTGTATTGGAATATAACTAGATAAATGAACCAAATTATTAGGTCCTGTGTTAGTGTTGCAAATCTAGAAGCGGCTGCACTAGCAAAAAATGGTTGTAGAATTATATGATTATCTATACAAGATAATGGCAACAGCATTTTAATTTTTTTTTAACCGCCAACTCTGGTTTTGAGTTCATGGTCATACAGTTCTGTGAACTTTGCTGATGCAGCAGCTTCTAGGCTGAGCGACTGCACACATTTCCAAGAAGCGTTGTGCAATATTAACTTATTTATTTTTCTTTCATAAAATTTATATACAACTTGACTGTGTAAAAAAAAACACCCCAGAAATAACCCTGAAAGTGGTTACAAAAAGAATAAAACAATGAAATTATAAAAAAGGAACTCCTTTTTCACTTCTTAACGGCAGCCAGGGCAGCTGTAGCAAGATTTTGGAAAACCTTTAGTTTGGCTAATTTAGATTATTGGTCTGGCAGATAGCCATGGTTAAGAAAATTTCTTATAAATTTAACATTTCTAGGTGGTTGGTTTTTTTTTAAAAAAAAAGACCAGTTCTCTGCAACATGGTTTGATTTCATCTCATTTACAAACAAAGAGACACAGAGACACAAGGTCCCTGCAGCTTCTACTAAGATATGGACTGCATAAACCATAATAAGCAAGGATTCTTCTTTTCTTTTATTTTTATTCTTACTTCATCTTTATTTTAAGGTGAACAGAATGCCAAAGCACAGGAGACAATGTAATTATTTGAAACACCATTTATTTAATAAAACAGTACACTGTTTATGTCCTTACTTCCAAATACATATAAATACCTGCTCATATATTGAAGATTTTGCTATAACTCGATGATGTGGTTATAAATAGAATTGCTTTGCTTTGCTTTTTTCTCCTCTGTAAGTTTTTTTCTTCTCTCTGTTATTCTAAAGTTCAATTAAAAAATATTATTTGGAGGTGAGACACAGTATAAACTAGATTAAAAAACAATTTGAACTCTTCAAAAATAACTAAAAGCAAGGATAAACTAAAAACCAGATTAAAACACAAGTCAACATTCTACATGTCTGGATAGGTTTGCCTCAACAAAAATGTTTTTTAGCAGCCACTAAAAAGAGTACAGTGAAGTTATGCAGCACCTATATAGCTTTTTCTTTTAAATTATATAGCTTCTTATATTTTTTCTATTTTTCTTTGGTCTTTCAAATAATCATCATTTTCTTAATAAACAAGATTTTTGTATTTAGTCATCAGACTACCACAAGCAAGAGTTTAGCAAAGGGAACGACATACAGTATCTGCATAAAGAAACATGAGGTAACTTCTGTAGAAATTACTTCAGACCCAGATAAAACTATACACAACATAAACCTAAAATTCTGAATTTTACTGGCAGATTACAACATTCACCTTTTAGAAATCTTTTCCTTATTTTGATGGAAGTCACAATAAAACAAAGCAAAATGAATTTATTCAAAACCTGAATGAACTATGAAAAACCTGAATAAATAATATCACAAACTTCAAATAAACAAGAACATAAACATGAGCAACACCATAAAAATGACAATTAATAATTTTCCCCATTATGTGGGTCTTCATTGCAAAATTTCAGACAAATTTCCCAAAGAATCTGCTCTGAATGATTATAGACTTTAGAGTGATTTTTCAGAGCTTGTTTTGAATACACTGAGTGTTGGATCCTGCCTAAATTGGGGTATATTCATATTAGTAGTTTGAAACACAACATGGTCATTTTCCCATGTGCATTTCAAGCTGCATTTGCACAGATGTTCCTATCATAGAGGGGGTGAAGTGTGTATTCACCTGATATGGTTTCCCCACCCCTGGAACTCCTATTCCTTTTTGTCATCTGCGCCTCCATGGCAAATGTTAGAGTATCTTACTCCACATTCAGTTTTCTGATCAGATTGAAGCTGGCTTGTTTGTTTGTTTATAGCATTTGTACGCCACTTTTGAATCAAATTGACTCCCAGAGTAGCTCACACAGTATCAGTTAAAACAAGACAGTTCCTGTCCACAGCCTCTTAACCTAAAAAAACCTAATACAGCCCACAAGAAAAAGGGGGCAGGGAGGGAAGACAGAGGAAATCAAACTCAGGCTACAATTCTTAAACAGCTGGAGAAAAAAACACCTCAAACATCAGTATTTGTCAAGAAACTCTCATTTTCAACCACAAGATCAATAGGAATTGCGGCTGATGCTGTGTAAATGCAGCTTCAAAAAGTGGGAGCACAAATGATTAGAGTAAGTGCTAGTGTGTACATACACCTAGTTGAACTTAGCTCCCACTGAAGGCAACGTAAAGTGAAGTCATGACTTATTTCACTGAAAGAGATGTTAGATTATATTAATTTGGACTGAGGGCCAGCCCTACCATTGGGCAAACTTATATGGGGGAAGGCAGTTCTTTAACAAATTCCCTTTTCATAGATAGTAATACAGAATTAGCGATGGACAAATCTGTCCATTTTAGGTTCTGCCTGTTTCTCATTTTTTCCAATGTAAGTCTGGTTCTCCACATTTCTGCATGTGTGTGTGTTTATAAAGTCCTCACGGAAATTCATGTGAGTGCACAAATTATTAACAGGAAGACATATAGATACCCCACAAATCAGGATGAACACTCAATGTTGTATAACCTCCCCGCAAACAAATCAGAATGAATGCTCAGTAAAGTCTGGCTACAATCTAATCTCTGCTTCTACAAGCCAAGCAGGATGAACGCTTAATAAACACATCATCCGGAGGAGCCATGAAACCCTGGAAAGGTGCTGCCCGTCAGCATGGACAATGCAATGCTAGGTGGGACCAATGGTCTGACTCAGTATAAGGAAGCCTCTTACACATTCCTAGATATATATTCCTTAAGGGCAATGAACCAACACACAAGCCCTGTATTTTGGATTTTCTATGTTGTATTTTAATGTCTTAAGTGGCTCAAATATTAGATTTTCCCATCAAGAAAATGTGGAGTGGGGGGATTAGCATGTGTTAATTAAAGAATTAAGCTGAATATTTAAGGAAGTCAGAAAACCCTGAAGCCTGGAAATCGCACTGTCAGTATAATGCCCTGATTTACAGGAAAAGGCTGTGTTTCTGTTTTCGACTTACCATTTGCTAATGCCCCAATCCTAAATATATACATGAAAGTAAATGCCAATCGAGATCCCTAGAACCTTCTTTCAAATAAATTAGCAGAAGCAAGATGTTAATAGTATGTCCCATATATCTCTACTCAAAAGTATTTCCCCTGAAGTTCCATGAAGCTTGTTCCCAGGCAGGGATAGGGGAGAAATTCTATTCAGTTTGCATTTAAAGGTGAACTGACCTAATTCACACTTTCGGAAACAATACGCAAACAGAAACACAGCCATCTTTTGGAAGCGGCATGCTTCTGAATTTTGCAGTGCAGTTCTCCTGCTAAGGAATATGAACCAAATTGCAAATGCTAAGGCAACATCTGCATGAAAATGCATATGTTGGTGAAAATAACATAGCAAAATGACTTGAATTAAGATGATCCTTGGGGGGGGGGAATGTGTATTAGTTAAAACTGCATGCAAAACATTAAATAAGGAGAAATCTGCACCAAAATGCTGATGAATTTTCACAAGGGCTTTTTTAAAAAGCAGCAAACCAATATGGAAATGTGGAGAATGGAATTTAAGGTTGGGGGAAAATGATACAATGAGAAAAAATGAAATGGACAGACTTCCAGCTGAATGATTATAGGATTGCAACCTAGTGGTTTGCATGGGCTTAATCCCGGATTGCCCTGCAATGGCTTGGTTGCTTGTCAGGAGCCCACACTCAGGCAAGGGGCCAGCTGCCAAGAGCCCGTCCCAGACCTGCTTCTCCCATTTCACCATTGCAACCTGCTTGTTCAGCTGCCTCTCACTCTGTAGTGAAGGCTACATGGAAACATAGCCTCTGGCCCTAGAGCCTAAGGACCTGACAGTGCTCAACTGAAATCAAAGTCAATGTATCATTTGGGGAAGGGTTGTAACTCAGTGGCAGAGCACCTGCTTTGCATGCAGAAGGTCTTAGGTTCAATCCTCAGCATCTCCAGATAACACTGGAAGAAATGTTGCCTGCCTAAAATCTTGGAAGGAGCCGCTGCCAGTCAGTGCGGACAATACAGAATTAGATGTACCAATGGTCTGCCTCAGTATAAGACAGCTTCATATGTTCTTATGTTTCAACACAGATCTTTTAATGCAACTCAATTTAGTGTATTTAGAGTCAGTGGGCTAACACCATGTTAACCGTAACAGGGATTACATGCCTCACATTTCCACATAAATTGAGAAAGATGATTGTTACATAACAAAAAGCAGGAGAGAGTCTCCTCCTCAGTGTGGTTAGAGGTTCTTGCAGTATTCTGGTTTTGAAGCACAGCATCTCTCAGAAAGAGGAAATGGTTTGGAGAGAATTTATAAAGTATCTCAAAATAAATTGAAGCAGACAGGGGTCGAGTTCTCAGCAAGGTGGTCAGCCAGAAACTGATTTGTATCATTTTACCCTATTGGTGGGCAGCACCTGGAGCTGATAACACCCCTGTGCCAGAAATAAACAAATAAATAAATATCCCTCCACACAGAGAACTGTGTTCACTTTCTGATGGCCCATTTAATTACCATTAATCCTGGTTTGTTTGCACAGCTATTTGCAAGGAGCTGAGACAATGTTGGCTCTTAATTATGCATCCGTTCTAATTGGATTGAAGGAGGTTAGACAATGTTACGTTGTCAAGCAAGTGTCAGTCCCATGCTTTCCAGTGCATTTTCACATCACTTTCCTTATCACAAAAAAGAAAAATAAGAAGCCCAGGTGCTTTGGGAAGTGTGTTTCTTGTGCAAGACTTGAACAATGCCACCTGAATCTAGCCAGTATGTAACTGAGTCCCACCTGAAAACAGAGACAGTTTGGAAGCATCTTGTATGTCAGAAATGTTCTACTATAACATTTCCTCTGGCATCTAAGTTTCTTCGTGAAAGGATTTGAATTTTATTTTTTGTATGAAAGAGCTTTCTGCCAGCTGAGTCAACCACCTAGGATGTTCTTCACAGATGATAGTCCTTTGCTTGAAGTTGTCCTCTATTAATAAAGTTTGAAGGGGCTGCCGATCCACTGGGCAGTAGTTTGAGCAGGTCTTCTGGGTGCTGCTCTAGAAAATCTGCTCATTGAGCATTCATTCTGATTTATTTGCACAAACCTTATGCAGAGGTTACATTATATCTGGTCCTTTTTTTAGTATTTGCTCTGATTTATTTGCCTTCATCCTGACTTGTTTGCATCTATATATACAATCATTCATTCATCTCCTACTTTTCATAACTACAGAAAGTCCATTTTTTGAAACAGAAAAAAGTGGATTTGTTGCAGTAGAACGACAGAACGCATTTACCTCCTCTAATTTCATATAACTCAATTTCCAGTATGCTCTTGATTCCCTCCCGCAAAATACGGAGAGTCTGGAGGCAGTATTTTTTAATGAACAGCAGCTACTTTCCCAGACAGGCAAAACTGGCCAATAGAGGGAGCGACCATGAGCCTGTCGAGCAAAAACCATCAGCAGCGAAAAGCATTTTCACAGCCCAGCTCTTTCTAGTCTGTTCATGCAAATGAAAGGAGAGCAAGTGCATCCGGCAAAAAGACCCCTCGTAAACACAAACACCATTTTTCCTAAATGAGAGAAATGAGGCCGCCGCCACAATGACCTGTGGAAAAAAACTCCACTCCTTTTAGCTCAGCATTTGCATGGGTGCATGATGCGCCCTGCCCTCTTCTTGCTCCTTTGATGTGCTTCTTATTATGTTTGTTGTAGTAGTAGTAGTAGTAGTTTAATTTAAATGCTGCTTACATGCCCAAATGGCTTCCAAGTGGTTTACAACTATGTTGTTGTTTAGTCATTTAGTTGTGTCCGACTCTTCGTGACCCCATGGACCAGAGCACGCCAGGCACTCCTGTCTTCCACTGCCTCCCGCAGCTTGGTCAAACTCATGTTGGTAGCTTCGAGAACACTGTCCAACCATCTCATCCTCTGTTGTCCCTTTCTCCTTGTGCCCTCCATCTTTCCCAACATCAGGGTCTTTTCCAGGGAGTCTTCTCTTCTCATGATGTAGCCAAAGTATTGGAGCCTCAACTTCATGATCTGTCCTTCCAGTGAGCACTCAGGGCTGATTTCCTTAAGAATGGATAGCTTGGATCTTCTTGCAGTCCATGGGACTCTCAAGAGTCTCCTCCAGCACCATAATTCAAAAGCATCAATTCTTCGGCAGTCAGCCTTCTTTACGGTCCAGCTCTCACTTCCATACATCACTACTGGGAAAACCATGGCTTTAACTATACGGACCCTTGTTGGCAAGGTGATATCTCTGCTTACAACTATAAAAGCAACACATAATTAAAACACACAATAACACTTCCGTTGGGCACTAAAAATGTGTAATTAAAATATGCATGACAGTTAAAAAGAAAAACAGTTAAAGCAATAACATCAGAAGTTACGTTCTGTACTATCAAACTGTTCAGTATTATTGGATTGTTGATTAGGCAGGTAAGGGATGGGAAGCCCTTTTTACCAAGAAAAGAAAATGTAATCTTGTTACTAGAAATGGGACCTGCAACACAAAGTTGCAGCCTGTCATGCCCCTGTCCCAGGTTCCACACAGTGCTCTCTATTCCAGGATACTCCAGTCCATTTCCCCTCCCCACTGCTGTTTTCTGTTCCCTCCCCATACATCAGTCAGCATTCATACTTGGTCCTCATTCTTGGATGACCCTTTGGCAACCTTCTGGTTTTACCTAAGCAAACTGATACCTCTCTCTTGTGCATGAAGGATGCAACTTTGGCTCCATAACAATTTGGAAGGAAGGTCTGTCACTGGTAGAGCATGTGCTGCACATGTAGAAAGTCCCTGATTCAATCCCCAGCATCTCCAGGTAGGAGAATTCCAACAAAGATGAAAGCAGGAGTGGAAATCACTGATGCTCACTTATTCGTCCCATATCCAGAAAGGAAATACTTCCAGCAGATACAACTGGTATTCAGTGTTTTTGCTGCTGCTGCTGCTTTCAGTCTGCAAACAATAACATAATGACAATGTTGCTACATAATTAATGCAGTTGATTACATAACCAATTATGTAAATTACATAATCTTGCCACAGCCAACAGTGAGATGAATAATGTTGATTTTGACAGAAGGCAAACTGCAACTGAACAAAAACAGTGCAGCATGCAGCAAATACATCAACACAGTATGGACAAAATATGCTATTAAACTCATAACAAGAATTAAAAGGGTTTGAAATAGTAAAGTAACCCATTGCACTATTTTAAATTAACCAGATGGGTGGCTAATAATACTTATTCTTTGAGCATCATTTATCTCTAAGGCAACCAGTTTATGACAAGCCTTTGTGTTATAAGCACCTTTATTGCAATTTTTAAATGGTAGTTTAAGGTATAAATTACAGAGGTATAAATCTGGGCTTCCAACAAATCATCTTATTTGAGGTGTGGGTGTAGAACAGAGTTCCTGAATCAAGTGCAGTTTTGATGCAGCTGGAAATAAGAATGTGAGGTCAAAAAGTCTTTGAGTGGCAATGGGCAAAACCACATTTATTTTAATGCACACATTGAAGATGTCAGTTGGCAGAAGACTTTCCACTGCCTTTCACTAATCACAGAGAAACTGGGATCTTCTGATTCTAAATAAGTATTCATGGGAGGGAAGGGGTGACATGTAAAGGAATGTATTAATTTTCATATTGAAATGGGGAAGTTTATTACTTTTCATATTTTAAAAAAATCAACAAATATTTAATTTTTTTTAAATCATGTTTCAGAGAATGAATGGAGTAAGTTGAAAGATGCACTTCACCTTTCCTGTAAAGCAGTTCTAGACCTAGTTCTTAGAAGTGTTTTTTAAATAAATAAGTGAAAACAATGCAATATTTTGGGGGAAATATAACTATAAATATACAATACATATATATGCATATACATCATTTTTAATAAATATAATTTAAACAAAATATATGGGGGGGGGAGAGAGAAGTGTTATGTAATCCAACTCATATTAAGAAACTTATTAAGAGTCCAACAAGATGTCAACTTCATTGATTTCACTAAGGTAAATATTCCAATGAATGTAACCCATTTTGACTAAAAGTGTCTTTTCTACAAGAGGAATGTGTCAAATTCAAAAATATTTATTTGGCATCATTAGGCTGTTCTCTTAATTAACTATTCAGACAATGTGGTTTTTAACTAAGAACTAAAAAGTTCTGGTGGAAATTTCCATGTGCCAATTGATTACAATAATCAGTCCGAGAAACTTAGAAAAGTTTGTGTGCTGAGAAGGCGAGCCATTTCTGAACAACTCTGCCTTTGGCCAAGTTCTGGGCCAACAAGTGGTTTGTACCCACCATCACCACACACAGGTGTCAGGGTTCAATTTGCATGTGTATTATTAAGTGACTTCAGTCCTAGTTTTTCATCCTCAGTCTTCAGTAAGTTTACATTTCAAAAGGCAAATGAGAGAATTTTTTTAATGGTATGAACCTGTGGTAGAAGATGATCCAGCATGAAGGTTTTCTCCATTCCAAAGGATGCGCCTATCCCTAATAATGTTAGTCTTGAGGCAAGTCACATCTGCACCTTATATTTAAATCACTTTAGACTTACATTTAAATCACACAGATTCCCTTAAGAATCCTGGGAATTGTAGTTTGTCAAGGGTGCTGGGGATTGCAGCTCTGTGAGGGAGAAACTACAGTTCTCGGGATTCTTTTCGGGGAAATCCTGCACTTTAAACGTGTTCTGTGTTATGGATACGATCCTGTATTCAATTACTTGCACCCAATTAATCTATATTCAGAGTAGATCCCTTGAAATTAATTAATTAATTATAGCCCACCTTTCTCCCTGAAACCTATCTGTAGGATTTTTTGGCTTCTGGAACTGGTGTGTGTGTTTATGGACCACGGTATGGACCCAAAGGTGTACACCTTGTGCAAGATCCAGAAAAACTAAGAAGGCCACACTGTGAAAAAGAGAGAGAGAAATGGTAGATGTGGGGCCAGTTTGACCAGAATACCAACTGCTACCATTCATTTTCTTGTAAAGGTTACTCTGATTCTCGTACATTGATGTGTGGTTACATTACATTTCCTTTTCTGGGAGGGAAGGCCTTAGAGAGGGGGGCTAATTGCACAATGTCAGTACAATACATACACACACACACACACACACACCCTTCATCTGTTTCTCTCGCACTTTTTCTCCCTCCCTCCTTCCTTCCTTCCTTCTCTCCCCTCCCCCCTGCCCATACTTTCTCTCAACGGTAAAAGATCCAGGCCGGGGGCCAGGGGGAGAAGCTCCATGCTCAAACAGGGAGGAGGCATGTGTGTGTTGTGGGCTGGGGCCCTTTTATAATTTTTAGAGAAGTTGGGCTCATCCCAAGTTCCTCTCCCACAGATTGTTCCTGTTGTTCTCATGGCCATGGCCTGTGTCTCGTGATTCTTCCACAAGTGTGTGACCTGAATTCAGCTCACCCCATGCTCTGTCCATCTGGTGAGAAAAAGAGGAAGGGATCTGAACTTCAGCCTTTAACCAAAAACCACCTGGACCAGGTTCAAGGCACAGCATGGGAGCTCTCAGATCCAAGCATAAGAGCATGGGTAGGCAAAATAAGGCCTGGGGGTCGGATCCGGCCCAATCGCCTTCTAAATCTGGCCCGCAGACGGACCGGGAATCAGCATATTTTTACAGGAACAGAATGTGTCCTTTTACTTAAAATGCATCTCTGGGTTATTTGTGGGGCCTGCCTGGTGTTTTTACATGAGTAGAATTTGTGCTTTTATTTAAAATGTATCTCTGGGTAATTCGTTAAAAAAGTTTTTCAAAATATAGTCTGCCCCCCACACACAAGGTCTGAGGGACAGTGGGCCGGCCCCCTGCTGAAAAAGTTTGCTGACCCATGCATAAGAGAATACTCCCCTCCTGTGGCTTCCAGCAACAGGTATTCAGAAGTATTACTGCCTCTGGCTATGGTGGCAGAGCACAGCCACCATGGCCTGTAGCCGTTGATAGCTCCCTCTTCCATGAAACTGCCTAAACATCCTTTAAAGCCATCTAAGTTGGTACTCACCACTGCTTCCTGGGGGAGTGAGTTCCGTAGTTTAACTATGAACTGCATGAAGAAGTACTGGAAAACACTCCTTATTTCAAGACACAACCATACCTTGAACAAGGGCTGCAGCTCAGTGGTAGAAAATCTGCTTTGCATGCAGAACGTTGCAGATTCAATCCTAGCATATCCAGATACAGCTGGGAATGTCTCCTGCCTGAAAACCTGAACAGTTGCTTCTGGCCAGTGTGGGTAATACTGAGCTAGATGAACCAGTGCCTGGCACAGTCTAAGACACATTTCTATGTTTCTTTGAATACAAGGCTAAATATTATTATTTGCCCTTAATTGTCTCTGGATTGCATTAAATGAGTTATTTTAATTCCTTTTCTGGTGCACATCCTTTTCTACCAAGATGTCTTCTTTCATAATATCCCCACAAACGGTCATAAAGTATTTTAAGCTCTTTATTTCAAGGACTGCATAACTTTAAAAAAACAAAAAACAAAACACCCATCCTTCCTTTTTTGCAAAGTGTGATTCTCTATGACACTCACGCTAATAACATCCATCAATCACTTTCAGAGTTCAAACATGCCGCAGGATTGCAGTGTTCGCTACAGGGATCATTACAGAGCAGTACAGAGATATTTGGTTTCTATGCAGCTAAATCATACGCCGAGTAAAGACACTGGCATCAATATACTTAAGCAACTTCCCATGGCCGTCTGGTCAGCCACTGTGAGAACAGAGTGCTGGACTAGATAAGCCGCCTTTGGCCTGAACTAGCCAGACCCATCTTTGGTTCTCCCTTCAACACTGAAAACATTTTTGTGTAGCCAGCCCTACTCAGATATGGCATGCATTTTAATCTCTTTCTACATATTGCTGATTTTACTTATCAGTCACATGTTTTCAAATACTTTATTTAATTTAGGTTTTAACATTGTTGTTGTTTTGTTTTATTACAATCAAGCAGTGTCTAATTCTTGTACAATAAAATAAATAAAGGGGTGGAATTCAACACAGTGCTAAGTAGGAGATGCGCATGGGGGGGAAATGAGGTCCGCTCGCACCGGTGGAAACTTCCCCCTCTCTTTCCACCCCTGCACCCCCTAAGTCTTTTCTGGGTTTCCTCCCAAACCACCAGAGCATATTTAGGGGCTCCAGCGGGAGGAAAGGGGAGGAAAGTCCCATTGTCTGAGCAGATCTCATTCTGCACATGCAACAGCATAGTTGAATTCTGCCCAATGCTTTTAAATGTGCTGAGTGGTATTCAAAGCTAATCCTATACACACTGAAGTTAATAGGCATGACTGACTTAAGTTCATTCATTTCAATGAGTCTACACCAGCGTAGGACTTAGTGGACTACAAGCCTTCAATGAGTCTGCTGTGAGAACAACTTCATTGGATGTAGATCTTTGCCATCAGCCTTTGTTGGGAACGATGCTCAGAAACAATAATCAAAAGAACCACAAAGGAAATTTAGGTACTCTGCCCTTTCAAGCAGAACCACGCCTGGGTTGCCCCCACCTTGTCACACTTCTGTCTGCTGCTTCCTGCTGTCATCTTACTTTAATGATAACCAGCTATTTCCCAAGGGGTTGATCTGGGTGGGGTTCCCCCCCCCTACTCAGTTTCATAAACAGGAGATATTTCTACACTGCACAAATTTTGAGCGACAGCATGTCCATCACATTCATTTTAAAACCTTGGGCATTCAAGTACTTGTGCTAATGTTTTGAATCAGCATTTGGGACTTTTTAGCTAAAAACAAAAAGTATAAAATGATGTCTGATGTAGAGAAAGTGGATTAAGAGCAGGGATAGGCAAATATGTCAATTTTGGTTTCTCATTTTTCCAGTCTTATGCCCAGTTGTCCATAGTCCCACACTGGGTTGCATTTTCATTTTGTTAAAAAAAAATCCACAATATCTTATCAGCATTTTAGTATACATGCATTTGTGAAAGCTATTTTTCCTTAATATGGTGCACTTCCATGTGTTATTTTCATGGATGGGTGCATTTTCATGCACACAGTTCCCTGAGATGCACATTATTTGGGTGGAAAGCTGCATCAAGAGATCTGCAGATGTGTGAATTTTAAAGGGTAGCTGTGTTTCAGTTCACACATTGGTTCAGTAAATGTGAATTGGCTAGATCACATTAAAATACAAACTGAACCTAATTTCTCCCCTATTCCTAATCAACAAACTATTCCCCATCTCTTCTAACAATCAAGGTCATCCAGTCCAATAAAACTGACTGGAAGAAGCTTGAAGTAAAAATAAAATCCTTAACAAAACATATAGGGCCAGCTTCAACTACCTCATTCTGTTAGTGGAAGGCAACAAAAGCAGTCTCCCTAATGCACCCCAAAGTCCCCCCATGCACCCCCAAAATCCACCCTGGAGAGTCAGGAGAACCTCCAGAATAGCCTACCAGAGGAGGAGAGGAAGCAGAAATACTTGCGTTGATGGACAATCTTCTTAGCACTACATTAAATTCCTTTCATAATGTTCTTTGCAGTTCACCAGCATAAGACATGGTGATGATAACTCACTAAGCTTAGATGGTTTGCAGGGTTCTATACACTGATGGAGGATAGAGCTATTAGCCACCAGGTATAAATAAAACCTCCAGGTTCAGCGGTATTGTACCACTGAGTAGGGGAAATTGGAGAGAGGTTCAAGTGGAACTAAGTAAGAGGATAAGGACAGTAATCATGGAGCGAAATTTAGTGACGGGGAGAAGGCCCAGGTTAAGGTACCAGGAAGTGATTAAACACAGAAACTATAGAGCAGGCATAGGCAAACTCAGCCCTCCAGATGTTTTGGGACTACAACTCCCATCATCCCTAGCTAACAGGACCGGTGGTCAGGGATGATGGGAGTTGTAGTCCCAAAACATATGGAGGGTCGAGTTTGCCTATGCCTGCTATAGAGACAGAGCAGGAGTGTCAGCGAGAGTTAGGAGTTAAATAAAGGTAAAGGTACCCCTGCCCATTACGGGCTAGTCGTGTCCGACTCGAGGGTTGTGCGCCCATCTCACTTAAGAGGCCGGGGGCCAGCGCTGTCCGGAGACACTTCTGGGTCACGTGGCCAGTGTGACGAAGCTGCTCTGGCGAGCCAGCACCAGCGCAGCACACGGAAATGCCGTTTACCTTCCCGCTATAAAGCGGTACCTATTTATCTACTTGGACTTAGGGGTGCTTTCGAACTGCTAGGTGGGCAGGAGCTGGGACCGAAAGACGGGAGGTCATCCCACCACGGGGATTCGAACCGCCAACCATGCGATCAGCAACCCCTAGGCGCTGAGGTTTTACCCACAGTGCCACCCGCGTCCCGAAAGGAGTTAAATAAAGCTTGTTTAAATAAAGTTCTTTGATTTAAGGCTCCTTAATGATAATTAACTCCACTTGAAACAGTCCAGGAGCAGTGGCTCATTAGAGGGCCTTCTCAGTGATGGCCCCCAAGAAATGCGGAACTCCCTCCCTACAGGGGTGCCCCTGAGAACGTCTCTTTTGTAGCTTCTGCCTGTTGCTAAAGATGCATCTCTATATCATTGCCTTTGAAAAATGAAAAACTGATTTTTGTGTTCTCTTTGTAATTCGATGTGTGTTTTGAGGGGTTATGGGTGGGATTTGTGTGTTTTGTTTCTTTTAATTGTATTGTGCTTTTATATGCTGTAACTCACCCTGGAAACTTCTGGAAAAGGGAGGGTAAGAACAAACACAACAGCTTTCTAGAGCTATCTGCTCATATCTCTGGGTCTCCTGAATCTCTAAAGTTCCACCCTGCAGTGTCTTCCATCTTGTAACGACTGGCGTATTCATGCATGAGTGGAAAGACTGCTGTATTGAGCAATGTTGCTGCATTGCACCATAAACAAGCAATGCAGAAAGAGAAAAGGAGATGCTTTGAAATGCCAGTAATAGAGACAGGCATGCGCAGCACATTTCATTAGGGCAGTGGTTTTCAACCTTTTTTTTCTGGGCCACATTGCAGGAAAAAAAATTGTGTGTGCCACACTGAATTTTTTTATCAATAAGAAATGCATAGGAAAACAAAACAAACAACTCCTAGCAGTGCTTGATTTATAACATACAACACAACTACTTATAATATGATCACGGGGTATCCATAAAGTGTAAAACAACACAACTACATAGGAACAAGAATCATTCCCAACATTATAAATGAGCCTCTTACACATGCACCTTAAGTATGTATACAAATTCATTGAGGGGTGTGAACAGTGCTTTTTTCCCAGGGGGTACTCAAGAGTACACAGTACCAGCACCTCTTTTATTTGTTGTTAAAAAGTGTGGCACTTACTGTAACAATTGCATGGTGAGTACCAGCACCTATTTTTCTAGGGAAAAAAGCCCTGGGTGTGAGTTTGCTTTTGCTGGGTAATCTATTTCATACTATGTCTAATTTGAGACAAACATACTCTTCTCATCAACACAAAGAAGCCTTTCTCTTTTCTGATCTTTCATATTTGTCAGAGTTGAAAGTCCTGTTCACAATAATATGTTGTGGAGAACCATAGGAGCCAACTCTGAGAGGGTGAGGTCCCTTCGACCCCTGCCCAATAAAATATTTGAGGGGGCTGGTCATGCTTTCTGGGACGGGTGGGAGCTGGAGTCCCAGGAACATCTGGAGGGTACCATGTTGGGGGAGCCTGGGCAAGACTGCAGTTCTGAGGGGAAAACAGCAGCAGCTGGCTATTGACATCATGCTCTCCTTGCACACTTTCTGGAAGCTTCAGGTGGTTGGTCCCAGTCAGAAACAGGATGCTGGACTAGCTGGGCCTTTGCTCTGATCCAGCTGTGCTCCCCATCTACCCAAGCAACTGCCAGCTATATAAATACTGTGCCAACTGAGCTCTCAGTTTCCACTTGGGCTTTTTTCAAAATCTTTTAAATGAAATTTAACCCCTTTCCCTGTTCCTAGTTATTTCAGTACAAAACACACCCCAAATGGAAAGTGGGGGGGGGAGAGAATGATAGTTACAAGGGTGGGGGATGAGAGAAAGAAGTTGTTTTTAAACACTAGTCCATCTGCCCAAAAAGGGGAAAGGTGGACGGCTTATGTGTGGTTGAAACATATCTAGGGAAGTGTCGAAGGTGTTGATACCACCAACCAGTGAAAATGTGGAAGTGGCTATTAAATAATTAGATTTGTTAGAACGGCCTATATAAAGAATGGAGAGACCATTGCAAGCATCCTTCAGGCCCAGTTTTTATAAGCGGGGTGCCCTCCAGTCAAAGGAAGACCCTGGTGTCAAACACCTGGCATGCTTGCTCAAGAGTTCCCTTCTGCTAGTGCATCTGTGCCGTATGTTGGGGTGGTTGGTTTCTCCATTAGAACTTTGAGTTCTCTAACTTGGGTTTTTCCTCCCATGGCACCTGCGCTGGGTTCTGACCACCCTCCTAACCACAGGAACCACAGTATTGGTGTTGCAATGATTTGGTTTCTAACACATGGTCCAGACAGCAGATGGCACCTGCCAGAAGCCATAGAAGGAGGTATTGGGTCTCCACATGACCCCTCCATGTATTAACTCCAGGGGCTGCAACTTGGAGGTGGACTAAGTGTCGTCCCTCAACAAACACTGTCCCATTGACCCCAAGCTCTTTGCTCCATGTCAAGTCTAGGAGGTAAGGTGGGGTGACCACTTGGAGCAAGCTATCTGAAACTTTCTCTCCTGCACACTTCCCCTTTCGCTGAAAAGTGTACAGAGAACATCCCACCACTTTTAATTTTTGATGCTTTTTTAGGTGTCTCTTATTAGATGAGGATGGGATTTGGGAAGTGGCCACCAGGTCTGGAGCTTTCAACTTCATGTTTTCACTTTATAAACAATCATCAAATGACTCATGTTTAGAAACCGCCACCACCCACCAACCCCAATCACCTGGTTTCACCATTGGAAATACCCACTATTAATAATATCTTTTGAGACTGAAATGTCTCTCTGAGTTATTATGATGGGAACTATCATAAGACCCACCCTGAAGATCAAACTCTCATTAGGGAGCTGGCTGCATTAAATTGGTTGCTGTCCAAAGAATGGAAATTTGCTTGCAAGGCAGCCTAATACCATACATGGGGGGAAGCTAAAGTTCAGGAACAGGAAGATGAATCTAGCAGGTAGTGGAATGAAACTGATAAATCATATAGTCCAGAAGTTAGGCTCCACCACCCAGCAGCTCCAACCAGCATGGCCAATGCCCGGGGATTATGGAAATTGTAAACCCACAACACCTGAAGGGTTACAGGTTTCTCATATTGATTGAGTCCAGCTCAACCTGCCTCACAATTATCTCGAAATTATCCCATGGCGGAAATTCTCAAACCTTCCTCTCCTACACTGCCAAGTTTCAAATCAATACAGTGAATGGTTTTCTAACTGCAAGCTACAAAACCTCATCCAGCCTTCCCAAATTTCTCAATATAAGGCCAGATTCACCCAACTCACCCTTAACACAGGCCATGATTGTGGCCCTATGATTTCTACCTTTGCTATTATAAAAACTGGCTCCTGTCAATATCCATTATTCAGCAGTTTATTTGAATAATTATGTGCAGCCACCTCTCTGGCTGGCCACCAAAGAGGTGCCTGGGCAGGAAGGAGGCCATGGTCACAGAGGGCAGGCAGAAGAGGGGGCAGCAGCAGAGGGGGCAGCCAGGCACGGAGGAGGAAGCTGCAACGACAGGTGCACATAGAGTACAAGAGATGTAAGAAATTGCATTGTGCCATTCAGGTTAGCAGGTGAAGAACAACCATCTTAGGTAAGTCCCCACCACCAAGTTTAACCAAACAGCTTGAAGCTACAGAAGTCTGATTGGCTTTTTGCTTCTATGAATGTGACTAAGATTTAGCCACAATGATTATAAGCCTTGTGTTCAAAGGCAGAAAGAGCAGCAAGGTCTTCAGGCCACTGGGGTTCCCTGCCTCACTTAGTACATAAACCAGGCAGCATGGCAGACATGCAAGCTCTTGATGCCAAATGTTTAAAGCCCAGAATGGAACATAGTACAATTTTAGCACACAACAGAGGACTCGACGCAAAAAGAACTGTTTCCTGTTCATTTGTCTCTGAGTTTCAAAGTTTCCTTTGAACGATATATAAATTCACCTCAAGCGGAAAGGGTTAACTGAGTGTGCTGCCGCACATGAATTGCATAACGCTCTCTGTGTACAAGATGCATTTAACCATGTGAACAGGAATAGCCCTCTTCCTGCAATGGACTATTTCTTTGTTTGCAAGGCTAGTGGATCTGTTTATTTTTTTATATCCTAAAATTGTTGTGTGTTTTTTCTGTGTGTGTCCTTTGCATTATTTTCATTCATTTCTTTGATATGGAATTGTATCAGAAACACAAATAATTTTTTTTTATAAAAAAAAAGATATTAAGTTCTACAACTAGGTGAGGTGGTCTCAGATCACACAGCCCCCTGTTATGTCAAGTGGTGATTGCACATAACTTGGGTATGATCAGGTCAAGCTACAGTTACCGGTAATTTAAACTGAGGGTAGAGAGACTTTTTCAGCCTGAGGACTACAATGCCTTCTGAGCAACATTCCATATATGCGATGAGGCGGGGCAGAGACTAAATTGAGCAGAGCAATGAATATGAAGTTAACCTTAGTACAGTGGGCTAGTGTCTTCACACTCAACCATCCTTCTCTGTTCTCCATCCAGGCAAACATGGATCATTATGACAAGATGAAAGACTTACTCCAGTGAGGCAAAACCCTCAAGGATGAGGAAAAGCAGGGAAGATGAGGGGTGCAGCTGGGGAGAGTCCTGGGGATGAGGTAAGGAGGCCTGGAGGAGCACTTTTGTACCCCTCGACCTGAGTTTTAAACTATGGTTTATTGAAACAACATAAGATCGAATCATGCTTTCTGATCCTGGCTTGTGTCAATGAATCATAGCTTAAGCTGACCACAGTTTCCAGCTCATACGTAGCCACACACCATGGCTAGTTTAAACCAGGAAGTGGGTGCTTCCAATTTCCCCTTTCTAGAGTATGGTGAGGGAGGAGAAGGGAAGAAATGGGACTCAACTACTAATTAGAGGGGAAGAAATGGGACTCACTACTAATTAGCAAGCAGTTCGAAAGCATGTCAAAGTGCAAGTAGATAAATAGGTACCGCTCCGTCAGGAAGGTAAACGGCATTTCCGTGCGCTGCTCTGGTTCGCCAGAAGCGGCTTAGTCATGCTGGCCACATGATCCGGAAGCTGTACGCCAGCTTCCTCGGCCAATAAAGTGAGATGAGCGCCGCAACCCCAGAGTCGGCCACGACTGGACCTAATGATCAGGGGTCCCTTTACCTTTACCTTACTAATTAGCATAAGTTACTACATGCTGTCTGTGTACAAGATGCATTTAGCATTGTGAACAGGAATGGCCCTCTTCCTGCAATGGAATACTGCATGGCTGTCCAAACAGAGCCAACCCAAGACATTTTGCTGCCTGAAGCAAATGACATAATGGTGCCTCCCCATTCCATATCCAGAAACTATGTCCTGGCAGTTGACGTATACTCCAACAATGGCAAAGGCATAATACCCTCTACTGCCCCTGAGGCAGTAGGCAAGTTTGGGGGATGCAAGACAGCCTGGGAGTCACATGCACACCTTTGATCTCCAGCAGAGAGAAAAGGCCAGGGGTTCAGGAGCAACAGCTGATACTCTTATGGAATTTCTCCCACAAAGGGCAGTGATGGACACTTCTTTGGATGGCTTTAAAAGAGGATTAGATGCATTTATGGGGGATCAGGACGTCAGCAGATACTAACCCTGATGGGCTAGGCTCTTCCTCCACTGTTGGATGTAGTATGTTTCTGAATACCAACCACTGGCAACCAAAGGAAGGAAGGGGGGTGCTCTTGCACTCAGGTCCTTTGTATGGGCTTCTGTGAGAGGAGCAGGATGGACTAGATGGGCCACTAGCTTGATCCAGCAGGGCTTGTCTTATGCTTCCTCCCCCTGCCAGTATCTGCCACCTGAGGCAATTGCCTCACTCTCCTTTATGAGAGGGCCGACCCGGTGTTAAGTCTTTAAGGATCCATAAAAGAGAACTGCATTTACAGCTCTCCATTTTCAAACAATGCCAACATCAGTCTTAGATGGAAAATACAGAAATTTCCTAAGGCATTTAAGGCTTTGTATTTGTGGGGTAGGTGAAGTAGAAAATCTCCCCTTTATATACACCATTGTCAGCTCTATCCAAACCCCAGAAAGAGATTTTTGGAACAGATACTGGCTCCCCTACAGGGACAGAACCCTGAAGTGAAAATATGCTGGCTATTATCTGGCTGTGATCCACTTGTCACATACAAAACACCCCTATTTGCTACAGCTGCTAAAGGTATTTGTGTTAGCTGTATAAAAGACAATGCTGTAGACTGTGCAGGTGATTCATTAATTTGACTTATTGTAAATTGATATACTGCGTTTTTCCGTCTATAAGATACCCCCATGTATAAGACGACCCCTATTTTGGGGGACTCAGATGTAAGAAAATGGGGGGAGATGGCCCTGTGTATAAGACACCCCCTAATTTTTGACATTATTTTTTAGGAAAAAACTTAGTCTTATACACGGAAAAATACGGTATATCTCTGGATTTCTTTTAACAGGTTTTAATTGACTTGCTGGATCTGTAATTTAATTTGTGATGGCTTTTAGTCAAACACAATAAATGATTGACTGACTGACTGATTGATTGATTGATTGATTGGGTAACACATATCTGAACATTACTCACTCATCATTCATCAAGAAGAAGAAGAAGAAGAAGAAGAGTTTGGATTTGGTATCCCGCTTTATCACTACCCTAAGGAGTCTCAAAGGGGCTAACAATCTCCTTTCCCCTCCTCCCCCACAACAAACACTCTGTGAGGTGAGTGGGGCTGAGAGACTTCAAATAAGTGTGACTGGCCCAAGGTCACCCAGCAGCTGCATGTGGAGGAGCGGAGACGCGAACCCGGTTCCCCAGATTACGAGTCTACTGCTCTTAACCACTACACCACACTGGCTCTCCACCTCAGTCATCTATCATAAGTTCCAGAACTGCTATTTCCTCAACACTAGTGAGGACACCATGCAACGCAATGCAGAAATTAACCTACGTCACCTACTGCTTTTCTATCTAGAAGCAAAGCATCTCCCTTTTGGCATATTCTTTTCTACAGCTTTCTTCAATGAGCTCCTTGGAATGAGAGTGGCCAATCACTTTCTCTCCTTTTCTCTGTATAAAGACAAAGATAAAGACAAAAATACGAGCAATACATCAGGTGCTCTTTTGTCACCTTTAATTGGCAAGTGTATTTGGCTCTGGTGATATCCAGTGTGAAGTCTGAGAATCAGCATTGGGGGGAAACAGGGCTGAGTTGAAAAGAGGCCAGAGCACAGGCTTCACAGTCAGAAAGTCATAGGTTCAGTCCTAGGCATCTCCAGTTGACAGGATCTTAGCAGGACTGATAAACACCCCTCTGGCCTGAGAGCCTAGAGGGTCACTGTTGGTTGTTAGAGTAATTCCTGGACTAGATGGGCATACAAGCTGACTTGGTATAAAGCAGCTTCCCAGAATATCAACTAAAAGGTTGCTTCTGGGTCACTGAAATCAGGAAAGGGCTGGTAGCTCCATGGTAGAGCATCTGCTTTGTATATAGAAGATCCTAGGCTGAATTCCTGGCAATTCCAGGTAGGGCTGGGAGACCCTTTCTGAAACCCCAGAGAGCTGCTGCCAGTCAATCTAGATAATACTGAGCTAGATAGACCCGCAGTCTAAGGCAACTCCCTATGTTAATGCAGATTCCTCATTCCTTCCTTCCCTCAGTTCTCCACAACGTCTGTCCTCTTCTTAAGTTTCCTTCACACACACTCCTTCCATCTCTGGCAGTTCAGCACATAGGCTTTACTGCATTACCCACAATCGCAATACTTTGTATAAACAGTAGTTGAACTGGCTGCAACTAAATTTGGCAGCATGAAGTGTTCCTGCTGTTGGTGTGTTAGAATCCTTCTTCAGGATACTCCATTCCATTCCCCTTTGGGGGTGGGTTTTTTTCCCCCCAGGAACATGTTGTTCCAGCCTCCCATCGGTCAGCATCCCATACCCTCTAGATTTCCACAGTCCTTTGATGGTCCCCGTAAGACTATTTTTAAAAAATTAATTTTTTGCACATTCTGGGACTTCCCCCCTTTGTGTGAGAAGGATGGTGCCTTCTGGATTACAGAAGGGCCAGCCCCAACAGAATCACTATTAATATATATGGTGCAATAAGCAATAGAAAATCCCATGTTGCTTGATCAGTGACACCCACGCCAAGCTACAAGGTTATTCACAAAGGCCTATATTAGACTTCCCCAGCTGGAAACACACAGCTGCTTCCTTCTAATCATGTGACTTAGCAATTGCATTTAACCACCTGTAAAGGCAGCAATGCTGGTCATAAAAGTTCCTGCAGTGGGAGGTGGTGGTAGTAGATGATGATGAAGATTATGTTTTTGTACAAAAGTTAAAAGACTGGTAGATTTACCATGGCTTCACACTAGCAGGTAATTTGCAAAGTAGTTCAGAATCCTTTTTTTTAAAAAAAATGCAATGCATTAAAATAAAAACAAAAAATGAAACAGTTCAGCAAACTGATTAGCAACAGAACTAACCAACTAACCAAACAGTGTTTACAAAAATGCATATATTATTTTACTTTACTTTATTTTTTAATTTGTAGATCTCAGGGCAGTCCACAGTATAAAAATACAACATAAAAGCACAAAATACATAACAAGAAGAAAAACAAAACAATGACCCTCCCTCCCACAACACATTTTAAAGGATATAGGATATATTCGGGGCTTTTTTCATGTGGAACTTGCCAGAACTCAATTCTGGCACCTTTCAGGTGGATGCCAATGCCATTATAAGACAACAAGAGAGGTATTCATGCTGAATTCCACACGTCTTTTTCTAGAAAAATAGCACTGGTTATATTAGAGTTGAACCTGTGCAGTCAGAATTGAGCACCTCTGAGTTCAATGGCACTTACTCCCAAGTAATGATGCATAAGGTGGGGTGTGTGTGGGTGTGGGTGTGGGTGTGTGTCATAATGAATCAACATAGCTGCCTGCATGACTAGAAACAACACATAGGCCTGCATTTTTGTTTTCATGGCTAAGAACATGAAAAGAGCTTGCTGGATCAGATCAAAGGCCCATTTAATCTGGCATCCTGCTCTTACAGTTGATAACTCAATGCCCTAATGGAAAGCCTGCAAGCTGGCCAAGAGCACAACTGCACTCTCATTGCAGGTGCAACTACGGGCGGCTTTCATGATGAGCACCTGTGCTTCAAAATGTACCACTAGCAAATCTTACCCTGATATAGGCCAAATCACATGTTCTATTATACAAAAAGGACAGAAAATACACTCGTGCCTGAAACATGGTGTGCCAAGTTTCACCAAGAAAATATTTGTAATGAAAGTCATTTGAAAGAGAGAAACTATTTGCATCAGTCTTGTGAGAAACTGAGACACTCCGGGTCCTGACAGAGATTTTCCCCACCCACAGATGAGAAGGTGAGGTTGCAGAAGTTGATGTGCACTTGGCCTGAAAGCTAAGTGGCAAGGCATGAGTGAGCAATTTTAAAATGCAAAATTCACATACCAAGTGTCCTGATTTTCCAAGGGCAGTCCCAGAATTACGGAAGCCATCCCGGTTTCTGATTTGATCCCGGAATGTCCCGCTTTTCCTTTTTCCTCCCCTCCACATCTCGGAGAACAATTAAAAGTGGTGTATGTATAAGTGCAAAAGTCCTGTTTATACTGAAAGGAAATGGTGAAGCTGGCATACAAAACCCTTCCTATAATTTTGAAGGGAAAGGTCACCCATCCACTTCAAAATATTTCATTGCAATGCTTCAGCAGCCAGTTATTTCTTGAGAAATGCATGGAGTGTTTATTCCTTTATTGAAAATGGAACCTTACACAGTCTACTCAGAAGTAAGTCCCACTATATTTGATGGAGCTTACTCCCAGGTAACAGGGCAAAGGCTGGACAGCCTTACACTGCAGTCTGAAACATTTCTACTCAGAAGTAAGTCCCACTGCATTCAATAGGATTTACTCTCTGGTATGTTCCTGATCTTTTGAATTATGGTGCTGGAGGAGACTCTTGAGAGTCCCATGGACTGCAAGAAGATCAAACGCATCCATTCTTAAGGAAATTAGCCCTGGGTGCTCACTGGAAGGACAGATCATGAAGCTGAGGCTCCAATAATTTGGCCACCTCATGAGAAGAGAAGACTCCCTGGAAAAGACCCTGATGTTGGGAAAGATGGAGGGCACAAGGAGAAGGGGATGACAGAGGACGAGATGGGTGGACAGTGTTCTTGAAGCTACCAGCATGAGTCTGACCGAGCTGCGGGAGGCAGTGGAAGACAGGGGTGCCTGGCGTGCTCTGGTCCATGGGGTCACGAAGAGTCGGACATGACTAAACAACTAAACAACAACAACATGTTTCTGATCATTCTCACGGTTTCCATCATCATCATCATCATCATCATCATCATCATCATCATCATCTCCTACTTTTTCCCTCCCTCAAAGCAGCTTACAGCTGAAATTTTGTTTCATTCCCTTTATCTGTTGAATGTGTTGTACACGATGCCTTCCCTTGCACATATTTTCTCTACAACAATCCTGCGAGGCAGGTTTGGCGGAGAGGTTGCCATTGGCTCAATGTGATCAATGTAGATGTGCATATGACGTCTATGTGTGTGGGGAGATCCAATGCAGGAGAAGTTTCCTGGCGTAGAATAGGATGTCCCTGTTTTGATTCAAGAAATGTTGACGGGTATGAACTCAGGCTAAGAAAAGGAGCAATTTGCTGCTTGAAACCTGCATTTCCCTCTCCACATGGAAGCAAATGGCCTTTTAAACAAATGGGTTTCTTGTAGCTTTAAAGCACCAGTGCAAAATCATTAGCAAATTACAACAAAGAGCCTTGGCAGGGAATCCCTTATTTAATCATTGGTTATTCTGCAATGCAGCATCTGACCTCATCAAGGGAGTTCTGCTTTCCAGCTGGAAAACTGAAAGGTTGCTGTCTTCCTCTCTCGCTTTCCGAACAAAAGGACATCAGCAGCATCTGTCTGACAGATGGTAGAATAATTCTCTTCTTGGAACACCAAGCTCCAGAATTTAACTCTACCTGTATGTGTTCCTGTAAATGAGGTGTGGGGGGAGACCTGGTGCCCTCCAGATGTTATTGGTTTGGACAGTAAGCATGTGAATCAATCTATTTCCTTAGGCTGCCTACACATTATCCATTTAAACATGATTGCTCCTGCACAAATAATCCTGAGAGCTGTAGTTTGTTGAGGGTATTGAGAGTTGTTAGCAGACCTCTATTCCCTCACAGAACTACATCAGAACAATAATCAGTGCCTCTTCCCAAGGAACCCTGGGAATTGTAGTTCTGTGTGGGGAATAAGGCTCTTAACAGACTACAGTCCCTAGGATGCTTTGGGGAAAGCCATGACAGTTTATAGTGGCATAATACTCCTTTAAGTGTAAGGCATAGATGTGGTCTAGGGTACCCATGCACTGAAGTGGCTTTTTCATGCAAAAGTGCCACTCAGGTTGAACCACATCCTCCTTTTTACTTTTAGTACTCTGTGGCCATTTGTGTAGTAAACAGGATTACTGAGCACCTTTTCCATAATAGTTTTGGCACCACTCCTGACCCCCCCCCCCTTGCCCTTCTGTAACTAATAAGCCAAAACAAAGGTGAAATACCTCAGGTTCTTTCATTGTCTGTTGCTGCCTCCCCTTCCTTAGATCTTTTTCCTGTGTCAGATCTTAGATGGTAAGCTCTCCAGGGCAGAGACCTGTCCCCTTATACTTAGTACAGATTGTATGCTCTTCAATGATTGTAAGCTATTGTCTCTGAACACCAAGTGTTGGGTATCACTAGTGGGAATGCAAGTGGGAATTGTATTCAGGTCCTGCTTGTTGGCTTCCCATCAGCATCCATTGGGCCACTGTGAAAATAGGACTAGATGAGCCTTTGGCCTGATCCAGCAGCCTCCTTCTTCTTAAATTCTTCTGCAAATGTTTGTTTTAGAGCAGTTGACTTGAAGCATCTTGCAGAGAATGTCCCAGATTACAAAATGTCAATGTCAAGAAGAAATCAGAGGCATACTTTTTGGAAATGGCCTGAAATTTCACATTGAGCAATAGTTTTCACTGCAAAAAGATTTTTTTTTTATAAAAAAAAAAGCAGATGATGATTTTCCAACACATTTTTGCATAGACACAAGAGATTTGGAGGAAGCAGATGCAGCCCAGTGTTCACGGTCCTGAGAGCTTGTTTTAACTGAAAGCAACCTCTGGTGGGTTTTAGCCTCTCCACATTCCCATCAGGTCAGTACCAAAGGAAGCTGGAGCATCCTGCTGGATCTTTCCAGGTTACAGATTCATTGGACCTGAAGCCAAGCACAAAACTGCTGCTAGCCTAAACTTTGGCATGTCTTCTGCTCTTGTGCACAGAATGGCTGGTAGTTATGGTGCATTTTAGCCTTCCATCTACAGCAAGGCTGAGGAAGAATTTTCAGTCTGAGGGCCGCATTCCTTTCTGGGCAATATTCTGAGGGCCGCATTCCAGAGGCAAGTGTGAGAGGAGCAATAAATAGAAATGTTGCCTATATACAAAAAGCAACTTTTTACACACATTCAAAGGCAAAAGGCAACTTTTTACACACATTCACACAGTCCTCTCCATCCAGGCAAGCAAAGGTCATAATCAAAATTCAAGGACACCTTCCAGCTGGGCAAAAACATTCAAGGAGGGTGCAAAATAGGGTTTAGTGAGGGCTGTCACCTGCGGAGAGTTCAGTGACCAGACACAGAGGCACAGAGGGCTACATTTGGGACTAAAGTCCCCCACCTCCGAGCTACAATGTAATCCTTGCCTTGCTTTCCACCTCCCTTGAAAGCTAATGCCACAGTGATGGCTGTGTTGCATTCTGTCCCCTATGCACCACCCCTTTAAATACAACCTAGCATACGATGCTCATCCACTAGAGGAAACTCTGTTGCAGGCCCCTGTTAAGAGCCCTACCAGAGAGCTGTATATAGCCCTGTTACATAAGCCCTGTTACATGACCAACACCATGTTGAGCCAGAACAAATCTTCATGGTTCAACAGACTACACAAAAGGCACGCCCACTCTTTTTCGCCAACAAAAAGAATGAATTCCCATGCATTTACTTGAGTGTTGCACAGAATGATGTTCTTGTTGAGGGTGGGTGTGTGTCACGGAACCTACCCAGTCCTCAGCTAGAATGCAAATCATTCACTATTGTGATGCTTTTCATAGAATTATAGAGTTGTAGAGTTGGAAGGAAACATGATTCCAACCCCCTGCAATACAGGAATCTTTTGCCCAATCTTTTGCCCTTGAACCCATGACCCTGAGATTAATGTAGACTAGTCTGCTTATGCAGGTGGCGCTGTGGGTAAAAGCCTCAGCGCCTAGGACTTGCCGATCGAAAGGTCAGCGGTTCAAATCCCCGCGGCGGGGTGCGCTCCTGTCGCTCGGTCCCAGCGCCTGCCAACCTAGCAGTTCAAAAGCACCCCCAGGTGCAAGTAGATAAATAGGGACCGCTTACTGGCGGGAAGGTAAACGGTGTTCCGTGTGCTGCTCTGGTGCCGGCTCGCCATAGCAGCTTCGTCACGCTGGCCACGTGACCCGGAAGTGTCTGCGAACAGCGCTGGCTCCCGGCCTCTAGAGTGAGATGAGCGCACAACCCTAGCGTCTGGCAAGACTGGCCCGTACGGGCAGGGTACCTTTACCTTTACCTTTAGTCTGTTTAAAGTGTCACACCCCTGCAGGAATATTGGTGGTCATTTCCAGAGTTGGTGAGGCTCATT
The DNA here is from genome assembly GCF_964252035.2 of Podarcis erhardii. Taxonomy (NCBI): domain Eukaryota; kingdom Metazoa; phylum Chordata; class Lepidosauria; order Squamata; family Lacertidae; genus Podarcis; species Podarcis erhardii. The sequence goes on from NC_138511.1 coordinate 41,398,557, forward strand.
TGACAAGAAGGAACTGAGCCTTTAGTGTCATTGGCCCAGTATTGTAGAATACTCTGCCCATAGAGGTGCCTTCTGTTTCAACTTTTAAACAGCTGGTGAAAACTATTCTATTCCATCAGGCTTATGCAGGCTGTTAAGAAGATGTTGTTCCACAACAGTTACCTGATTTCTGATTTTAACTTTTATATATATATATTTAAATCGTATTGTTTTTTATGAACAATTGTTGCAAACAGTTCTGGTTTTTTTTTTTAAAAAAAAAACAAATTAGCAGTACAGAAATATTTTTATAAATAATAATACCCAAATTTTAAAAACTTGTCCCCAAAATTCTATAGCAGCGGAAGAAAAGAAAGGGAGTTCCTTTAGCATGTCTCCACATATTCTGTGCACTGAAATGCAGATTTCAACCACCACCTCCCTACACCCCCACCAACCCCCCTTCCCCCCAGAATACACACAGAGAAAAGCACCACTATCACCCAACAAGACAAATGCAAGCATAATCAGGTGAGACTAAATTTATTTACCCATTTGAAAGCAGACACAAGAGGTTATGAAAGATAGATATTTATTGGCAGGTACCTTTGGTACACAATCACAAAACATTTTAAAACAAGCAATTACAATAAATACTTTGCCTACTATAGATGGAGACATTCAGACTCATCCAAAGCACTGTGTCTGTTCTCAGGGGTGCATAGTCACACACTTTTGAGCGCAAGTTTCCCTGCTCACTTCTGCCCTCAGTGGACAAGACTTTGCACAAGATAGAAGCTCCATGTGGGTGTTCCATCATGCACGTGGTAGCACAGGATCAAAGCAATCACTTTGGTTTTAAGCTGACAGCAAAATGCGCATAATGCCCTTTTCAAACAATGAATGCATCTCCATGACTGCTCTCTCTCTCTCTCTCTCTCTCTCTCTCTCTCTCTCTCACACACACACACACACACACACACACACACACACACAAGCAGGCTGGGTCTGTATTAATGATAGCTTGTACACACTCCTAACCTGTACATACACTGAACACATGCTTTAGCACACATGAATGTTGTCCCTCAATGATCTTTGGATTTTAACCACTGTAGTTTTTGCAATACTCTACAAGTGTTTCCCCCCTGGGATTACTGTGCATTCCTCTTCCCCATTTACAATGCAGGGGCGGGGGGAGGTCACAACTACCACCTCCAAACTCAGAGCAAGACATGCAACTCTCTAGAAAAGCTGCAATTAACTCCTGCTTCTCTCCCCCTCCTAGTGATTGTGTCACACCCCTGATGTACCAAGAAGTAACACAGAGATTTACCCCCTTCCTCCTGCTGCAACCATGGCATAAACACAGAGATTTCCCAATCCACACAGCCATGTGCACAAATGAGTTGCAGTGCTCACCCATTCACCTCTTGGCACACACGAAACTGCTCCCTCCACTGGATGGGAGAGCTGTGTGCTCACAGTTACAAGGGATCTCTGAAGCGCATGTGTGCTAATAGCTCCTTAAGAGCCCAGGCTGATGTAGCTCTATACACAGATATTTACATAGCTTCTGATTCTGGGACCCTTCAATTGGTCCTCATTGATGCATATCCTACTGGATCCCCACCAGCACCACCTTTCTATGGACCCACTCGTCTATGCTTTCCCCATTAACATAGATATATACAGCATCCTCCTCAAAACTTTGCCCGGATGGAAAAGAGCCAAGAACATATTGCTGCTCTTCTTCTTAAAGGTGGAGAACCTCAGGCTTAGGGACCCTCTGGACCTCTCTGTCTTGCCCTTGGGACTCTCTCTAGGCCACACACTCCACTCCATGCCTTCCAGCTGTTAAGACTTGCTGGAGCTTGTCCTAGAATGGTAGCAATGCCTCTCTCCTACTTGCTTGGCTGGAGGAATCGGTGCATAGAAACTGCACAGAGTCACATTCACTGCCTCAGCTACCGCTGTCATGTGACACCCCCATGTGTCCCTCAGACTGAATAAACTCCCCCAACTCTGCTCTGAAGCATCTATCACTTGACCTTTTGAGCTAGGATACTGGTCTCATGCTGGCCACATGACCCGGAAGCTGTACGCCGGCTCCCTCGGCCAATAAAGCGAGATAAGCGCCGCAACCCCAGAGTCGGTCACGACTGGACCTAATGGTCAGGGGTCCCTTTACCTTTACCTTACTGGTCTCACCAAGTAGAACTGTTCACATTTCGCTCTTGGGATATTTTGTTTACTGAGAAACCCTTCATAGTTAATATAGCTTAAGGGGGTGAGGTACACGTTACTCTTTAAGAATAAAACAAAATCAGGAAGAACCACAGCTCAGTTTTAGAGCATCTGCTTTGTATGCAAAAGGTTCCAGATTCAATCCCCCATCATCTTCAGGCAGGGCTGGAAGAAGACCTCCTGTCAGGAGATCTGCTGTCAGTCAGTGTAGACAAAACTGGGATGGACCCATGGTCTGTCTCTGATTCCATATAAGACAAGTTTCATATGTTCAGCATTCTGTTTAGTTCTTAAATGACTTAGCATAATCTACCTTCCCCCTCCATCACAAAAAACAACTACGCAATATGAGCTAAAATAAAACTTCACAGGAATATATTACATAGATGCAAAAATGTATAGCTAGGTGTGGTTTCTTAATAGCATAGGTAAGAAGCCACTTGGTCAACAAAGTCATCACAGAATTCTCACCGGGATATATTGAAAATATAAAGAGAGCAAAGCAGCCACAAGACAGCTAAAGATGGGCGTCTTGGGAGCAGGGGAGCAGACCTTGATGACTGCAACATCAAAGAATTACTTGCACATGGGAACAGAGGTGGATCTAGCTGCTCCAGCACCACAACACGCTGTGCACCCAGGGGCAGGGCCGCACACGGGGTGAGCATCCCAGGGTGGTGGCGCCCACAGTGAGTGGCGAGTGTCCCGGGGGCGGGGCAGTGATGTCACACACCCCTCAGGGATGACACCTGGGGTGGACCGCACCCACCGCACCCCCCTTCCTCTGCCAGTGCATGGGAATAAGCTATTGGAGATCACCACCAATAACATTTTCACATCACCCCTAGACTTTTCGGTGGACTCTGCTCACATGCTTAGCTGCCAGTGATTGAGTGCACAGAAATCAGATGACTTGACATGCACATGTGAATCAACCCCTTTGAGTCCCTTTCTGCAAAGCTCATATAAGCCCATCTCTGCAGCTGAAGCGTCTCTCATTCACTGGGGCTTGCAGGGTGTGTGTGTGTGTGTATGAATTATCTATATCTATCTATCTATCTATCTATCTATCTATCTATCTATCTATCTATCTATCTATCATCTATCTATCATCTATCTATAACTATCTATCTATATCTATCTCTATCATCTATTTATCTATATTGTTTACATTCCAGGTACACTGAACACACACACAGCAGCTCCATCTAGATGCACAGTACTAAACAACACAAGGAGATATGTTTCTTGGGGACACTTCCATATTCCCCTAAATGCAGACATTTATACCAAAAGGGGGGGGGAGATACAGTGGTTGGAGCTTGCATTACCCCTCCTCTTCAGGAAACACATTACCCAGTCAGCATAACAGCCCTACAGATGTCCCTCTCTGTTCTGAGGCCAATGAATCAACATGGTATGTGTCTTTTTGGGATCAAAGCTGCTGAATCACAACCTCACTTTTTTCCTTTCAAAAACAAAGCCATCCAGCAATACCCCAGTACTGGTTTTAAAGCTACTTTGGATGTATGTTACAGTGCTGAGAAGCCCAAAGGAATGTTTAATTGTTTCCTTTTTTATGTCAAATTCCATATGGGGAAACAAGATGTCACAAACACTCTCTCTCTCTCTCTCTCTCTCTCTCTCTCTCTCTCTCTCACACACACACACACACACACACACACACACACACACACACATCTACATGTATAAACCCAGAACAATGTTCCCAAAAGGAAAAATTAAATGGATGATGGTGATACAAAAATAGATCTAAATTGAATCCTTAAAAAACAAATGTTTTGCCCAGGATTCTCTCAAACAGTGATTTGCTGGTTTTCTCGGAAAATGGGTCTTTGGTGTGGTCCACAAGAATCCTGGAAATTCCTATATATCTGGTCATAATGCAGCTCCTCGCCTATTGGGTGGATCAAAGAGTTGCTGTCGCTCTTCCCAGCTTCCTCCACCAACTGACGAATATTCAGCTGCTCAATCTAAAGTTGGGAAAAGATCAGAAATCCTTATTTTGAGCAGTGGCACCTTTGAAGGATTGAATAATAATAATAATAATAATAATAATAATAATAATAATAATTTATTATTTGTACCCCGCCCATCTGGCTGGGTTTCCCCAGCCACTCTGGGCGGCTTCCATAAAAACCAAAAATGCACTAAAATATCACAGATTAAAAACTTCCCTGAACAGGGCTGCCTTAAGATGTGCAGCAGAATGGTCCTACTCAATTGTGGATACTATTGTTGCTGTTATTGTTGTTGTTACTATTACTATCCTGCCCTTCACCATAAGGCCCCAAGGCGGCTTACAACATTAAAACACAACATGACAACAAAATATTAAAAGCAGTTTAAAACAACTTGCAATTACATAAATAAGGCAGGTCCTAAAAATATACACCTCAAGTGTCAAAAGCCCGTGCAAAGAGGTATGCTTTCAGCAATCGCCAGGAAGTGTATAAGGAAGGTGTGAGATGTACGTCTTTGGGGAGTTCCACAACTTACAGGCTGCCACAGAGAATGGGTCCTCCTGGACTGCTGCCACCACCCCAAACCTCTGAGGGCAGAGAACTACCAAGAGGAATCCCTCTGCTGATCTTGGTGCTCAAGGTGGTCTGAAGGGAAGGGGGCGGTCTTTCAGGTATTTGGGGCTGGCGTCATTTAGGGCTTTGAACACTAACGAGAGCATCCTGAATTTGGCCAGGAAAAAAATTGGCAACCAGTGGAATACTACTCTGGGTTAATATTCAGTGCTAGTCCTACTCTACTCTCTTTCTTATAAATATTCTCCTTACAGGATAAACAATTCTGTACACTAAGCCCTCAATTTATGCTGGGGTTATGTTCCAGGGATTGCACCTAAAGCCAAAATCATGTATAGTCAAAACACATTGGATGCAATGGCAGGTGGGATTGCCAAAGTCTTTTTTTCTGGACGCCCACCCCCTTTTTAGTTGTTGTTTTTTTAAAAAAATGCCAAGTACAAAAAGCTGACCATGCACAAGTTAAATGTGCATAAATTGCAGGATTACTATAGTCTCTCTCTTTTTTTGTTGCAATACTTGATAGCGGAAATACTTGAAAGAGGCTGTCAAATGTGAGGTTGTATCTATCTGCATTGTCTACATGATGATGATTATGATGAGAGAAACCTCCTTGTGAATACAGGGCTTATCCATCCTTATCCACACCCTTTCCAGGCTGCACTTAAGTTCTGTGTCTGAGTGTGGTTTTTCCCCCATCAGGTTTTGGTGGGTCTGGAGTGCAAAGAAAAAAGGATGCTTGGACATAGAGCTATGAAGCGCAGACCATGCCTGGAAAGACTTCTTCCGTAAAAGTCCTCTCTCCCTTTTTCCTGGCCTTGCTCATCTCTTGTAGACTTTTAAGCCTTAATGGCAGGGAACATGACACTTCTGTGTTCTCTGTAGGCAGCAGCTTAGCAGGCCAATGGTATCAAATAAATGTTTTGGCACACCAAGCCATCTAGAGAGCAGACAGCTCTCTCTGTGAAGGGGCCTACCTGCATAAAGGGAAGGGGAAGGCCACCTCAGGTTCACTTGCCAAACTTAGGGGAACAGAATGCCTTACTGACACCAAAATCAGGCAACCCTGAGCATAAAGCACATTTTAAAACAATTTCCCCAAAACATGAGGACTAGTACCTTGGTTGCCTGCTTTAAAAACAAAACAGAAAAGAAATGTGCTGCACTTGATTGTTGATGCTACATTGAGGGTGGGAAAGGAGGAACTTCCCTGAATTTAACACTGGGAAGTCACAAGATCGTCTTGCACTATAAATGAGAGAACTCAAGTCAGAGAAGAACTCGGGGGCGCAGAGATAATATAAACAACTGACACCAAGACAGGCTATAATACTTGCCTCAACAAGGATCAGCTTGTAGCGTAAAGGGGTAGCATCTGGAAACTCCTCCCCGAAACATAGAAGAACTTTGCTGTTCGGGAAGCGGCCTTGATTGTTGTAATACTGATGAAGTTCTAGAAGAAGAAAATGGCAAATGTTTTAATTAGAGGCAGAAGTCATTTGTCTCTGTGTCTGGGAGCCCAACTGCAGGTGGGTCTGTAATGAAATGGAGACAGAGGTACTTGGAATGCTGAACAAGGGAATGTTATGTGTGCATAATGCTTCTATGATACTCAAAAATACAATTCAGTAAGGCTATCCTTACTTTTTTCAAAAAAATAATAATCTTGGACAGCATCCAACTAAACAGTTCCGCAGTGGAACTTCCCCTCCCTCTTCCCTCCCCACGTGCCCCCTAAATTTGCTTCACATGGTTGGGGAACTCCCAGAACATATTGAGAGGTGCATGGGGAGGAGAATTCTAGGAATCTCAGCTTTTCATTATTATTGTTTAAAAATGAAACAAGTTTCTAGCCCTTAAGAGTGCAAAAAAATATTTTAAGTTTGTGTGTGGCAATGCCTGCTGAAACCTCAAAAGATGGGGTGAAGAACAGAATACCCAGGACTTAGATGAGATCTTTTCCCCCTCTTCCCCATGGAGAGGAGAGACAAAACAAACTGCAATTCCGTGCAAATTTTGAACCTACACATAACTTATGCAGGGTGCAGAATCACACCTGCATTGGGTGACCTTGGCAAAGCACATTGATCTTAGTTTCAAATTCGAGGGTGCACAATGTCCCTGTGCATAAAATTCTCAAGCACATGGGAGCAAGTGAGAAATGCACCACGACCTCCCACAGACCTCTGGGGAGGGAGTGGGTGAATCTGTTGATTTCAGTTTCTTTCAGTTTCTAATTTTTCCAGTCTTTGGTTCAGCTTCCCAAATTTCCACATCAGTTCACAATTATTATTTTTTAAGTCCCTGTGCAAATTCATCAGTTTATTTTCCTAAACATATATGTTTTTGCAAAGCAAAAAAAAAAAAAACTTACTACTACAATGCAGTTTTTGTAAGTTATATTTTTATGAACATATGCATTTTTATGCCCACTTTGACCCAGAATAATTGTTTCGGTACATATGAGTTGGCTGGAGAATCGCACTGCAAAAATTCAGAGAGGTGTGAATTTTGAAGAGTAGCTGCGTTTCAGTTTGTGTGTTGGTTCAGAAACTGCAAATTAGGTAGGTTCGTCTTTACACATGAAATGAATCGGATTCATCCCCCATCCGTACCTCTGAGAAAGTGGTTGGTGTCAAATATCTTGACCACCTCGTCTCGGTCAAGCTTGTTAGGGCGGTCCTTGTAGATCATGGTGTTCCCGCTCCAGAAGACCCGGCCCTGGCTCAGCCTCTTGATGAAAATGCCCTGCCTGTTGGACTGCAGAAGGACACCCCTCTCCAGGTGCCCAAAGAGCTTCTTGGTGATCTGTCTCTGCCGTTCGTTTGGGATCATGTCCGCCGACGGGAACCGCACGTGATCAAAGCTTTCCAAGGCATAAGGCAGCTCTCCAAGGGAGATCCGGCAACCTTCGGGGCGAGAGGTTGTCGTGTTTCCCACCAGCTTCCCGCCATAGTAGAAGCTGATCACCATCTGAGAATAGCCTGTGAAGAGATATGTGGCAATTACCAATCAAGGGGTTGTATGTGGCCAAGTTATTTACTTATTTATATAAAGCATTGTTAATACTGCTCTCCAGCAAAAGAAAATAGCTCCTAAAGTGGCTCAGAAATATCTGTGGTAACACAGTGCCTGTCCCCCGGTTTAAAAGACACAACATGAAAGGAAAAGGGGTCTGGAGGGAGAATGAAAATGGCAAACTCAAGCACCTAATTTCAGCTACAAAGTTATAGTGGCTCTGACAGGGGCCTGTCACCATGGACTGCTTTTACTGGGGGCAGGGAAGCAGGAGTTCTTGGTATCTTTAACTCCCCCCCCTCAAAAAAATTAGACTTGGGTTGAAAACGAAATGAAACAAAGGCTAACTGTACCAGATGTTAACTGAGGGAGGAAGCTGAAGAGTTGCCATACCTGAATGAACTGCTTCGTAGCCAGTGAGCCCACTCATCAGCGGCAAAGCTGTGGGTTTAAAAAAAGAAAAGAAAAGGTACATGTGTTTATTTTATTTACTTCTATAACAAGTGACATCCTGCCCTTCTGGTGTCTGCACACCACTTCGGGCAGCTAACATCTGTACAAGCCAACCAAAAAATACATTATTATTTTCTAAATTACATTATAAGCAAAACAGAAACAGTGGCTAAAACAGAGGCAATGGATAAATACTTATTTGCCCACTAAAACCAGTGCCTGCCTAAACAAGATGGCTTATGTATTTATATTTATGAAAGTATTTCTGTAGTACAACTGGCAGGACATAAGTGGACCTTGTGAGCCCTTATGGTTGCTAAGAGATTTATACTTTCAGCCTGGAAGGGTAAATACCCACTGCCTATTACTGAATGATCTGGGGACCTCACTGTCCTGGCTACATTGGAACATATTTCATATAGACCAGAATTTCATGTGGACACCTGAAGGGCTTATATATTTAGCTTCTGCGTGTAACTTAAGATACACATGCTGGTGTTTACTGTATCCATGATGTGAGCACCTTGACTTTCTGAGAACATAACAGTGCCTTACCAGGACTTGACTGCTGAGTCCACCACTCAGGTATTGGTGGATTTCTTCCAGTCTCCTGAAGCGGTGAAGGGCTTCGTTTAATTGTGCCAAGGTATTCATCCACTGCAGAGGGGGGCTGGAAAGTTTATGGGGGGCGGGGAGAGATAGAAGACGACCATTGAGATGGCAATGTTAACATTATAAGTACTGTATATGTAACCCGAAAGCAGTGATGCTCCTGAGAGTTATTCTGTTGCTTCGTATGACAAGATGTCTCCCAAGAGCCCCTCCAGAAATAAAGAGTAATACTTATAAAGACATAGGAGATACAAATACACACACACAAATTCTATGTGTGTCAGAGAGAATTTGACTTTGAGAGAGAGGTGGGGGGGGACAGAGAGAGGAAAATTGTGTGTGTGTGTGTGTGTGTGTGAGAGTGAGTGAGAGAGAGAGAGAGAGAGAGAGAGAGAGAGAGAGAGAGAGAAGAGCATGGACGTAGCCAGGATTTATGTTGGGGGGACAGACTTTATGTTAGAGGTGCAGAACCAAGCTGTTAGTTTCATTTATTTACTTGATTTAGGGGAGCAACTGCCTCCCTGCCCCCCCCCCCCCGCTTGGCTACACATATGAAGAGAAGAGGTCAGTGTGTCCAGTGCTGTTGCTTCTTATCAAGTACTCACATCTTGATAACAAGATTCATGGATGGCAGCACAAAATGGCAGCAGAACCAGCAGTAAAAAAAAAAAAAGGGATGGTACCCCCAGACAACTGACTACTGTCCCCCAAAAGCACTGTGTGTTTCAAAGCACTTAACATTGTTTCAGTAATTTTTAAACCACCCCTAAGGTAGACACACACACACACACACACACACACACACACATCAAATTGCAGCTTGACAGTTGTGAAACTGTGGTTTGCACACAATCCAAATGCCAGATGGGGGAAAGATTTCTTATCCCACAAAGGCTGCAATAAGTGGATTATCTCCAGGGCCCAATTTCCCCATTACAGCTGAAGAACTGCTTTTCTGGCAGTTCTTTACTGTGAGAACATAGGAAGCAGCCTTATACTGAATCAGAGCATCTGTCCACCTAGCTCAACATTGCCTACACTGACTGGCAGTGACTCCCCAGAGTTTCCAGCCCTATCTGGGGGTCCTGGGAGCTGAACCTGAAAGCTTCTTTACGTGCATTACAGATGCTCTGCCGCTGAGTTAAAGCCCTTCCTTACTTCTGCATCACTACATAAGCAAAGAAGAAGAAGGGCCAAACTGTGTTTTAAAGGTGGCTTCCAAATTCTGGCCTTGTTTGGAATCCATTAACCATAGTTCCCATTTCATGCTTAATAGGATGCTATAGCCACCCAATATGTGCACATTTCAATCTGCAGAGCTTGCACTTTTATAAGTGCCACATAATGTTTGATCTGCACTGGCAAGAAATCAATATTGTAATGTGGCAGCAGCTATTCCTAGGAACTCCCAGCCTATTGATATTAGGAAAGGCCCTTTATTGTCCTACTTTCTTTGCCTGCTAAGGCTTTTTTGTTTAGGCAAGCCTACAAAGACATTTTATTTTATTATGTGTATTTGTTTTGAAAACTGTTCCTTTTGTCTATATTCTTATTACTTCATCCACCATGTTTTTAATGTATTTATTTGCTATTTTTAAAAAAATGAATATTTTATTAACTTATTTATGTAAACAGCTTACAGGTTTGTTTGTTTTTAATTAAACAATATATGAAGCTTTCTAAAGAAATAAAAGAAATGAAAATTTGAAATGGTACAGTAAATTTTGTTCTGGGTGGAGTAAAGGGGGATGGAATGAAGGGAATTTAACACCATCAGCCCAGTCCCGCTATGGCACTACACATAAGCCCTCCTCAGCCATAGAGCCTGGACACTCAAGGGCAAAGGTGTGCATGGAATGAGCATGTGTGGAGAAGGATAGAGGAGAAATTCGATTCATTTCACATTTAAATGTGAACTTACAAAATCTGCACTTTCCAAAGCAATACATTAACTGCAGCACCGCCATCCTTTGAAATTTTTGTAATGCCAACAAATGCATACAAAAATACATATACTGTACAATTGACCCTTCAAAAAAAAAGAAAGTCTGAAGAAATAAAGTGATATATTAGCATGTGCAAAGGGGGTGTTAATTACCTCTTTCATCAAGTCATCTATTGCAGAAGCACTGCACTCCATTTCCGTTACTTCACTCAAGCTGCACCCATTCCCCATCCCCATTTTGCCTGGGAAGAAACACAGTTTGAATACCATTACAAACTATTCTAAAAGAGTGGCAACTTTGGCATGTAGTTTAGCCCTCTGCAAGAGGGTTTTAGGTACTTCTGTAAGGGCCATCCGACTTTCCACCCCAAATAATCTGAAAACTGTTTGACGATACCCTGCGATCCAGGTTGTTTGCATGCCAAGGCCCCCATGACTCGTAGTCCCCTAGTGGCTAATAAACACACAGACACAAGTATTTAGGTTTATGGGTTTCAAAAAGCCACAACTTTATTGGTTACAGATGTGAGCAGTTTGGCTTAGGCATTGGGTGAAGCCAGGCTATATCTCAACTCCCACCCATCTGCAGGGAGTCCAACTAAGGGTAAACCACCAATAGGGAGAGCCCTATCACTTACGTCAGGCATAGGCAAACTCAGCCCTCCAGATGTTTTGGGACTACAACTCCCATCATCCCTGACCACTGGTCCTGTTAGCTAGGGGTGATGAGAGTTGTAGTCCCAAAACATCTGGAGGGGCAAGTTTGCCTATGCCTGACTTACGTCAAATAGGGGCAACCCTAGGGGTCCCCACTGGGGTCATGGCATGGCCCTAGCCCATGTCCAGGCATCAGACAGGATCCACACCTGCGGATCCCTTTAACAGGATACCCTTAATGAGGAGAGGCAAGGCAGAGGCTACAACCTCTCCTCCATCCAAACAAAGGCTTACCCAATGCCTAACCTCACAAAGTTGTGACGATTGCCACAAGGTAGGCGAAAACCAACTTGCCAAGTGGAAAAAAATCCTATCCAGCCCCAACAATATGGCAGCCGACATTTGTCCATAGCAAGGTTGTGTCAGAGCAAAGCATGAAAAGAGGGCGGGTGGGTTGGGAGATCTGGTAAAAAGGTGAGGGGGGGCGGCCGTGCCACGTTTTAATTTCCCACGACCACGTCCCTCTACCGGCACTGATTGGCCAGCGGGGCCACAATGGGCCAGTGACACGGCCAGATCGGCACAAGGGGCCATCGACTCCCCGTCCTCATGCCGGATCACTGCAGGGGCCCAGATGCCTGGCCACAATACTGCCCACTGAAAAAGGTGAGTGGACTTAGTAAACAGTGGACAGTTTTCCAGAAAAACTGCAAGCCGTTTGCATGAGCATTAAGCCTTGCAGCCTTATGGGGGGTGATTTCTTGACAGCTCAATTCTGTATGCTTGAAAAGTCACCACACACCAAAAACCACAGATAAAAATAAAACAGAGCGAGGCTCGTGTAATACCGGACATTTCAAAGACAGACGTTCTGTGTTCTGTTACTGTAACCACAAATGCACAGCTCTGCTTTACTCCGGCAAAGGGCAAATACGGAGAGTTGTTGCTCTGTATCCTTGACATCTGGGGCTTTGCAAACCGAGCACTGGGGTGTGGGTGCTGAGGCTGAGCTGACAATAAAAGGTGCCGTAAAAGCTTTCTCACAGCGCCTTTGACACTGGGATTTGATACGAATGGAGACTTCGCTGAATGCAAGACACATAGTAATGTGGTGTGGTTTTCAAAGAAAGCTGTATCAGTCAAGGGAGTGGGGGATGCCATCAGAGGAAAAAAGCACCTTGATGAATTTCTTTTACTTGTGTGTAAATCAAATCCTGATGTGCAGCAAGCTCCATCTCCCATTCTCTCAAAGAGAAGCTCCCTTGTACTTTGGGGGTACAGAACCTGCTTTGCATACAGAAGGTCACAGGTTCAATCTCGGACATCTCCAAGTAGGACTGGAAATGTAATTTATGAAACCCTGGAGAGCCTCTGCCAATCAGTGTAGACAACACTGAGCTAGATGGAGTCAGCATAAGGCAGTTTCTCCTATGTTCCTATGCATGGTTCTTGGATATTACCTAGACAGAATGACTGGTGAATGACCAGCTGTCATGGCAACTGCAGGACATTACACATAAGGACTGGTGGTTAATGTGTGTTCAAGGGGGAGCAAGATCATGCACACTAGCTGCACCACATGCATGCATTCATAACTTCCAAGAGAGCCTACATGTGAACAGACTCTGCATGCAACTGGGAACCAGTAAATAGACACAGTCTGCATCCCTGCATGCAAACAGTTCATGCACATGCAGATTCTACTGCAGGTTATGGCGTACATGCAAAGGGGGCTGCAGCGGACACAATCCTGCGGTGCATTCAACTCACAATCAGTCTTTTACTTCAGTTTCAAAGTGGTTTGCAACTTTTGAATTCAGGTAGATAATATTTCTGTCTGCAAATCTCTACGATGAAGATGATTAAGTAACTATAGAATCAGGAGAAGAAATTGATTTATTAGGAAATTTACATCTCCGTTTTCTTTATAAAATAAATATAATGTAGTTTTAAAACACAAAAAATGTTTTCACAATGTATTTCCTCCCAAAATTCATTTTCTCCTCAAGAACAGCCCCTCAGTTTGTTCAAAACACATAGATATTTGGGGCTTGCTGTACAATAGATATGAAGAAACTTTGTATGTGTCTTTAAACAAATCATCTCTTGCCTGTGGTCTGAAGCAGAATCTACTGTGAGCTACACCATGAGATCCTGCTTGGTTCCATTACACTTACATTTCTGTTCTTCCTCTGGAACAATGCGGTAGACCTTATATGGCTCTGAGATGTCCAGTTGTGACCTGTCCGTCACTTCCTCAAAGTCGGGGCTCTTATTCAAGGCACAGCGTAACCTTGTCTTCCATGTGGCTGGTTCAGCTTTATCACCTTCCTTGAATTTCCCTTTGAAGACTGCCCAAGCCTAGAGGATAAGCAGGAAAGTTTCTCACAAAGAGGTACCATTGCTTTCTGAGGTTCCAAATGGAGAGAAAAAAAATATCAGTGGACTTTCACTGAGAACAATCTCTAAGCAAGACCATCCCTGCCATTCAAGTGCCTCAATGGGCATTCCAGTCTTATTAAATGTGATTCCCATTCCAGTTCATGTCTTCTCTATACTTCCCCTCATCATTCAAAATCTACATCACAATCTCACTATTTTAAAAGTTCAAATGGGTATCCTATATGAATTGTATGGGTATTTTTCCTTCTATTGTATGCAAAGCTGTACTGTATTGTATTGCTTTTTTCTCTCACTAGGTGTCACTACAGGATGATTTGCACAGCTAACAGATTGAGTACCATGCAGCACATAAATACACAAAAAAATATGTTCCTTTTTCAAACGTATTCTTTGACACGTTCTCTATGTAAAAGCTACTCCAGCTGCATAAGATGAGCTTTGGAGGCCTTACTCATGTTTCTGCATTTTAAGATCAGTTAGACTGGCAGGCACTACAGATAGGGCCTTCTCAGTGGAGTTCCCTTCTGAGATATATATGACTGGCTCCTTTGGTTCAGGTTTTTAAGAAAATTTGTTCTTACTGATTTTTATTATTTTGAGCATTTTTTAAATTGGCTATTTCATTATGATTCAAACTGTACATTTTAATATTTGTTATAAATAAAACAGAGTATATTCATAGTAATGTAAACTGCCTTGGGAAAGCTATAGTTTGAAGGGAAGCGAAAAATAATTATCTGAAATAAACGAAGCTTCAGTAAAGTGTAGTAAGAAGCCATTTTTATCAGGTAGTTTTTAAAAGAGGCTACAAAAACTACTGGGAATAAGCCACGGAAGGGCAACCAAAGTGAGCAAGAGGCTTGGACAACTTCAAAATGTTAGTTTTTAGTTCATAATAAAGGTGGGACATGATATAAGTACATAGAATTATGCATGTTCTGGAGAAAGTGTTTCCCTCTCTCATAATATTAGAACCCAGAGTCATCCATGAAGCTGAATACAGGAAGACAACAGGAGGGACTTCTTCACATATGACACAATTTGCTCCTACTAAAGGTAGTGATGACCACCACCTTGGATGGCTTTAAAGGGGGATTTGACTAACTGATGAAGGATAAAGTTATCCATGGCTACTGGCCATGATGGCTATCTAGTCCAAACCCTGCAATGCAGGAATCTCAACTAATACATCTATGGCAGGTGGCCATGTAACCTGTGCTTAAAAGCCTCCAATGAAGGAGAGCCCACCACCACCTTCTGAGGAAGCCCTTTCCACTGTCAAATAGATCTTACCATCATAAAGTTCTCACTGCAGTTTAGTTGGAATCTCCTGTTTGGTTTGGGTCCTACCCTCTGGAGCAGGAGAAAACAAGATTGCTCCATCTTCCATGTGAAAGCCCTTTAGATATTTGAAAATGGCTATCTTACCCTCAAGATTCCTTCCAACTCTACAATCCTATGAGTTCCTGTCAGAAGCACCATGTTACTGAGTAACAGTTGCTGGGAATCACAAGTGGGGAGAGCGCTGTTGTGGGCTTCCCAGAGGCATACAGTTTGCCCTGTGAGAACAGGATGCTAGACTGAATGGGCCTATGGTCTGATCCAACTGAGCTCTTCTTATGTTCTTAATATAGAGGACAAGCCCAGATTGTGAAAATGCACCCTCCAAAAGACTTACAGAAACCTCAAGAGTTGTGACTTGAAAAGTTGTTGCTTGCTTTTATAAAGGTATAGAAAGTTTCAGCTACTAAGGAACTCGGGAAAATAAACAGATTTGACATTTGCAGCATTGCTGTAAGGCATATTCTTCATACCTTGAATATGGATGCATCCACCTCCTGGTTGTAATCCTGCTTCCCTGCGTGTTTCCATGGGATACGGAACATGGTTTTCTCATCATTCTCCCAGATCAGGCCAGAATACATCCCACTATCAATTTGTTCAATCAGCCATTGCCTGAGCCGTCTTCCACCGTTTCGATCGCACATCCTGAATGGAAGCATTTGAATGGCTTTTATTAGGAACCTCTCCAGTCAATTAGTCAATCTAACCATCGGCTGCATTTGCCATCTATGGAAATCCAACATGGCCAGATGTTCAGCACACACACCTCATCCCATCCTATGCATGTTTACTCAGAAGTAAGCCTGAATGATCTCAGTAGAGCTTTTCTTCAGATAAGAGTGCATAGGATCATATCCTAAAACAGTGATGCAGTTGCAAGTCTGAAAACTAAGAAGGTAAGAGACTGAGGAAGTAATCAGGTTGCAAACCGGAGAATGAAAGGGAGAGTCTGGGGGCTGTAACACAATGCTAGCTTAATGTAAAGCACAAGTCATTAAAATAATGCTGGATTTGCTCATTTAAATGTTGATTCTGCCCTTCCTAGAGACTCTGAACAGAGTGACAATATTTTAAACAGGAAAACAGTGTGAAACGAACTGTAAAATTTAAGACAAAGACATTACCCTCCCACCCAAAAAAATCTTGTTCAGCCCAAGTTGAGTTTGGCCATACTTAGTAAACATGAGATCTAAATCCCCACTAGTTTATCAGAAAGCACCAAATTCAAGCTCTGAATAGGTCTTCAAGAGAACAATGTTCATCTACAGATATCAAACAACTGATATCTACACCCATCCTTACATGTGGTACGTGGATAGGAACATGGGAAGCTGCCTTATGCTGTGTAGCTCAGTATTGCTTGTTCAGCGCTGACTGGCAGCAGCAACAGGAGTCTTCCCCATTCCTAATCCTACCTGGAGATGCTGGGGACTGAACCTGAGACCTTCTGCATGCAAAGAAGATGCTCTGCCACTGAGCTATTTCCCCACCCCTTGGCACACAGATTCCCAAGGAGGAAACAGTGTTAATTTGCAGCAAAACGAACTAAGGCAAGGCTAGTCAACATGGAACTCTCCTGATATTGTTAGACTCCAACTCCCATCAGCCCCAGCCATTACAGCCAATGGTCAGAAATGATGGGAGTTGGAGTCCAACAACATCTGAAGGCACCATATTGGCTATTCTTCAACTAAGATTTGATGGACCAACCTGGATCAGAAGAATGTCCCCTTTAATCCAGCAATATGTTTCCAACACTGGTCAGTCCGTAAACTCAACATGGAGGACATTTAAGGAGACAGAATAATATATGTAATAAACTGCTTTGGACCAAAAGTCAGAGACATGATGTTGCCCTTTAAGGACCAAAGGAGCTAAGCCTTCAGAAGATCTCCTATGTTTTCAAAAATAGCTTAAAGGAGGGAGGGGAGCAAAATCGAGGCCATTGCGCTGCATTAAGACGTTCAATTATTTCCTCATGTCAAGTTTCTGACCTAAATTGCTCATCCACCCAAAGAAGCCACTTGATGCCCCATGGTGGGAAACACACAGTACACACAAACAGAGAGAACCGGGAACAAAAAAAGACAGCTTCAATTTGATAAAACTCTTCATCCAAGGAAATCATAAAATCAGGGAATTTTAGAACTAGAAGGCCCCTGAAGGTCATCAGGTCCAATCCACAGCTCAGTGTAATAATCTACAGCATTCCTGAAAGATGCCCATCCAGCCTCTGCTTAAATATCTGCAGCAAAAGAGGCAGCATTTTCCACTATTGAAAAGATCTTACCATTAGAAAATTTTGCCTAGCTGAAACCTGCTTGCCTACCATTTCCACCCAGGGAATTTAGAACAGGTTTGTTCCATCTTCTGTAATCAACTGTCAGCTTTCCCCTTAGCTTACCTCCTCCAGGTAACAGGGCCAACTCTTTCAACCATCCCTCACAGGGTTTGTGGTCCAAACCCCATCACCATCCTAGTTGCCTTCCTCTGGATGTGCTCTAGCTCAGGGGGCAAACTATATTGTGGACTGCAACTCCCACAATCCCTAACCACTGCCCATGCTGTTTGGGTCTGATGGGAGTTGTAGTCCTCAGTATCTGGAAGGCAGCTCATTGGCTGTCCCTGCTCTAGTATTTGACACGGCTAGACCTTAGGAACTGTTCCAAGTAGTGTGCAGTTGTTTTGTAATCAAGAAGAAATTAAACCTTTCCCTTGATAAATAATTTACACAAAAATGATTTGAGACCAAATCTCCAGCTAATTTATTGGAAACAGGCCACATACAGAGCTAGATACATAGAAAGGCAGACCAGTAAAATCTGAGCACTAAAAAGAGAGGTGAAAACGTCAAGCAATGCAAGTTCCAATTAGCAAAGTTGTGTCACGGAGACGCCCCCAGATGACTGTCTTGTCAGAAGGGAACTCACTTAATTGTGCAATGCAATCCTATGCTTACCTACTCAGTTTAATGAGATTTACTCCCAAGTAAGTATGCATAGCATTGCAGAGTTAGAAGGCACCGCAAGGATCATCTAGTCCACCCCTCTGCAATGCAGGATCTTTTGCCAATGGCCCTGATATTAAGTCTTACGCTCCACCAGTTGAGCTACTCTTCCTGTAAATACACAGGATTGCAGCTGTAATCTTGAGTTATTTGCAACAGATGAGAAACATGAAGGCCGAAGGCTAGTGTCTGTAAACAAGGATTCCATTTCAAGTCATTATTTGCATTTTTTAAATGCAAGCCACTCGGAAACCTTTTAGGTAACAAGCGACTAATATGTCTAATAAATCATGAATGTATTATTCTAATTATTAATAATTTTCTAGCCTTCTAGCTCACTACTGTCTACATTAACTGGCCACAGCTCTACAGGCTCTAGGGTTTCAAGCAGGGAATCTTTCCTAGCCCTACCTGGAGATGGAAGGGGTTGAAGATGGAACCTTCTGCATGCATACTAGGACCTACTGTAACTACACCACTTGTCTGAACTTGAAGGGCTCATCTTCTGCAATTACTGCCTGCTTCTCATAGCCACACTTAATCGTAAACCAAGATAGCACACTGAAAATTCATTTTAGAATCTGAAATTTTGAATGTTTCTTCCAGAAAAGAAGTAGTAGATATACTAAGTCAAACAAGGAGGAATTACTCTGTATGATCATTTTGCTTTTAAACCAACTAAGAAGAACTACTATAATCATTGTATTACTCATTGTACATGTTACTGGACAATCTTTTATATAGGCACGTTTTAGTAGATGAAGCATGTTACACTTTTTAGAATTCTTATTTGTCTATTTCCCCCCCATTTTATAAAGTCCAAGGCTACTTGTGCACTCCTTTGCACACTTGCATGGGAATCAGAAGCCCATACAGTGGGTTCAACAATCGGCTTAATACAGAAAAGGGGTGTCCCAAGTTTATTTACTTGTTTTATTTAACAAGATTTATATACTGCTTCATGTGGGATTCCTCGAAGTACTTTACATAAAATAATATAAAATATTCACAAGAATTTACTGATAAAATCAACGGACCTTAAAAAAATAAATAGACATAATAATCAAAATGTTGATAAAACCAACAGTTTTAAAAACATACATGATGAAATTACATGTCTGAGTAGGCTTACAAACAAGGTTTTTTAGCAGGCATCAGAAAAACTACAGCAAAGGCGACTTCCTAATATTGATAGGAATCAAGTTATTTGTGATGTGTTTTGCATAGGGTTAGCAAGGTGTGAATCTGTTCTGAATTTCCAGTACAGAACATGGTGGGTTTTTTAAACTCATGACACAATTTCTTTTAAATTCCACTCACTCAAAACACAATGGTACAATATAAACACACAACACAGAGAGGTGAGAGACTTACAATCCTATGCATCCTTTCTCAGAAGCAACAACACAATGCTAAGTAAGTTTACTCAGGAGTAAGTCCAATGACATTTACTGCCCGGAGAGTGGCTTCAGCCAACTGATTTTATTCTGTCCTGAGACTTTTCTCTCAATCTAGATAGCAGTCAACAAAACTCCACAAAGTTCTCATACATAGATTTATTGAAGATCAAAAGGCACATGTAGAAATATGTACTCACATTCCAATAGGCTGTTCTTTGACTTGCTACCAAATAAACGTGCATTGAATTAAAGAATACATATTATTCAGAGCTAGATTATTAATGTTATTAATAGCAATAATAATAATAAGGATAATTCAATTCTAAGTTGGTAAGAATAAGAAATATGAAAAAAATTAGGGAAGCATGCAAAAATAAACCCGTTTCACAAGGAGGCAAATATTTATTATGATTATTTCATTTATATCCCGCCCTTCCTCCCGAAAGAGCTCAGGGCGGCAAACGGATCCACAGTTTAAGAACAAAAATCTTCAGGTCTGGCAAGGTCTAATAGCTAAGCAAAATTTTGTGCCCCTTATTAGTAGTCTGGAAGCCCCCAGGCTAAATTGCTATTTTCGCTTTGCAAGGAAAAAAAGTTAGCCGGCAACTCCATCAAAAGGAAAGTACTGTACGCCTGGACACACAGAACACTAACCTCCACATCTGTGCCGGTTGCTGATCTTTATCTACGCTAGATACCAGGTCATGGAAGATGAAACAGAAGCTCGCCCTGCCAATATATATGTATATCTATTTCTATTAGAGCCTGGAGGATATGCAGTTTCCTCCCTCCGGAGGGGGGGGGTGTCTCTGAACCAATGGGAAGAAAGAAGGAGGCGGGCTGGCCAATCAGGAGAGGCCAGTACAGCGTTCCTTCTTCTCACTACTTTCTTTTCCGAGAAATCGGCAGTCTCGCTCGCTCTCTCTCTCGGGAGTCCGTTCGAGAGTACCAGTCCAAAGTTCCATCCCCGCGTCAACATTCGACTCCCAAGTCAACGTTCCATTGTCCCCCTGTCCTTTCACTTTCTTTGCTCCGCCCGCGCGCCTCTTAATTCTGACTCCTCTAAAAATCCCCCTGCGCCCACGTGTCGAAAGTTTGGGGGCAGGCTGGATTTCCTGACAGCCTTGTGCGCACTCTTTAGTTTTCCTAGTCCCGGGTTTGTTTGATTGTTCGTTTGCTGTTTGATTTTAAAGATTTTGATAGTGGCATCCCTAGCCCCCGCCCCCGCGCTCACCTTTGTTTCTGCAGCCTTCTCATTGATTTAAAATGATAGTATTTTTTAGAAAGCGGTTGGACTGATTCGATGCATAATCTAGTGAGATTCTAGCAGCTGCTGAGCCTTGATGAAGGACTAATTTGCCAAGAGAGGTAAGGGGAGGTTTTGGCTGAGCCTTCAGGAGGTGGAGAGGGGGAATTTCCATAGGAAGGCCAAGTTTTCTTTGGAAACTGGAGTCTGGGAAATCCCGAGCATCTGATGGAAGAAGAAGAAGAAGAGGAGTTTGGACTTGATATCCCGCTTTATCACTACCCTAAGGAGTCTCAAAGCGGCTAACATTCTCCTTTCCCTTCCTCCCCTACAACAAACACTCTGTGAGGTGAGTGGGGCTGAGAGACTTCAGAGAAGTGTGACTGGCCCAAGGTCACCCAGCAGCTGCATGTGGAGGAGCGGAGACGCGAACCCAGTTCCCCAGATTACGAGACTACCGCTCTTAACCACTACACCACACTGGCTCCCAGGGATGGGTAGGCAAACCTGCCTGATAAGCGGGAGTTTTTATCAAACTGTGTGAGGCACACATACACCCCCCAAAGACCCAGGGCCTGAGGTGCTACTTAAAACACATATGCCTGCAGCCCTTCAAGGTCTGAAGCAAAGAGCTTTTCCATCACCAACTACTTGATCCCTGGAGATGCCATAACCTGTATCAGGAGTCTGCTGCATGGCCTCCCCAACCACCCACACAACACACTGTGTTACACAGATGTGAGATTCATTACTTTTTGGGTTCCTGGGCCAAAGCTTGAGTCTGTTAAAATCAGAGCTGGACTAACCACTAGGCACTATATATCCTATG
The DNA here is from genome assembly GCF_964252035.2 of Podarcis erhardii. Classification (NCBI taxonomy): domain Eukaryota; kingdom Metazoa; phylum Chordata; class Lepidosauria; order Squamata; family Lacertidae; genus Podarcis; species Podarcis erhardii. Next base: position 41,420,255 of record NC_138511.1, read on the forward strand.
GGCCCTCCCAGCATTCCAGGTATTGCTCTGCAACCCGTAGTTGGAATGAGAAAGCCCCTGCCATTTAAGAACAAAGGAAAAGTCTGGCTTCTGGATCAGGGCAAAGAACCATCTAGGCCAGCATCCTGTTCTCACAGTGGCCAACCAAATGCCTATGGAAAGCAGCCCAATAGCAGAATTTTACAAGCTGGGCTCAGCCTGCTGCAAACTGCAGTACTGGTGAGACATCAGCCATCTTAAATTTTCCAATAAGATCTCTTTACATTCATGCAAATTTGTGGCCTGGGCCCATGCTCCGGGTCCTCTACATTCCCATTAATGCCCTTACCTGGCTGGATCTGATCAAAGTCCACCCAGCATCCCACTTCCAACAGTTGCCAACCCGTCCATAACCAGGTGGCATGAAGGTTGTTGCTCTCCAGCAACTGGTGCTCTGAAGCCTCTGACTCTGGAGTTTTTGTATGACCATCTTGACTCAAAGTCACTGATGGACCTCTTACTATGTGAATTTATATAATATGCCTTCTGAAGGCATATAGGAGAAAATAAACTTGACAATGCCAAGGGAAGGACAGTAGTTCAGTGGTAGAACACAGGCTTTCCAAGCAGAAGTTTACAGGTTCAATCCCCAGCATCTCTAGGCTGGACTGGGAATGTCTCCTGCCTGAAGCTCTAGACATCCACTGCCAGTCAGTGTGGACAAAACTGAGCTCAACAAACCAATGGTCTGCCTCAGTATAAGGCTGCTTTCTATGTGCTTAGTGCAGGAGTTGACATTTGTAACACTAATGAAATGCCTCACCATCTGTTGAGTAACAGGATATCTAATAATAGGGCCACCTTTATATTCAGAGGCACAGGAGTATCTTCATAAGGATCTGAGAAAGCTCATCCATGTGCAGACTTGACTCTTTAATCATCATTACTTAATCCATTGTCAGGCTTGGTTCTTTTCATGTGTATGGTGACACCTGCTGTCTGCAACCAGATAAGAGGGTTATTCCAAACTACGGTATGTTGCTGGGGGAAACAAATCTGCACAAGGAAGTGAAGTTAGTCCAAGTCATCGTGGCTTCAGCAAAACTCTCTCCTTATTTCCTGGAAGTTGATTCATCACAACATGTTTTCCTCCCACTTCCTGGAAACCAAAAGGCTGGGTTACTGTGATCACTGACACAACAATGATTATAAAGTCCTAATGGCAGGGGTAAGTAATGTGGTCCCCTGTAGCTGTTATTGGACTGTATCTCCCATCAGACCAAGCCAACATGGTCAGTGGCCAGAGATCATGGGAGCTGGAGTCCAACAACATCTAGAGATCCACCAGTTCCACATTCTTGTCTTGCTGATTACCATAGAGACTGTCCAAATAAATGTTTTTAGGATCATGTCCTTAGAAAGATTGTTATTACAAGCTTGGAGCAGACAGTATTTTGCATTGTTTTGTAACAGGAAAGCTGTTGTTACACCATGCCCATGTTCTTTGATTTTCCATGGAAAAGAGGAACACACTCAGATTTTATTTTTGATTTATTTTGATTTTTGATTTTTGATTTATTCAAATGTTATAGGAATTCTAAGGTAGTGTGTGTGTGTGTGTGTGTGTGTGTGTGTAGTACAAGGCAAACACGTACATAAGTATATAAACCACATGTCTGAAATAGTACAGGAGAACAATCCTGAAGCCATTTTGACTCTCCCAAATTGACCTCAAATATTTCTCTGCAAGTAGGAAGGAAATAGGAAAAGCTTCCCAATTGTCTTTGGACTGTAGGGGCTCACACCTCCCTGAATATACAGTTTGCCAAGTATCTGTTAAGCTGAGCACACTATCTACATGAGTAAGAGATTCAGAAACTAAGTACAGTGGTACCTCGGGTTAAGAACTTAATTTGTTCTGGAGGTCCGTTCTTAACTGGAAACTCTTCTTAACCTGAGGTACCACTTTAGCTAATGGGGCCTCCCACGCTGCCACCACACGATTTCTGTTCTCATCCTGAAACAAAGTTCTTAACCCAAGGTACTTTTTCTGGGTTAGCGGAGTCTGTAACCTGAAGCGTCTGTAACCTGAAGCATCTGTAACCGCTGAGGTACCACTGTATTTACTGCCTCAAAGGAATGGCCAGGCTACTCAGAAAAGGCAATCAGACAAGGCATTATCAGGTATCCTGGCAGACAGGAGAGAAGCAACACACTCAAATTTCTGCTGGGGACCACCTCTTTCTGCGATGTATGTATGATGTTTTGGGCAGTGGTCTTGAGCTACAGGGTAGGCAATTTCAAAAATCTATATAAGAGCTTGCACAGCAATGTTCTGGATGGGGGGAGTGGGAGACCCTGTTGCAACAGTTTAATAAAGACCATGCTTACTAGCTGCTTTGCTTCTCAATATTCTCTGGTTGGCCTCTGTTATTTTTTCCTACCGATACAGAACCTACATAAGGACTCTATACGGGCTCTTGTTGTTGTTGTTGTTGTTTAGCCGTTTAGTCGTGTCCAACTCTTCGTGACCCCATGGACCAGAGCACGCCAGGCACTCCTGTCTTCCACTGCCTCCCACAATTTGGTCAAACTCATGTTGGTAGCTTCAAGAACACGGGCTCTTAGATACCCCATAAGGGAAAGGGAGCAGTATTTTTTCTTGTATTGCATCTGTTTAGTTTTCACCTCTTACTTTCCAGTTTGAGGATTTACCATCAAAAGACCAAATATGTACTGTGTGAAAAGTACACCTAATGCAGATCAAGCAACCTTGCAGATGTTTTGAACTACAACTCCCATCAGCCCTAGCCAGCATAACGTCAGGTTGTAGGTTGTTGGGAGTTGTAGTCCAGAACATCTGGTGGGCATCAGGGTGATGGGAGCAGTAGTTCAGACCATCTAGTGGGCATCATGTTGGCAAAAGCTGAGGTGGATTTTAAATCTTAATTTAAAATGCTCCTGTTTGACCAGGGCATCCTTATACAGCCTCTATCACTCGGTGACACCTATTGTAAATGTAATCTCTGCTTATCACATATCTATTATAACTTCCTATTCCTACCAAAATCAGCCTCTCTTCTCTTTCTAATGCACATGTTTCACTGGTGGCTTCCTGCACCATTTACAGAGCAACCAGACACACTGTCTGGGCTTTTGCCTAACTTCCTCCCCAAGCCACTTTGATTAACAGCAGAATTTGCAATTGCTTCGCAAATTGGCTCCGGCCGGTCACTCTCTCAGTGAGTGAAGGTTACTGGCAGTGTCTTCCAGCAGCTGTTGTTTGTTTATTTATTTTGCTTTATTTAGCTGCCATTTTTAAAGGCCAAGGAGATGCAGGCCAAGGAATAATGCAAAGAGCACGTAGTTCTACTCCTCCACCCCCAAATAGGTGAAGGTAAAGCTGGATTTAACAGCATTCTTCCCAGCATGTCTGCATTATGCTATAACCTTGGAAAGAGGGAGCTTTCACAGCAGCTGAGACTGAATGCTAATTTGGGGGGGGGACCCTGGATTAATCTCAACCTCTTCAGACTTTGCCATTTTAATAATTGGTGATCCCAAGTGAAATTGGTAAGGATCTCCTTCTGTCTTAGCATTAAAAGTTAGTCAGTACTGAACCAAAGGTCAGTTGTAAAAATTACACCAGGGAATAATAAAAGTAAGAAGTTATGAAACATTTGTTCAACTGATAATTTGTAGCTTTCAGCACACAAAGCGTAAGATAGAAGATGGGATTTCCTGTGTGACTTGACTTCTGCTGGTAGAAACGTTTACCAGGAATAGACCTTTAATTATCTAATGAAACAGAATCAAGCTTTGTGCCTGGCACAAATGCACAGAAAGTAAGGTTGACCTGGGTAATATTTTAAATGATTCGATCACTGTTATATTTCATTGCATGCCACTTAAAAACTACAGTGGTACCTCAGGTTACATACGCTTCAGGTTACATACTCCGCTAACCCAGAAATAGTGCTTCAGGTTAAGAACTTCACTTCAGGTTGAGAACAGAAATCGTGCTCTGGCGGCGTGGCAGCAGCAGGTGGCCCCATTAGCTAAAGTGGTGCTTCAGGTTAAGAACAGTTTCAGGTTAAGTATGGACCTCCGGAACGAATTAAGTACTTAACCCGAGGGACCACTGTACAGTGTTAAGCAGTATGGAAATTGTTGGAATAAATAACAAATAAACTGAGGTTTTCATTTAAGTGATATAGAAATCATTTTAGGGACGGGGAAAACGCCAATATTCTTTGCCCAACCTTTGAATCTGAAATAAACTTGAATCATAAATAATATGATTTCCCCATTCTTGGGACCACCTGGGAAACTCAACAAACCTACTGTACATGGAATTGCATGTGAAGAGTGTAGCTGGCTATTTAATGGGACACAGCAGTGGCCAGCCTGAGGAATCTCCATCCACATTGGGCCTGCCCATAAAAAAAAATAGGGTGATGTCATCAGCAACCCTTCTCTGCATGAGACTTCTCTAGGAGAGCTGAGATTTTGCTTGGGCACTGGGTGAGAGTCAAGGTGAATGGGTGCCATTCCAGGTGACAGCCAGGAGGCTGAGAGAGAGGGTATGTCCAAATGTGAAAGAACTGATATCAGTTTATATTTATTAGTAATGTTGTATTAATATAAGTTTTCATATGATAACTGTATATTTTTGTAAGATGGAACTCTTAATCTCAGTGTCATGGGTTTGAGCCCCACATTTGATGAAAGATTCCTACATTGCAAGGGGTTGAACTAGATGATCCTTGTGACCCCTTCCAAGTCTACAATTCTGATTCTATAACTTGCTGTACACCACTTAGAGATATTTTAAAATATATTAAGCAGTATGGAAATCGCATAAAAAGAAATAAAGAAAGAAAGAATTGTTTCTAGTGCATTTTATATTTATTGGTATTTTGGAATATGGCTTTCAGCAACAAAACACACAACAGCTAACAGCTCCTGATGTTTTGCTGGCTCTGAATGAAAAGCACTGCAAGATTCAAGCATGTCCTGGAAATTTAGTTCTGTGCAATTAAAGGCCTGTTGGATTAAAGCCCTCTTGCCGCCCTAGTGCAACAAATCCACTTAAAAAAAGAAAACGAAACTGATTTTTTTGCTGTTAGGAAAGTGATGGGAAATGCTTTGAAAAGTGTGTGGTTAATGAACAATTAATAAAGAGATTTGTAAACGCCCTGCAAGCAAATAAGGAAGAATGTTTATTGTGGTATAAGCTCCCTGCAAAGAACTCAGAATGAATACTCAATAAAGATTGGATATAACCTAAGCTCTGTGTAATCAGATTGAATGCTCAATAAACAGATTGTCTGGAGGACCTCAGAAATGAAAATGCCTGGACTCAAGCCAAAAGCCCTCCACGTCACTTGGGAAAGCACCCCCAATACCAATGAGCCAGTCAACTTCCATCTGCTCATCATGCTAGATTCAATGTTGTTGTGTCTCAAATTTCTCTTCCTGGAAACCTCATCTTTGGCTCTTAAACCATCATCTCACTTTCTCTCATTGACTTCAGAAAGCCCCCAATGGCTGTGCTAATCCCAACTACCAGGGGCGCAACCCAAAGAGAGACAACAGATGCTACCTAACAAGGCCATACAACAAGCCTGTGGCAGAGGCGGGGGTGGGAAATAGAGTGAGTTTGACTCTGAACCACTGAGCAATGCCAATTGCACCCACAACATGTCCAAGATGCAGCTGATCTATTCACTCCTCACTGTGGGTCAGAATAACTAAGCTGTGTTCTCCTTAAAGAGATAACAGGCAGAGTTCTTCCAAGTCTTTAATGAGCTCTTGCTATCTATTCATCCACCGGCTGTGGCTGCAGCTGCTGTCATAGGTGGTATGTGGCTGAGAGCTAGTTTGGCTCGGGGCATTTATCCAGTTGGTTTCTCTGAGTCCACCTTGCTGCTGGTTTGCTTTCTCTTCTTGCTGAGAAAGTAAGCACTGCAAGTCCTCTTGGTCACTGAGTGGGTTCTTGCCATACTCCTGCTGAATCCAGGCCCTGTACTGTCAAGACAAAATCCCAGAGAAGCTGCATAAGATATGACGGATGAGCAAAGACAATGCAGGCAATGTAGGTAAAACCAATTGGCACAGTGAAGCCTTTCCCAAGTTGGTGCTCTCCAGATGATTTGGACTACAACTCCCATCAGCTTCTACTGACTGGGGGCCAGTGGGAGTTGTAGTCTTAAGTGTCCAGCGGGCATCAGGATGAGGAAGACTGGCCTAACAGGTGTATGTCAGAAGCACCTGGCCTTCTACAATTATGATGAAATGACAAGTGAATGCAGTAGTCTATTTTGCAAATGGATTCTCACTACATTGTTCAAATAGCCACCTAAGTGGGGAGGATGTCATTGCCCAAAAGCAGTTTCTCTGGTTTGTATCCCCTGCCTTATGTTATTATTAGTATCCTACTCAATATCTCCTCTTTCTCCCCTCCTCTCTTGTCTGCTTGCTGTGCAAAAATATGACAATTTAAAAAAAAAATATTAAAAAGCAGCAGCTGTGTTTTAAATGCAGAGTCATTGCTGTTTGGTTTTGAGCAAGACATTTGAGCTAGTTAAACAGGGGGGCAGGGAAATCTGTGTGTTCAATTCAACTCAGAATAAAAGTTGCAGGAACTTACCTAAAACCATGTGAGTAAAGAATTAGGAAATAATGAATACATAACCCTTACAGCTGATTCCCCACGCAGGGAGGATGCCTTGTGAGCGCCACCTCCCACGCACAGCCGTGCTAATGGTCCCCTGATCGTTCATGTCCTTAAGTGGGCTACCCCCCAACCTATTGGGGGACTTCCAGTGGGATTTTCTTTTTAAGATTGCATATAATAACATATCTGCCCTCTGGGCCATGGAAATCTAATGCACAGCTTTTATTCTTTTAATCAGGAAAGCGTGCAATGTTTTGTTTCAAGGCGGAGGTGCAATGCTGCTAGCTAGTCACACAGTAAAAAGGAAACTTGGTTTATTTCCTATCAAGGACTTGCAAGTAAACAATGTGATCCATAACCCCAAACTGCCACAAAGTAACTGATCCTGCATTCACGGCAAAAGTCAAGTGTCATTCTGCTTGGGTGGGTGGGGGACTCTGTTTTGCTTGCACCCTGTGTGAGACTTGGTTTTTTGTTTTACTAAGTCTTTGGCTTTCAGGGAAGTTGCCTGTTTTCTAGAGATATTTTTAATGTGTATTATTTATTTGTTTGTTTGTTTCTTGAATGGGTGATGTTTTGCCTGCTTTTTGGTAGGTTCTGAGCTTCGCTAGTTTTTCTTCTGTGAAATGGGTATTTTGTGGTGCAACCGCAACAATTCCTTAGATTTCCAAATGTGCCCCTGAGCCCAAAAATGTTCAAGGACCTCTGCATGTTAAACTCTCTGCTTTCTCTGCAAAATAGGTTGTGGGCAGCATACCCATACTCAGTTACCCACTGAAAGCCATGGCTATTAATTTCAATGGAGACAACCAGTAAGAGCTGTTCAACAGTGGAATTTGCTGCCAAGGAGTGTGGTGGAGTCTCCTTCTTTGGAGGTCTTTAAGCAGAGGCTTGACAACCATATGTCAGGAGTGCTCTGATGGTGTTTCCTGCTTGGCAGGGGGTTGGACTCGATGGCCCTTGTGGTCTCTTCCAACTCTATGATGCTATGATTCTATGGTTCTATGATTCTATGAACCCTAAGAAAGCCATATAGACAAGAGGGCTTTGCAAGTAGCTTAGGCTTCTGGTGGAAACAGTGGCTGTCTGCTGGAATGGTTAAGCTGTCTCCACCTACATGCAATCTGTGTACCTGTAAATATAATGCAAACATTGCAAAGCGGGGGGGGGGGGAGTCACCAGGACCAGTAGCCTCCTTCCCAAGAAAACCAAACAAAGGGAAGCACCTGTCCCTGGAAATCTTCACAGTGAGGGTAAGCACAATGATATTGCTATTTTTATTTCTCTTATCTGCTGCTTTGGACATGCTTGTCAGTTGGAAGCCAGCCTCAAAAAAAATTTTAAATACATAAACTGCCCGAGAAACCAGAGATAAGCTGGTTGGCCCTGTGGAGCAGAACATCAGTCCTCCACACCCAAGTCTCGCAGTCTCCACCCACAGATATAGCTGCAGCACAGAGTGACTTTCATTTAGAACTGAAAGTGAAAGTGGTTCTTGCCACTTTCTAGAGACAAGAGGAGCCCTGTTCAACCATATCAAAGGTCAGGGTTGCCACCTTTGGTCAGGCCAAATAAGGGGGAAGAATTGGGGGGGCTAAAAATTACTTTACCTGGTGCAGAAGTGACTTCAAATCAATCCATTACAATTGATTTGATATGGGCATATGGGCCTACCTCTCTCTCCTCCACTGGACTAGGCCCCTGCAAACTGCTTCTCTTGCTCTCCAACCCATCACTGCTCCCCTGCCCACACAAAACCCGAGACTGCACTGTAGCAGACCTGTGCACTGCACACCCCCTCTCTTGCTCTCTGCAACCCACCCTCTGCCTCCTGGAAGCCCACAAGCTGACCAAAAAGGCAATCAGGGACGGACCCATTACTATTTCTGTAGCAGGCAGGGTCTCTGTCTCCAGCATCCTATAGCTACCAAATCAGCATAAAAGAGGAGCTTTTTAGCTACTGATAATAATAATAATAATAATTTATTATTTGTACCCCGCCCATCTGGCTGGGTTTCCCCAGCCACTCTGGGCGGCTTCCATAGAAACCAAAAATACACTAAAATATCACAGATTAAAAACTTCCCTGAACAGGGCTGCCTTAAGATGTCTTCTGAATGTCAGGTAGTTATTTATCGCTTTGACATCTGATGGGAGGGCGTTCTACAGGGCAGGCGCCACTACCGAGAAGGTTCCCTGGTTCCCTGTAGCTTTGCTTCTCACAATGAGGGAACTGCCAGAAGGCCCTCAGCGCTGGACCTCAGCGTCCGGACAGAAGTATTCTCATCCTTTGTGCTGATTGGTGCCACACTGAAAGGAGATGAGTCAGCCATTGAGGATTGGCTCCTAGGGTCACTCTGGAGATGGTGCTCAGGAAGAACAATGAGTTCTTCTGTATCTTCCAAAGCTTATGTATTTAGGAGCACAGAACCATTAGGTCCAAATCATTTGCCCACACACGTGCACAGAAAATAGTAGATCTAGCTGAAATACAACAAGGGATCTGCACAGATTGTTTCAATGCATCCCTTATTACTATCATTGTATAATTGTAAGATTGTTCTATAAACTTAGAAGGCTGTATAATGTTTATGACTACCATGAAGGGACCCTGCACAATTTACCACTACACCCCTTGGTGTGACATGGGAATGGATATGGTCTGGGGGGAGTTCCAAGGTCCAGGTAGAGAGGCCACATTAGGCCCTCTGGCCTGAGGTTTCCCAGCCCTGCCCTTTCACATAGAACAGATCTGCATTATGCCCCAAAACAAACAGTAGTAGAGTTCATATCTTCAGCAACCAAATATCCTTCCCTGGGGAAATGTTCCGTTCTGCGAGGAGGCATCCCTGACGCCCCAGTCAGCTGAATTCATGGGGGATGCCCAAATCAGCTGAATTTGTGCCCTTTGGGGGAATGCCTGGCTCAAATAGTTTTTGCAAACTGTGGTACATTTTTCTCCGAAAGCCTTCTTGTGCAGCACCATCTCATCTTTCCACCCTCCTTCAGTCCACTCCTCAGCATAGGATATTCTCAGAATATCCTGGAGGTTCTTTATTTTAAAAGAAAGCAACAACTTTCTGAGAAGGGAAGTTAAAGCACAGGGCACTAGACCCATAAATGTTGGGAGTCAGGAGGAACCTGCGGACAGTCTCAGCTGTGAGACATGCTCACACTGGGTTTCCTTCGGGCACTGGGGGAAAAAAATTGTTGCAAAGAAAAAGTACTTTCACTTGCTGTCTCACTGTTCTTCAACAATCAGCTTAGGTCCAGGACACCTTCGAAGGATGGCTGTATTTTGGTACAAGTATTGTTCAGAAAATGTGAATTAGGGAGATTTGCCTATCAGTGCAAAGTGAATCTGATTCCTCTCTCATCACTGTGTGTGAGAGAGGAACAAGGAAAGAGCTAACTTTCAGCTATCTCTGAAGACATGAGCCTGTAAATGTTGCTCTGAAGTGCCAACTGGGTTAGTAGACCAGAAGCATGAAGTCTTACCTCCTTGAGCAGAGTGACTTCATACTCCTGAAGCTGTTCCTGGAAGCCAAAGTTGGGGCTCACGTAAGAACGGACAGCTTTGGTGGCTGTCAGGCACTCTTCCCAGCCAAAGTTAGTGACCGTCATGAGATAGGCCACCAGGATGGTGGTGCTGCGAGACACTCCAGCTAAGCTGTTGAGCAGAAATAAAGGAGCAATGTTTTCAGTTAGGAACAGGAGTGAAGAAAACCCATGTTAGGATTGTGCAAGACCCCCAAGTCTTGCTCCCTCCACTCTTGGACATATTCCCAAGTTTGTACATGCACTACAGCATTCATGTATCATATTCAAGATGGACGCCCTCTTATCAAGTACCATTTTGCCACCTAAATGTTATGGAGGATAAGGCTATCAACGGCTGCTAAATACCACAGCTCTATTCTACCTCCTTTTTCAGAGACAGTATGCTGCGGAATACCAGTTACTGAGGATCACAAGTGGAGAGATTCTGCATGTATTCAGGTCCTGCATGTGGCCTTCCCATAGGCATCTGATAGACCACTATGGCAACAAGATGCTGGACTCAATGGACTTCTGGCCTAATCCAGCAGGGCTTTTCATATTTTCTTGACTTTATTATTAGCTTTCAAAATCCTTGAGTCTTCATTTACGGTATTTATTTAGAGATTTCTAGCCCATACGTCCAATGCCTCCCTGTGTAATATGCAGAGTCACTTACAACAGTTTAAAGTAACTGTGTTTTGTTGTTGCTGTTTATTGCATTTACCAGTAACTTTATACCATTAAAAGTTTCAAAGTGACTTGACTAGCTAAAATATAACAGATAACATCAATGTAAAACTAGGAAAAATTAAAACCACCAACAATATAAAATATATAAAATGCTCATCCGGCAACGTATTACTAAGGACAAGTCCTATCCACCCCACTAAAAGATGAGCACCCCTGTAACAGGCAAAATTAATTAATCTAAGGGCTGGGTAAACAGTTAGGGCTTAGCCTGGTGCCTAAAGACTGACAAAAATGGTGCCAGGTACATCTCCCTCAAGAGACCATTGCCCAGACAAGGGGCCACCACTTAAAAGGCCTGTTCTCATTACTTCTAATGGCAGTTTATTGTGGACTCTGTGCTACTCAGGCCTGCAAGCTTTTTTGCAGTGTCCAAGCAATATTATTTCTTCATTTACCTTTTCTGCCAGAAATTTGGTAAGTTAGAAAAAGAATACTCCTGAAAGAGTAAATCCAGATGAAATGGAAGGGGAAGATATGGGATGGCCTTATGATGGGTGAACTGTTGTGTGGATGCTGCAAAAAATGGACTCCACCATGAACTGCCATGTGGCAGAACCCACAGCATCAACAACATAGATTTACAATGCCATAAAGGCAGAGGTCACAGATTAAACATTTTTTTTTATTTGATTAATTTTATGACTCACTTCCCATGGAGCATATCAAAGCAATTTCAGAATTATTAGTAGTAGTGGTATTAATTTCCCGACTCACCCTTCACTTTCAGGTGCTAGGGCAGGTTGCAACAATTTAAAAATCAGCATTAAAAACAGTTAAAACAAATGGCAGTCACAGGGTGGGTCCTGAAAACGTATGTCTCAGGTGTCAAAGGCCAGGGTAAAGAGATGCAATAAAAGCAGGCAGGCTACAATAAAAGCATATAAAGCAATTACGCATATTGTTAAAACAAGGGCATTAAATATATATGTGTGTGTGTGTGTGTGTGTGTGTGTGTGTGTGTGTGTGTGTGAGAAAAAACCATTACATGTATAAAAACTTGACATGATCTTGGTGTGACTCTTGGCTATCAAAATGAGAGTTAAGCAGGGAGAAAATGCTTTGAAATGATGGACATGGTTGATGACAGATGCTGGGAGTGGATTTGACAGTGAGAGTGGAGTGGCTCATCGCCCTTTTGAAGCCTCTACTTGGCTAATGAAGCCATTGGCTAGGATCCAAAGAATGGGGCAAAACGAAGGAGGCAGAATAGAGGAGTGTGTCTAGTCGGCAGCGGGTATCTTCATGCTCCAGCCCCACCCTCTGCAAATGGTTTCTGCACAATCCACATGATACATTGACTGGTTTATAAAATCTAAATAAATTTGCTGCAGCTTGCATAAGGAATCCTTTTTGGGGGGGAGTAGCTAAAAGCTGCAACAGCATGCCAAACTAATCCTTCAGTGCTAGCAGAACGGAACAAAAGCAAGACCTGCTTCTTTAGTTCAAGCCATTGGTGCTTTCAGAATTCCAACGATAACATCCAGCTTTAGAGAAAGCAAAATGTTGTTGACAGTGCAATCCTATCCATGTCCACTTAAAGTAAAAGTATGCTCACTTTACCATCTTAGAGCTCAGCAAAGTTGTTCCCTGTCCCCCAGGCATTTCACACCTCTTCCCTCCTCCGTTACAACTGTTCACATCAGCACCAGCTTCAATTCATCTCTGTTTGTGTGCACACCAGGGAGCACTGACAGAGCAAAGATGTCTTTACCCCATGGCAAGAAATGAACTAGGAACAGCTTAAGGACTGCAGTCAGCAAGTCGCTCATTTGAGAAACTACAATGCCAAACAGTAGTACCATAGAACAAGAGATACATATGCATTTTGGATAATGTTGTGTGAGCATGGATGAAAAACCCAGCACTGGAATCACGGAAGTGCACAGCAAACAGTAGTATGAACACAGCCCAGGGATGCTTCCAGGCTGTTGCTATTTTCTGGTGGGACTGAATCACATATCAGCAAATTCAGGTGGTGCAAGGGAAGTTTATTTGGAGCTTCTGCACAACAAATCAGCCCCCCTAAAAAAAATTAGACTCTTTGCAATAAGGAAAGTAATGGGAAGAAGCACAGAAAAGTGTGGGATAATGTTTCCTTGATGCAACAACATCTGACCTCCCCACAAACTAATCAGAATGGACTCTCAGTGACTACCTGGTGTCATCTAACCTCCCTGCAAACTTTGTACAAACAAATCAAGCTGAATGCTCAATAAATTTGTCACCTGGAAGTGGTTAAAGTCCCGCTACATTCAATACGGCTTCCTCCCAAGTATACATAGATAGGATTGCAGCCTTTATTTTTCTCCTATCTCAGCCTATATTAAACTCTAGCAAATTTGCATGACCTAAATGTATGTATATCAATCAATCTCTTTATAATGATCACTGACCAGTATTCAAAAAAGAAACTTTGTACAAATTTATAAAATAAAATAAAACCATACAAAATAGAGAACCATAACAATAAAATTACTAGTAAATGTACTGTACTGCAGAACACCAGTCACAAAGAACAGAATTGTGAGTTTGCTAAAATTAGTCCCTGGTAGGTATTTAGCCATCCTGGAAGAGGTGGATGCCTTGTGATCTGGAAGCATAAAATGCATCCAAATGCCCTGGAAATTTCCAGTAAAAATGTTAGGTATATCATGAGGAGAAGAGCAATACATAAGAGCATGAGTTGTTGATTCTTCCTTCCCAATTCACATTTACATTGACGTTGGGGAATTCTCTGAAACCTCCCCTTCAGAACAGTTGGTGTAACAGCATTTAAATGCACCAGAGTGTAGACTCTGTGGTGTTTTGGAACAGAGAGCAGATAAAGATGGCTGACTGGTTTATAGGATTGAAGTACTCTGTCAATTAGCATGTTATTTGAAGTTAAACCTAGATCATTTTGGCATTCAGCATCTGCAATGTGTTGTCTGAGTATTGTTCAAGCAATTTCATTTCCCATGAAGATAAGATAACTCATGGAAAAACCCATAATGCTGCCACTTTTCAGTCAACGATTGTTTCCAGCCTGAGTGAAAATCAACCTGCAAGGTTAAGGGAGCCAGATCAGTTGAGTATGTATGTATAGTTTAGGAATGACTGCCAGCCAGTGGCGTAGCGTGGGTTGTCAGCACCCAGGGCAAGGCAAGTAATTTGCACCCCCTAACCCGTGGATTTGCGCCCCCTAACCCTAACCTCCAGATGTTGCGCCCGGTGCGGCCGGCCCCCCCTGCACCCCCCACGCTACGCCACTGCTGCCAGCAGGTTTCCAGAGATATATAAATGTCCGTATATATATATATATTATAGTGTGCTCCCCATCCTGAAAAGGAAATACAGAGAAAAGCAGCTCACCAATGAATGAGACATCCTCCTCCGTGTAGCCGACATTCATGAATAAACTTGATGCACTCCTTGAAGTGTTGTATCCTGAGAGCAAAGAAGAAAAATTAGGAATTGTTTGCCCTGAACTAGAGATGAAGGTGAAATTTGATTCAGCATGTGAACCAAATCACAGCTATCCTTCAAAAAGTGTTACTCATCCAAAATTTTGTGATGCAGTTCTCCAATGGAACAATGTTTACAAAAATGCATATATTAGGGGAAAGGGTGCAAATAAATGAAGGTATTAATGAAAATACCATACAAAGATGCATTAAATTAGGGGGAAATGCTCACAAAAATGTGAGAATGAGTAAAAACTGCATGTAAAAATGTGTTTATTAGCAGAAATTTGCTTTGACGTGCTGAATAATTTTCATGAAGGTTTTTTTTTAATGCACTTGATGTGATGGTGGCAACTGACTTAATAGTGTCAGTATGTTGCAGGACAGATTGAAAGTTAGAAAAGTGACAAGGAAATGCATTGGAAAATATGGAATGAATGAATCACTAATGGGAAGGTGTAACAAGACCCCTCAAACAAATCAAGATGAACGTTCATTGCCATATAACTGCCCTGCAAACATATCAGAATGAATGCTCAATAAAGACCAGACCAAGTCTAACCTCTGCATTAGCTTTGTGCAAGCCAATCAGGAAGAATGCTGAATAAATTGGTCATCTGGAGAACTTAGATGGCTTTCAAATGGAAATAGACAATTTCATGGAGGAAATGAGCTTATCAGTGGCTCATAGGTGTGCTGGTAGCTAAATAGAACCTATAGAACTATACTGTCCAATGGCAGTATAGCTGTGAATGCCAAACGCAATTGCAGGAGAGGCTTGTAGGCTTCCCAGAGGCATCTGGTTGGTGAAAAGGTGGCTGCTGGAATAGATGGCTTGTTGGTCGGATGAAGAAAGGAAGTGCTGTAGCTCAGTAGCAGAGCACATGAGTAGCCTGCAGAAGATCCCAGGTTTAATCCCAGCATCTCCAGGTTTAGACCCCTGTCTAAAATCTTGGAGAGCCACCGCCAGTCTGACTCAGTATAAGGCAGAATTAGGCAGTATAAGGCTCAGTCCCCAAGGACGTGCTCTATGGGGAACTGACTTCAGGCTCCAGGCACATTGACAGACCAACTCTGTGTTACTAAGATGTCTGCAAATGTGACATGAAGGCTGACAACATCAGCCCTGCCCTGTGGGGATCCCTTGCAGTGCCTGGAGACAGACAGACAGACAGGTCGTGTATCCATAGCAGTGACCAGACAAGGAATGACTGTGAGGAGCTCAGGGAGAAGAAATGCCATGGTTCATCTGCAGCAGCACAACTAAATGCCTTGGTCTGCCCTAGCTGCAACAAAACATGTCTGTCCTGTATCAGTCTCTACAGCCACAGCAGGCGGTGCACTCCTCCATTGTCTACCGAGACAATGCCAACAAGTATAAGGCATCTGTGCAAGCCTGCACCCTCCTAAGCCTGCACACAAGGGGCACAAGATCACTGCATCACATCACTGAGAGTTATCCACACCTGCAGTCAGATCTGTGCACGTTCCTGCCCCTCCCCCTTCCCTTTCACCCTTTAGTGCCACTCCTTTGATGCTGGCAAAGGAAGCGACAGCACCTCCTTTGACCTTCACTTACGGAAAGGAAATGAAAGAAAAATGAAACCAAACAAAGGTGTGGGCAGCGCCAGAAGCAATGCCAGTAAAGAGGCACTGAACACTGTACATGGCAGTCAGATTTCCTGCTTGATGATAAGCCTGGTAAACTTGAGGCATGCTGAGAAAAAGGAGACTCATCCCAGGTCCTTGACACCTCAACAAAAGGTGTTTCCATTCACAGAAATAACACTCAGGTACTGTAAAATCCCCTTCTCAATTTCTTCACTCTGGCCTGATGAGAAGTGGATGACGAGGTAATGAATCCTCTCAATTTGGTAATCTATTTTTAGATCCTGAGTGCAGAATTGTTGTTTATTTAAAAGTCAAAATGGAATTTTTTTTGCTGCTGCCAGTGGTGTAGTGTGGGGGAGCCATGGGGCAGTTGTCCCGCACACAACATTGTCAGGGGTGCAAAATTTCAATACCCATTGCTGCCTCAGTACAGCTGCCCACTTTCGTCCCTGGGCTCCATTGAAAACGGCTTCTCCATGAGAACCAGAAAGTGACCTTTCCATACAACAGAGTGACTCTTCTTTTCTTATCTCTGAGGCTGCAATATCCTGGGTGATGTTGGCACCATTAGGCAGTTGAACGCACATGCGTACTCTGTCCATTTCCCTCCCTCCTACCCACCTGCTACCCACAGCCTCGGGAGCTGGCTACCCACGCTACACCACTCGTTGCTGCTGTTCTTGTTGTTGTTGTAATAATAATTAATTTTCTTCTCTGCAGGATGCACACACTTTTTATTTCAGGCATTTTAAATGAGTTTTTCTGATGAGATGGCTAGTTTTAACTGATCTTAAGATATACTAGCAACCTCATACCCATTGTTGCTCAGGAATTCTAAAAAACCAGTGCAGTTTTGAAATCCTTGGTTAAAATATCAGTGCAGTTTTGAAATCCTTGGTTAAAATCAGTGCAATTTTGAAATCAGTGGTTACAATCAGTGCAGTTTTGAAAGGTTCAAGCCCACCATCTTGATTCCAAATGGCACCCAATTGTATCTCAGCATAGACAAAAACCCACTCTTCGATCTCAGGAACTAGCATGTAAAATTAGGTGAGGATAACTTAGGAGATGTCCAGATGCACAGCAAACAAGCAACTTTCCACAATATGCAGTTCGCGCTACAATCCTATTTTACCCAAATACATATTAAGTGGTACATGCATTATTAAAATAAATAAATGACCCTACAGCAGTGTGTAGTTTTCTCTGTTTTTCTTCTTCTTACAGGAGTAGCACCTGTTGTGCCATGAATTATAAAATGTTTCATAACCCCTGGTTGGAAGTTGGCTAGTCTCAAACAAGCTATAGTTAAGATTAACCACAGTTTGGAAGACACAACAAACATGGCAGGGGAGAAGCTTCCAGTCTCCGAAGGAGAAGAGAAGGAAGTGTGAGAGCCAGAGGCTACTTGTGGGTCTTTTCCATCATGATCAGACATAGCACCCTTTATCTGCCCTACTCCACTCATGACCAGAATGGTTAAAGCACCTCCACATGGTTTTTCCTCCACTCTTTCACTGCAAGTTTCTGAATGTTGTGAATGTACAAAATGGCACAGTCATCATTCTGGACCAATTTGCAAGGAGGAGGAGGAGGAGGAGGAGGAGTTTGGACTTGACATCTCGCCTTTCACTCCCCTTAAGGAGTCTCAAAGCGGCTAACAATCTCCTTTCCCTTCCTCCCCCACAACAAACACTCTGTGAGGTGAGTGGGGCTGAGAGACTTCAGAGAAGTGTGACTGCCCCAAGGTCACCCAGCAGCTGCATGCGGAGGAGCGGAGACGCGAACCCGGTTCACCACATTACGAGTCCACCGCTCTTAACCACAACACCACGCTGGCTGTGGTTAAGGCTGTGGTTAAGATCAGCGAGGCTGTGATCTTGCAGGTGTGGCATTAAAACCCTCTTGGAAAGCAAGAGTTCCCTCTGAAGGGAATGGGTCACAACCCCCACTTTCAGCCCACTAACTATGGGTCATTCCAAGTCACCCAGTCTCATCTGGACTCTTGGGGGGGGGACCTTTCTAAGTTCACCAGGATTGTGAAATTCAGAGTCTAATGCAATGTGCAGAAAATAACCCCTTAAGAGCAAAACTTCCTTCCTGTGGCCCATTGCTTAGAGGCATGTTATGATTGAAAGAAAAAGAAATAAGAAGGGAAGAGAATAAACAAAACACCCTCTCCTCCCCCCCCCCAAAAAAAACTTGCTGGAGCAGGACTTTCTTGTCAAGCTTCTCAGTCCCTTCAGAGGGAACCTTTAGCTCAGGGAAGGAGCCCTTTCATCTGAGGGGGTAGCTTTTCAGTTGACATTGAGACACTGAATCCTGTGTCCATAAAAGAAAAGAGATCAGGTCATGCTTTGTCTTGGGGGTAAAGAACCATTTTCAGCCTGAGGGCCACATTGCCTTCTAAGCAGCCTTCTGGGGGCCACATGCCAGTGATGGGCAGGGCTGGAGGCAAAAGTGGGTGGAGCAACAAATGTGAATTTTCCTTTTTTACAGACAGCTAGTTTCTACAGTGGTGCCCCGCAAGACGAATGCCTCGCAAGACGAAAAACCCACTAGACGAAAGGGTTTTCCGTTTTTCGAGGCGCTTCGCAAGACAAATTTCTCTATGGGCTTGCTTCGCAAGACGAAAACGTCTTGCGATTTTTTTCGCTTCCCCCCCCCCCTTTTTCTAAGCCGCTAAGCCGCTAATAGCCACTTAGCCGCTTTGCCGCTAATAGCCGCTAAGCCGCTAATAGTGCTAATCCGCTAAGCCGCTAATAGGGTTGCTTCGCAAGACGAAAAAAACGCAAGACGAAGAGACTTGCGGAACGGATTCTTTTTGTCTTGCGAGGCACCACTGTACACACTTTCACACTGTCTTCCATTCAGCGAAATGAAGGGCAGTGTCAGAGTTCAAGGACAAATTCGAGGTTAAGCACTCAAGCAGAGTCAATGAGTGAATGATGTGGTCTAATGAAATGAGGGAATGGCCAGGGAGAGGCTTGGAGGACCACATTCAGGGCCCAGCCTGAGGTTTCCCATCTCTGCTCCATGCACTAACATAAGATGGATCAGTGTGTTGATTACAAAACCGGTTTCTCTGATGAACAACAAGTGAGGAAAACAGGATTGCTCTCCAGGAAAGCTAGCATGTTTGCATTGTATACAGGCTGAAACCCCTGAGAGAACTTACAGGTTTTGATTCGAAGAGTCTGAGGCTGATATGCAGAGGTAGGTCATGTCCTGTGAAAAAAGAGACAAACTTTACAAGGGACTTGTGCATTCCACTTCATGCAGGAGGCACAGCACAGTAAACAAATGGCGGGACATCTGCTATTGTTCTGTGATAGTCCTCAGCGTAACCTCAGATTTGTTATTTGCACTTAGCACAACCTCATCTGATTAAGAGCCAAACAACTCATTATCTTGGAGCTCCATTTTAGAAATGTGTACTGACCACGAGATTCAGTTCAGACCACAGCATTGTAAAATAGACTTGAGTTGGCTTAGACTAAATTGGAGACTACCTGGTCCAGCTCTGGGGTCAGATTCTGCTTCATTCCCTCCACCACCAGGCATGACTGGGGAATCAAAACATGGCCACAACCTTTATTCCCCTTTTGAAAGCCACTCAGAGTGGCTGGGGTAACCGATTCAGATAAGAGGCATACTATTATTATTATTATTATTATTATTATTATTACCCACAGAAGTGGGTAAAATTTGCAGACATAGTAACCCATCCAGGTTCAGGGGTACTTCTGTTGGACAACTCTAAAATGTTGTCATTTGAAAAATAATAATTGTGGCACTATGGAAAACAGCACTATTTGTAAGTCTGGATCATTGAGGTGCTCCAGGGCTCCCTGCTTCAAACTGTGCCCCTATGATGCTTTCCCTTTACAGAGCCCCAGCATAACAGGTAATTATGCCCCAAAACTGCATTACACCCTCTGCACCAGATTGATGGAAAAGTTCTGATCAGATGCAGCCAGCCTGATGGAAGAGTTCTAGGAAACAAAACCTTGCTCACTGTTTTATGATGCTTTAATCAGCCCCAATGAAGATGGTTGCTGTCAGATGACCTGTTAGTTGAGCATTAACCCTCCCTGATCTCTTTGCACTAGGTCTGCGAGGGCGCTAAGCAACATCAATTGCTTGCTGAGCATTCATTCCTATTTGTTTTCAGGGAGGTTAGAATTGTACATTTGGAAGGGATCCCAGGGGTCATCTAGTCCAAACCCCCTGCAATGCAGGAACCACAGTTAAATGTCGTTGTCAAGCAAATATCCTAGGCATTCCACTGCATCTTACCATCACTTTTCTCATCCCCATAAGCCTAATGCTATGGTGGAACAGGTTTGCTGTGCAAGAGCACCAAATCAGCTTAAATGTGAAACCTGAATACAGTTGTATCTTGGATCCTGAATGTCTTGCGAGTCAAACATTTTGGCCCCCAAACGCCGCAAACCTGAAAGTGAGTGTTCCGGTTTTGTGAACATTCTTTGGAACCCGAACGTCCAATGGGGCTACTGCAGCTTCTGATTGACTGCAGGAGCTTCCTGCAGCCAATTGGAAGCCGTGCCTTGGTTTCCAAATGTTTTGGAAGTCAAACGGACTTCCGGAATGGATTCCGTTCGATTTCTGAGGTACCACTGTATCTCCAGCTCAAAGGACCTCAGGTGGCAGGTGACTGTGGAGAAAGCTCGCTCTCTTCCCAAGACCCTGGATAGCTGCCACCAACTATCTGTTCGTAAGTAGACAATACAGGGCTGGAGAAGCCCATGGTTTGTGCTGGCATATCACAGCTTCCTATGTTCAGATGCAGAAAAACAGAGAGGGCACTGATATAATCCAAATTAACCATCAAGCTGAGCACACCACAGAGCAGAGGCCTCATCCAACTTGAGTCTACCTGCTGCTGCTGCACAATTTTCAGATTGTTTTCTATTGGACCAAGTCATTCCCAATTTGGTTCATCTATACGTAGGTTGTTGCTTTTTTTTTTTTTTAAGTTGGGGGGACACAACACCACTAGTATCGAAAATACTTTTTGCGGACAGTGTTGCAACACGTTTGCAACAGTAAAATCTTCCAGGCAGTTGCTAACCTCTCCCTCTCCTGTCCTCACCCCACCCCATCCTTCCCAGGCAATCACACAACAATACACATCAGGATTAATTACTATTCTCCACTGAAGCTTCCTCCCACCCCTGCTCACTACCAGAGATGGGAACCCCCCCACCCCACCCCCATGCACACTCTCTCAGCATTTGCTGGAGGGCTAGGCATGGGAAAGGAGCTTGACTCTGCAATTCTTTTTGCCAGAGTGACAAATTGCTCAATGCACCCGTGTGTTTCCAGTTCCCCTTTTCTCCCTGGCCTCATTCACTCCATCATGTTGTAAGACCTCTGTGCCCATTTGCCATCTGTCTGGCAAGTCTGCAGAGATGCGGTCCAAGCAGCTGCGGCTTTGGTGAGCGGTTTTTGCTCCCTGCATTTGATTCCCCGCCCCCCTTGATGATATTAGTCAGTATCTCTTACCAAGAAAATGGCTTTCATGGAGTTCATTTTCAAAATAAATACATACTGTATTTTCTTGGGAAGCAAAGCAGCATGTATCGGCTGGGCAAATTCACCCACCCAAAACCAACACCATCAGTACACACACACAACTCTCTACAGCTGTATTCAGTCATGCGGTTTATTGCATTAGTTTTACTGGTTACAATGCTAGTGCCTCTATCCTGATTTCTAACATGTCTTTTAGGCTACATTTACTCTATAAATTTAAAGTGCTATCATGCCACTTTAAACAGTCATGGCTTGCCCTAAGGAATTCACTTAGTTCAAGTGCTGAGAGCTGTTAGGGGAACCCTGATTCCCCTCACAGAGCTACAATTCTCAGAATTCCCTGTGAAGAGGAGCTGATTGGTAAACCACCCCAGATTTCTTTGGTGGAACTATGACTGTTAAAGTGGCATCACAATGCTTTAAATTCAAGGTGTTAATGTGGCCCTGGAAACAGCTAACACAGAAATGAGCACTGAACAGCTGCTAGATTTCCAGAAGTGGTTCTTTGGCTGTGTGAAGTATCACATAAAGTGTGAAAATTATCAGGTAAGGAAACATCAGGGAAGCAGAATAAACTGCTATTAGCAGCAGCTGCATCAGAAGGTGCCTTGTATCATCAGATAATTGGCGCATCTAGCTCAGTATTGCCTACACCAGATACAGGAAACCTCTGGCCCTCCAGATGTTGCTGCACTACAACTCCCATCATCCCCTGGTCGTTGGCCATGTTTAATTCCATTTTATCTGAACAAAAAAGTCCCCAACGTAACTTTGTAAGATGCTGGAGAGGGAGGGCCTACAGCAAAACCATAACCCAAAGTGAGGGCTAAAGAGCTGAGGAGGGGGAGTATAAGAAGCAGTTTGTACTGTGCCACATTTTATTATGTTTTAAGTTGCTTTTATGGGACATGGGTTAAACCACAGAGCCTAGGACTTGCCAATCAGAAGGTCAGTGGTTCGAATCCCCACAAAGGGCTGAGCTCCCATTGCTCAGTCCCTGCTCCTGCCAACCTAGCAGTTTGAAAGCACATCAAAGTGCAAGTAGATAAATAGGTACCGCTCCGGCAGGAAGGTAAACGGCATTTCCATGCACTGCTCTAGTTCACCAGAAGCGGCTTAGTCATGCTGGCCACATGACCCAGAAGCTGTACACTGGCTCCCTCGGCCAATAAAGCGAGATGAGCGCCGCAACCTCAGAGTCATCCACAACTGGACCTAATGGTCAGGGGTCACTTTACCTTTACCTTAAATTGCTTTTAGCCCTGGAGGCAACAAAAAAAACCACTATTATTATCATTTAAATTGGAGAAATGCTAGCCAATCACAGGGTTGGAAGGGACCTGAGGTTCATCTAGTCCAGAGGTTCTCAACCTTTTTGAGTCCACGGCTCCCTTGACCAACTGCATTCTTTCTACAGCACCCCAGTATGACCAGTGGTCGAGGATGATGGAAGCTGTAGTCCAGCAACATCTGGAGGGATGCAGATTCCCCATCCCTATACTAGGCAAATCTGGCATTACAAGGCAACTGAAAGCAAGATCTGTTAATGCACAGTATGTGGAGGGAGGGAGGGTTGGGAAACCTGGCATAATCATTTCTGTAATTGCACTGCCCTCTACTGGCTTGTGACATTTCATAACTTCACCACAGAAATAATTACCTTCATGCATTCACATTTTAGCTGGGGAAGCCAAAGAAATATGAATGAATAAGGTGGCAAATGGACTGCAGCTGGGGTCCCTAAAGCATTTTACATATTTTCCAGCTGTCATGTTTTAAGTAATTGGATTCCTCCTTATTGTTATGATCCAAGATGCTCCAGATCTCCTCTCCGTACTCACTTCCAGCACAGGCTTAGCATTATTATGCACCGACAAGATGTGTGTGATCCCATTCTTCACTAAGTTCTCTTTGTCCTCAGAATCTGGAAAGAAAGAGAGACTTCTAAGATCCAAGATGAATAAAAAGGTGCATTAGTTCATAACCCTTGCTTTAATCCAGCAAAGACCAAAACAGGATGTTACATAGAAAGATGTGTGTAAACTTTCTCCCATTTTTTTAAGGGAAAAGCACCCTCTGGAAGCTGCAGATTTATCACCAGAAAAGTGCTATGGAGGACTTGGCCCTTTCCCTTCCAGCCAATGCAAAACGTCCCTCAAGTAAAGATATTGGTACTTAATGTGTAGCTTCTACTTTGGTCCTTGTGTTCTTAAGCAAGGATTTGCCCACATTTGGACACTATTTAGCTGTTCATCCACTTCTCCACCTCCTGTTGAATTAAACCACAGCAGTCCACCCACACATATATTAGGAGCAGTCTTTCCCATTCACAACAGGAGGCATTCTGTCTTGTGATTGTCCCCATCCTTCTAATCTGTTGATTCCAGTGGCGTAGCGTGGGGGGTGCAGGGGGGCCGGCCGCACCGGGCGCAACATCTGGGGGTTAGGGTTAGGGGGCGCAAATCCACGGGTTAGGGGGCGCAAATCCATGGGTTAGGGGGTGCAAATTACTTGCCTTGCCCCGGATGCTGACAACCCACGCTACGCCACTGGTTGATTCTAATATGTGGGCTGATTTTATTATTATTTTTTCTAGTGTGTATGTGTTTGCAAGGGGACTGGTTGGCTTTTAATACTGTTACCATAAATTGTTGTGTGATTTTTATTTTGCATTTTTGTTCTTGTTTTCTCTCTTTTCGAATACTGTATGTATAAGACCCTTTGGGGAAAGCACTTGATAAGCGGTGTATATATTATGCAAATAAACAACTGCAGATTAAACTAACTATGAAGAAATTATGAACATGCACTCTTGCTTTATAACATTAAATCATGTGGATGGATCCAGCCCCAGATTAAGACCCTTAGTGTTAAATAGTGGGTAGACATATCAGACGACACAGCGATTCTTCAAACAGCTCTTGTTTATTCACAGGCCAGAACAGAACTGAACTTAACTGAAGGGTTCAGCCAGCCTGCTTATATAGAGCTCCACTACAACGCAACTGTAACAACTTTCTATAACTATCCAATCACTGAACATCACTTTCAATCCCTTATTTGCATATGTGGACCTGAGTGAAAACCATCTACAGTATCCCCCTGCTGGCCCAGGGTGAGAACTTCAGCACATAACACTTAGAAGCACTGAAAATATTGTTGTGCCCTCCCCGCCCCATACGTAACTCAAAATAAAAGCAATGCTAAACCATAAAATGAAATTTTGTTTTTCCAAAATGGCACAGAACTTACCTTTATGTTAAAATGGCACATATGCCTTGTGAAACACATGGCTTGCTTGCATTATATCAATCTATGTTAGTAGGACACTTCCTGGTCTTGGTGGGGATAAGTAATAATACTCTAAATCTATAACAATACATACACCATGCAAAGATGAAACCAGTTCATCATTCCACATTTGTACTAGATTCTAGGAGGAGGAGGAAAAAGAGGCCCACATACACTGTTCATAATCAACATCTGCTAGGAGACAGGCAGAGTTTGAAAAACACTTACCCCTGATGTTTCCAAGGTACAGCCCCCCCACAACCTGAAAATAAGCCAAGAAAAATAATTAGTGCTGCAGGCGCTGTCCCTTGTGAACAAGATCCTCCTGGGCTTATTTTATTTATTTCATAAAATTGATTGTAAAAACAAAAAAAACCCAGCAAACCTCAAAGTAGTTTTCAAAAAGATAAAACAAGAAAACAAAAGAAAACATTACAATATTTTAAAACATACAGAAAGTTAAATTACTAAAAATAATAATTAAAATTCACACTTTCTATGCATCTAGGTAGGCTTAACAGTAATGTTTTTTAGAGGAAAAGAGATGGAAGTATCTACCTATTTTTGTTCTCTTCATTTCTCATTTTTCTAATCTTTAATTCAATTCTCCACATTTCTGCAAGAATGGTCTCATTTTTAAAAAAAACAACTCATGGAAATTCTTCCACATTTGGGGAAGAATTTCTCCTGGCACATTTTTGCACCCAGTTTTGAGTCACATACATGTTTTTGCATGCAAGTGTTCATAATGCATTTTGGTATATGTCCATTAATGTATTCATTTTTATATTGTTCTCATATTGTTTCAGGAAGTGCGAATTTGATAAGTTCAGCTTCAAATGTGAATGGAAATAAATTCCTCCCCAATCCCTTCTCCCAGAGCACAGGTCAATCCGCTTGAGCTGACTAAGGGTAGACAGAATGAAGACCAGTATCTACTGGTAGATCACTGAATGATTTGCAGTAGACCAATATGGATTTCTCCTCCCCTCCCCACCCAGTTCTTTAACCATTGCAGTAACTTCCCAATCCCCAAACTCGGCTTCTGAAATGAAGAAAGCATGAGAGGAGATAATTCTGAACAGATTTTGGGGACAGGGCTGTAGCTCAGAGGCAGAGCATCTGCTTTGCATGCAGAAGGTCCCAGATACAACCCTCAGAATCTCCAGGCATGGGCGTAGCCAGGATTTTTGTGGGGGGGTGGACTATTGTGGGGGGGCAGGACTTTTGTTAGTGGGGGCAGAACTGACGTGATTGGTTAGTTAAGTATTTCTATTGTTTTACTTGATCTGGGGGAGCAGCTACCTCCCCCTTGGATACACCCATGTCCCCAGGTAGGTCAGGGGAAAGCTCCTTGCGTGAAACCATGGGAACCTACTGCCAGTCAGTGTAGATCAGCCAGAGCTAGATGCACACATGATCCAACTCTGCATATCTATCTATCATCTATATCTATCTATCTATCTATCTATCTATCTATCTATCTATAATAATAATAATAATAATAATAATAATAATAATAATAATAATAATTTATTTATACCCCGCCCATCTGGCAGTGTTTCCCCAGCCACTCTGGGCAGCTTCCAATCAAGTGTTAAAAACAATACAGCATTAAATATTAAAAACTTCCCTATCTATCTATCTGTCTATGCCAGCTTCCTATGAGAGGACAGCAAGCTCAGTTCTAGGACAGGGCCATAGATCTGGTGCCTTTTAAAAAGCAGCATTCTGAATCCTTCGCCCACTGCCAGCCTCAGAAGGAACACACCAAGCGCCAGGCAACCTAAACATCAAGCCTTCCCAGCGTGACCTTTCAAACAGACACGGCTTGGCTTCACACCAGCAGCAAGGGTCTGCTGCAGCCCAGAGACGCCATGGCTCTGTTTTGCGTTTCTATAGCAGCCAGCGCAGATCTTCCAAACAACTCCACTACGAGAGACGGCATCCAGAGCAGGCACACACAAGGGTGCTATTTTTAAATGCTTAGCTCGAGACATCTGAACAAAACAGGCCCCCTCTCTCTCATTCCTTCCTCCCGCTCTGAAGAGCAAAGAACAATTACAACGTGCTGTGTTCCCCGCCTGCCTCCTAACAAAACGAACTTGGGCAGTGTGGTATAGTGTTTAGAGTGTCAGACTAGGACCTGAACGAGTCAGATTTTGTAGAAAGCATTATGACAATGAGCTATCCTCCATGGTGGGCGGTGCCTATAGGAGCTGGTAGGGTGTAAGACAGGGAGCCCAACAGTAGATGGAGCCAGAGCCAGTGGCAGATGCAGACAATTACTGTACTAACTGAGCCAACTCAGCCAACTAGTTTTGCCCCCATCCTCCTCCCTGCTGTGTTCTACAAGGGCAACATTGAGACTAAGGAAGATGAAGCTGACAGGCAGGGCCACCCTCCTTGAACTGGTTGGAAGTAGGAATGCAGGCAAGTAGGAGCAGGCTGAGTTTGGTGGGACAGTGTCCCATTTGCCCTAATAGACCTGCCTCTGCTGAATACCCTGCCTACCGTTGCAGGAAAGTGAGCCAGCCAGCTGAGAAAACCTCTTGTCCGCAATTATTTCAATCCAGAAACAGAGAGGTCGGCAGTCTCTGATTTGAGCAGGCATTTTTATCTGGGTCAGAGGATCTAATTTTAATTCAGTAAAGCTGTGACTTTCCCTGTACAGGCAGTAAACTGATCCCACTGCCAGGCACCCAGCTGCATGTTAAACAAATAGTTCTTCAGTGAGTTGTTGTTGTTGTTGTTGTTGTTGTTGTTGTTAAAAAGAATACCAACCAATATTGCTGAATGTCTTCTGATAAAAACAGGAGGCTGCAGCAAGTGTAAGTGGGGTGGAAGACTCACCAAATGGGAAAAGTAAACTTGAGGGAGTTGGGGGCTCTCTGGAAACACAGACCAATAGTTTAGTAATCCTTCTAACATCCCTGCAAAGTAGGCCATTGTTGTTATCGCTCATATTGCAGACAGGGAAGGCTGAGGGAATATAGCTTGCTTGGGGCCACTGTAAATTCTTTGCAATAGGCAAGTATTCCTCTGAATTACCAGTTGCTGCAAATTTCAAACAGGGAGAGTGCTGTTGTGTTCAGGTCCTGCTTGCTCACTTCCCAACTGGGGTATCTGGTTGGCCACTGTGAAGACAGAGTGTTGGACTTGGTGGGCCCTTGGCCTGATCTAATGGGGGTCTTCTTATGTCATGAAAATTTGAACTAGCAGCTTCTCAGCTCATCCTTCCATCCAGTGCTCTTTGGTGGAGCAGCTGGATAAATTTACACGATGGACTTAATGGTCTTACAGCGATGATTAGGTGCGCTGCTTCAGTCGTGGAGCTGACAGTCAATGCTTCTTTTCCCTCTACCCTGCTGTTCCATGGCTTACAACTACCTCTGCATCCCTGATATGTTAGAGCCATGCTCACCAAGGACCATTGCTGATGGTTTACTGCTGAATGTTTTTTCTGTCTGTTGTAGCAGTTGTGATGCACTGTGCTCGATACTGTATGGTTTTTAATTGTATTTTTATTGCTTGCTTCATTCATTCATTCATTTATTATTGCATTTATATCCCACTTTCTTTTTCTTCAGAGAGCTCAAGGTGGTCCTCCCCTCTCCATTTTTTATTCTTACAACAACCCTGTGAGGTAGGTTAGGCCCAAGGTCACCCAGTGAGCTTCAGTTCCTTGAACCCTGGTCTTTCTGGACATTCTGAGCACACTGACTCAGTGTTTACCTTTTTTTACATTATATACTATTGTATTACAATTTGCAATCAATCAAACTGAATTTCTAATGAAAGAAGCAATAAACATACAATTGAAAATCAATATGACTACTGAATGCAAACATGCTTTGAAAGACTACCTGAGTGAAGTTTCTGGACCACGGGTGGTCCACAGTTTGAAAACCCCTGTGTTTAAGCAAAAAGCCACCAAAAAAGTCGGTTTTTCCATTCCGGTTAAAAATATGAAAGTGTGCATCAGGCATAGGCAAACTCGGCCCTCCAGATGTTTTGAGACTACAATTCCCATCATCCCTGACCACTGGTCCTGTTAGCTAAGGTTGATGGGAGTTGTAGTCCCAAAACATCTGGAGGGCCAAGTTTTCCTATGCCTGGTGTGCATGCTCAGACTCACTTAAATCACAGCCACATTAATGGATAATTAGAATTTGCTGCTGCGGTGTTAACACATACCCGACAATAATGAGCCAATTTTTAAGGTAAAAATAATAAAAACGTCTACATGCCTACCTGGCTGCCACAAGATTATAAAGTGTTTTTAAAAAGGAAAGGAAGGGAGGACACTGGGATGGCCAGCATCAAGCCTGTTCAGCCCCAGCATACAGTGCCTGTTTGCTGCTGCTTCCATCCTCGTCATGGGTAGGGGAGGGCAGGAGACTGGACTTTGGCCCTGGGGTGCGGCCCTGCTGCGCCACCAGCTGCTCCACAACCACTCAAACTGAGCCTTATTTCTTTGACATAAATTGCTTCCCTGCAGACTTCCCCAACCTGGTCCCTTCTCGATTTTGGGGGACTACCAAGTCCCATCAGCCTCAGTCATGCTAGTGCAGTCTCGTTGGCCAAGTGTCCAGCCAGGACCCAGGAGACCAGGGTTCAAATCCCACTCAGCCATGAAACTCATTGGGTGACCTTGAAGACCAGTCCCTCTCAGCCTAACCTACACCACAGGGTTGTGGTGGGGATTTAATGAACAGGGGAAGAACCATGTAAGCCAGCTTGAGCTCCTTGGTGGAAACAATGGGATATAAATGCAACAAATAAAATAAAATAAAATAAAATAAAATACTACCTTACCACCCCCATTCCCACTTTTTGCTAAGTTGCAATGAACCCCAAGGATTGTACCTTACTCATACCGGTCCCCATGCCACCTTTGAGTTCCTCAGCAGGCAGGCTCACACACAAAACCCACAGTTGCTCATTCCAGTTTCCCTGTTTGTCACCAGGGCACTGCAAAACAAGGAGAGAAAAGGGAGGGAAACACCCTTATAACTGAGACTGGCTTTCCTCCTTTGACTCATTCTGAAAGGTGCGTTTATCTGCTGAGGAGTGTTATGGGCCAGGAAGAGCATGCGCTGGTTATTATGGGGTGGGGACTTGCAGGAAATCTCCGTACACTTACCAGCTCTGCCGCATCTGAAGCGGGAGGACAGAGTACCAGGCAGGAACTGACACACACACAGAGAGAAGCAGTGGCGATAATATTAAGGGTCACAACAGGACACGAAGGAATGGGGACTCGGGATTCTCATCCAGATCTGCAGATCTTACGTCACCAGCTGTGACATGGGATCCTTGGTCAGTTGCTGGCGGACTCCTGTGTGGGGCATCAATGTTTGCCACACAAACACACACACTCCCCTCCCATCTCTGCTTCATGAGTCACTGTGCTGCAGCTGTTGCTGCCAAGTGAAATGTCTAACATACTGTTGCAATGCAGAGGTTCTGCCTTACTGAAAAAGACAAAAAGAGGGGAAATCAACATCACCCTAAACAAACTTTGGAAGGGGGGGGGCTTTAATGGAAACAGCTGCCCCCCAGACTTTGCTTATCACAGAAACCCTTCAAAATCTGCACTTCTCTGGATTTTGCAGCGCAGCTACCCAGCCCAGTAATGTGCGCAGACATTGCATTGTGTGCCGGCTTGAGTGAATGTATATGTTGATATTAGGGGCTCCCCCCCGCTTGCTCTGCCCACCAACTCTGCCTACCCATTTGCCAGCCACCCTTCCCCCACCCCTGACCAAACACTGCTCCCTTTACCCCTCCCCCATCCCCTTGCCTCCCCCCCCCTTTGCTCCCAGCTCCGTTCTCTTTTAAAGGAGGGAAGAGGCACTTCACAGAGTGACTTGCTAAACCACTCTGTGAAGCACCTCCCGCTTCCATTTAACCTCCCTTACATTTTTATGTATAAAGGAAGGAAAGTCATGTACAAAAAAAAATGCATTGTATTGGGGTTTTGTTTCGTTTTTTTGCAAAAATGTGTATACTTTGCATACAAAAATGTGTTGGGGGGAATAGGCTGGAATTAAAAAAAATATCTTTTTTAAAAAAGATAATTGCAAACTGATGCAGAAATGTGGAAAACTGAACTTAGGTTTGGAAAAATGAGAAAGTAAAATTGTCATTTGCCCATTCCTACCTCTCAGGTAAAGGCTCCAGTTCGGCTGCTCTGGAGTCGTGCTAAGAGCTTCCTCGGAGACAGCAGCAAAGCGTCATCCGCCAGCAGAGGCATCAGCTCCTTTCTGCTGCAGTCATGCTTTCTTTGGCCAATATACCTTCATTCATTCATTCCTTGCTTGCATCTCTCCAAAGCCAGCCTCCAAAGAAAGGAAGCGGGAAAGGGACCTCTGTTTTGGTACATTATCAGGATTCACCTGAAGAGGGTGCTGTTGCAGAGGCCAGCCGGCCTCTCTCACAGGGATTCAGAAAGCAGGTCAGCGACTGTAGAGTCAGTGAAGGCAGCTAGTGCTATTTTCAGGCACAAGCCACAGGCAAAGCACTTCAGCTCAGAGGGTAACCTCCCCCACCCAAGCGATCCGTATATTGCTAGGCTGCAAGGGACGCAGGACGCAGCTGGCTTATTAGCTGACCTGCAAATCCCTAGCACCAGGGAATGAACTGCAAAATGCTATTCACAACAAGAGAGGCGGTGTGGTGTAGTGGTTAAAAGCATCAGACTTAAGAGCTAAGTGCCTAGGGCTGAAATCCTGTCCCTTGTCAGCCATGCTCACTGGCTATCCTTGGGCCAGCCATGGTCTCTTAGCCTAACCTACCTCACAGCACTGTTGTGAGGAGAAAGGAGGAGGGGAACCCTGTACACAACCTGGAGCTCCTTGGACGAAAGGTGGGGTATAGATGTAATAAAATAGTATAAAAGAGTTGACAAGAGACGATAGGGCTGATTCACACCTGTGTCAATACATCCCCTGAATGTGGCAAAATTTAAATCTTTCCCATGCAGTAATAGTGACAGGATCATTCATGGTCCCGCAGCTGTATTCTGCAGATGTGAACCTTTACAGCTATGCAAACAGCCCGTGCGATCTATAGTAGCTTATGGCTTTTGTTGCTGTGCATGAACAAGCATCAGTCATGTTCACTTTCAGCTCAATATGCAGGTCAAGGGAAGAACAGCAGGAGTGACCCCTCCCTCCTCTTCTCTGTGCATTGATTCTCCATGGAATTTTTTTTTGGGGGGAGGGGGAGAGACTCCCAACTGACTGCATGAACCACCTCCACAGAAAAAATCAGGTATGAGAGTTCCAGCAGCAGCACTAGAGATTATCTGTCACTAGGCCTCCTCCTATCTTGGATTGTTTCCAAGTTATACTAAAGAGCACCAAGGTACCGTTATTATGAATTAGCATTCACAGATGGATTTCTCAAAGTAGTGTCATGACATCTAAAGCTGCCTGTAGAGGCAGACTGCAACATAGATCAGATCTAGTGCAATGTAGATTTCAAGTTAATGATATTCTGCAGTCATATTTGTTTTTGCCACCGATGTGACTTATCACTGCCATCAAGCAGCTCCCTTTGCCAGCTCAGCCACACACATACCCTGTGGGAAGCCAAAGGCAAGGTGGTGCCAACCTTTGGGAAGGCTTCCAGAAGGTCAACCCTCAGGCAACAGCTTTGCTGCATTGCAGTAGCAGAAGCTGCTGAGCACTTGGTGCAGAACTTGAGCTAATTCAGGGCAGCAGCACCCGAACCTATAGACATCGTTGAAGGCAGATTTATTGCCTACATTGTGTTCTGCACACTCTCAAGTCTTATGCAGAATGAGAGGTGTGGTTTCCCTGCTGATTACAATCTGTGGCACAGTGCATGTTGACGTGTCATGCAGCGGTCCTGCCTTTCAGCATGCACTCAAAAGAACACAGAATCGGTTTTTTGCCAGGCCATTTCTGCTGCCGTGGTTTGACAACTCCAAGCACTAAGTGCTTATTAAAAATGCATCAGCACACTAGATGCTTCCAGAGTTGCTGGATCACATAAGATGCATTTGGTATTTCAGCAGCCAGAATCCCCCAGACATATTTTCTAAAAAGATTATCTCCAAGAGATGGTCACAAAGTCCTTTTTTTTTTTTCTTCAACTTTTAATCTTGCTGTGTAGATTTTACATCTACAAATATAGCAAGAGGGACAATTTATACTTCCTTGGACCCTAGAACAAAGCAGAATAAACTTGTCAAGCAAACCAAACATTTATTAAAGGTTTCTCTTTCAATAGAGGGGTATTTTCTTCCCCATACACAGAAGCAGCGAGGTCACATGGAGATGAAGGAATGGTTTCAACATTTCAAGCCAGAACAGGAGTGGCGATCCCTGGAGTGCATTTATTTTTTCCATTCATTCTTTTCGTAGTCCCACTTGTTCGAGAAGCCGTCAATTGGGTTCACTCTCATATCTAACATTCTTTTGGTCTGCATGGCCTTCCACTCATCTGTGAAAGTGCGAGGGATTGGCCCAAAAACTGTAAATTGAAAAGCAAATTACAATAAGCTCATGACATCTCCCAATTTGTCAACAGTAAGAAGTACATTCCATCCAAGCTTTCCCCAAGCCTAGAAACAATAGAACTTATTTGCTTCCCAAAAGGATGCAGAGATGAAAGCCCACTCCACAGTTAACTCAGAGCAGGGATTTCAAGTGCGTCTGTCACTGTTTTGTGGAACAGCATCCTAGTAGAGATACGACAGGCACCCTCCATTTGTATTTTCTGCAAACAACTGAATAATTTTTTGTTTCAACAAGCTTTTTCCGGCAGGATGTTTTTAAGTCTCTCTGCACCTTTTTTTTGTACTGTTTTGAAAACTACTTTAGTTGTTTTTATTGTACGTTTGTATATTGTTTTGTGGCTTATGTGAAAGGAGATTCATAAATAAAAAGTATCTGCACATCTGATGACTGCAAGTCATTTAGAGACTTTATATTTTAGCATCCAACTACCGCCATCTGGCTTAAGACCTCTGAACAGAGACACAACGCTCTGTGCGAGTCAAAAGCTCAATGCTCTCTCAGAATTATCTGGCCCAGGTACATTTGAAAGCCACCTCTGCTCTGCCTTCAGAACTAAAACATGAAAACATCTGACAAACATCTTTTGGCCACATAATAAATAATAATATTTTTTTATTTATTCCCCGCCCTTCCTGGTTTAAAAACCGGGCTCAGGGCGGCTAACAGCAAATATAAAACACTGATTAAAATGTATTAAAACAGCATAAAATACAACATAAATGCAGCATCAATGTCAATAAAATTCTAAAATTTAGGGGTCATGGCGGGGGGGTGGAAACCCCAGTCAGTAGACGTCAAATGATCACCAGGGCTAACTGACTAAATTGGTCCTACTAGGGCCAGCAAGGAGACCAAGGAAGAGCTTAAATGCGGGGTCCCAGAAGGGTTTCTTCATAGAAAAGGAAAGGGGAAAGGGAATAGAGGATCAGGCTAATTCAGACTGAAGGCCAGGCGGAATAGCTCTGTCTTACAGGCCCTGCAGAAGGAGATCGTCCTGCAGGCCCTAGTCTCATGGGACAGAGCATTCCACCAGGTCGGAGCCGTCACTGAAAAAGCCCTGGCCCTGGTGGAGGATAGTCAAATCTAGTTTTATGTTAACAGATATTTGTTCCCAGTTCACACTGAATTTACTGCATGGCAGCTGAGGTCCACCCAAGGCCCTTTGCTGCCCAAAGCAAAGGGCAAGATGTGGTGGAGGCTGCTGCCTATTGGAACCAACAGTAGGTGGAGCCAGAGCTAATGACAGGTAGGCTACCCCTCGACTGGTTCTAAGAAAGCAGGCAAACTAAAGTTGGTTGGGCTGTGCCCCATTCACCCTAAGGGTCCTGCTTCCACTGACCATATGGCGCTCGCTCACTCACACCCATCCCAAGTACCAAAGCTAACTAGACTAGCCACTGAATCTTACTTCCAACACTGGCAATGGAGCAGTGTCCTCCACACCTCAGGGAAGCAGCCTGGCTTAAAAGGCACAGGACAGGTTGTGTGGCACTCATGGCTCTCTCCTCCAACAGAGGCAGTGGCTGGTGGATCCAGAAGCAACAGGCAGAGAGATACCATTACTGCCCCCCTCAGTATCTGCTGCCTGAGGAAGTTACCTCTTTGGCCATTGATAGGGCTGGCCCCAGTAGCAGCTAGTGAGGACTGCACACAATAAACAGAAGGGAATTGCTTTCTGTAAATTCAATCACTGACACACCTGTCAAACGACTGTGGACAAATATCCCATGAAACCAATAATATGATTATGTGGGCGGCAGTTTTAAGTTCTTAAAATCTGATTAGGGCAAACTTTGTCAGAATGGCAGGAGCAAATGCAGCTTGCTCCTTTGCCCTGCCTTAGCCAGGAGCGTACTGATTATTTTGACAACACAGATTGAAGCAAAAAACAGTTGAAGGTAATCCTACTTGGAGAATTAGTCTGATGCAGTACCATGCCTGCCTTCTAAAAACCGACTTTTACTTAATCAATAATTTAATGTTATTTTATTTACTGAACTTATATTCCATCCTTCCTCCCAAAGGAAGGAAACTGTAGGCTAGCCCTGGGTGTAAAAAGAATGAAAACCTACGGAAATGTTAATGAATTGTGCACAGTACTAAGTAGTTACTCTAATTCATTTACAGTGGTACCTTGATTTATGAACTTAATCCATTCCAGAAGTCCGTTCTCAAACCAAAGCATTCTTAAACCAAGGCGTGCTTTCCCATAGCAGCGCGGGACTCAATTTACAAGTGGAACACACTCAACTGGAAGCGGAACATGTTCTGCTTCCAAGGCAAAGTTCACAAACCAAAACACCTACTTCCGGGTTTGTAGCATTCTTAATCCAAGTTGTTCATAAACTAAGCTGTTCTTAAACCAAGATACCACTGTATTTGTTTTAGAGTCAGTTTCACTGTTTAAGATACTACCAAAAAAACACCGTGTAATTATATTATCATTAGGCTTGATGTTTAAATATTTTGCTGTTCTAAAAATTTGTGCTATGTAATACCTGACTATTATTTGATCAAATCTTTTTTTCTGAGCAGTCAGGTGCCTAACTCTTAATGGCAAATTAGATTGTCTCCAAGTAATTAAGGCAAGAAAGTTTAACAAATGTTTCGATCTATTGTTGCTTGAGATGGCAATAATTTATGTAGCTGAAATGCGAGCAGCTAAGCTAACGACTTTTGTGAAGTTATACACACCCCATCTTTTAAAAGGAAGACTGGAAAATAAGCCATCTGGGGCACTCTTGCCCCTATAAGCTTATGGGAGATGGGGATCAGCTACAGATCTACCTGAAGATAGACAGACACCTGAGATTTGCCTGTCCCTATTATGACAAAGATGAACACAATGTGTTTTTCTGCCCAGGGCCTCCCATATCCTGCTATAGATCCAAAGCCAAGAACCTGTGGCATGAAAAAGAGTGAATAGCCCCATACGCTGTTGTGTTGGCTATTAAGCTACCTCAAGTACAGCCATCATATTATAAAAAAAAGACAACTCTGAATTGCCAAAGCAGCTTCCCAAGGGAATACATGGATTTAGGTACTTTAAATTGCCAGAGCATAGCAATGATGCTCTTCAATGACTTAAAAGAGCCATATGTTGGCGCAAATACACCTGCAAGTGTAACTGCTTAGTTCTTCTATATTACTCAGTGCACATGCACACACACCTCTCTCCTTACTCTTGGGATGATAAGACATGCACTTCTCACTTGAGACACCTTGCTATCTTAATGGTTAAGATGCTCCTTAAATGCCAACTACTTACCATACATCCTTTGCCAAATGACAACAAAAGCAGTGAGGCCTATAAAGAAGAGTGTCCCACCAAGAATAGTCTTCCATTCAGATGACCCCTTGTTCATTTCAGCAAAGGTCTCATTGAACTTGATGCGGTACACTGAAAGGTGGGGAGAAGAGAGGGTGCAATTGAGATGCTGAAGCTTAAAGTTAGCCAAGCCACCTTTGCCTGCCACCCTGCTTTCTCCTGTTCCAACACAGCCCACCATAACCATAAATACTTACATGCAACCTTCTCAGCAGAAGAAAGGGCAGTCCATGATGCCTTCTCTTTCTCCTTCAGGGCCTTCTGCTCCGAAGAGAGACTTTTTGTAAACTGAACTTCAGGCAATGGAACATCCCGACGATCGGTGTAAGCTGGCAGGCTGAAATCTTCCGTTTTTGCAATACCTGTTTGGCAGGGAAAATAAGAGAAATCTCACACAGATACAATCCCAGGAAGCTTGGAATAGCATAAACCAAACAAAAGTATCAGAGCAGAAGGGCACACACTAAAATTTGAACTGGGCAGTTTCATCTTTTAATTTCTCTTAAGAAAGGCAGAGACTTTAAAGACATGCTGGTCCTTCACACAAGAGGACCCACAAGAAAAATAAGTTAGTTCTGGAAGCATTGTGTCATTATGATGGAATAGATGGGGGGCAGGGAACCTGTGGCCCTCCAGGTGTTACTGGACTACAACTCTCATAATCCCTGACCATTGGCCATGCTGGGGTTGTTGGGTGCTATCTCCTATCAAGATCACAGGTTCCTCATTCATGGAACAGACGATGGGCTGTAATATGTGGGTATGTGGCAGATTTAAATATGTGGGTATGTGGCAGATTTAAAGCCATTCAGCTTTTTTCACTTGTATGGGAAAGTCACTATTTGTCACTCTAATCTATTTTAAAGGAGCTGTTGTGATGAACTATCACGGTATATGCTGAAATGTACTAAACCTATGTGAACAGTTTTAGGATAATTAAGTTAAGATGAGATCCAGGGTGAGGCAGTGGTTAAGAGTGTTGGATTAGGATCAGGGAGACCCAGGCTTATATTCCCCCACAGCCATGACAGCCCACTGGATAGTCTTGGGCCAGTCATGCTCTCTCAGCCTATGTCACAGGATTCTTGTAAAGATAAAACAGGGAAGGGGAAGACCGCTGTATGTCACCTTAAGCTCTTTCAAAGAGAGGTAGGGTAAAAATGTAATAATAAGCCATCATTTTACCATGCCCATGGGCTCTCACACAGACTGAAGTGGAAATGGCCCGCTTGCCAAGAAGACTAAATGTCCGAGAAGCCAACATCCTGAAAGAGAAAAAAGGTACAATGTTATATATCAGACTGAATCCAGAAAAAGCAATTTTCCTTCTGTGTTACAAGTACCATTGGCAGTTTCTTGCAAAACACTGTCCACATGTCATTTCTTGCAGTATTGTCTTTCTTGCAAAATACAGTGCTGGAATCTCAAAACTCTAATGACCATCCAGCAAACCAAAATGTAGCCTACTGAGTAACATTTGGAGAAGATGCAGACCTAGGTTTTAAGGGCATAAGATAGAAGGCATCAACAAGCAACAGACTCCCAACTCCTCTCCCAAGGACTATCAACAGTTTCTGCATTCAACTAATCAACCTCTCACAAACAAAGAGCTGGAAGGGAAAATCTTCCACCCACAGGTGACAACAAAAAAATCAGGAGAAGGGTAGTTGCAGCTACAGAGTTAAAACTGAATGTAAGCTTCTGCACAGCATCCTCCTTTTTAAAACAATCTGGGACAACAGATACCTGGGATTTTCTATGCTCTGCTTTCAATATATTTGCAGCAATTGCATATACGCATTGCAAGAAGGGCAATAAGCATCCCACACATTTAATGGATAAACAAGCATAGGACCGCAGCCCAGTGTGTCTTCCCAACAGGTTGTCAAGTAGCCTGGAGGGAAAATGCAACTCTGTTCCAATTCATCTAAGAAATAAATCATAATGATCTTGGTATCATCAATATCAGAAGCATGGAGGTGGTGATACAAGAGAGAATTTTCTGTGGTTGCTCCCATATTCTGGAATTCTCCCCCAACAGAAGATAGATTGGCTCCTTCCTTGGTATCATTCTTCCAGCAGGCTAAGACCTTCCTATTCAGACAGGTCATTGAAAACTAGGTGCAGACAATGTTGACCACTTGGTTGCTACAAGGGCAATTATTATTTCAATGCTATTTTAAATTTGTTGTATTTGTTTGTTAACTATTGTTTTTAACTAGTTTGTTTTCGTTCCTTTGTATTTTATAAGGATGTTTTCAATATGTAGTGAGCAGCCTTGAGTCCCAATTTGGGAGAAAGGCAGGATATAAATACATTAAATAATAGTAATAAAACTTTTCATGCCATAGAGAAGCATTACCACTTGTTAACTGCTGTTATTAACAGGTTATGGGATATCTCCTGAGTTGACAACCCAACTTCCCAAAAGGAAGGAACCCAACATTTTGTTACTTTCCAGAGTAGGGGTAGGGAACATGCAGCCCTCCAGTTGTTATGGGAGGACAACTCCATCTGCTCCAGCTTGCATGACCAGTAGTCGGGGATAACAAGAGTTGCAGTTTATTTATTTATTTTTTAATAATATTTATTAGAAATTTCCAATTACAACAAAATAAAAAGAACAAAACATCCCAATTTAAAATCTTATTTTCAATAACATCTTTCCAGGACTTCCCCTCCCCTCCCCCTCTTGTATTCCAGTTCTTACAATTAAATTCAGCAAGTTCTTATCCCAGATTTTGAACTTATTATCATTAGCCCAATTTTAAATATATTTTCCCAT
This sequence comes from Podarcis erhardii, assembly GCF_964252035.2. Taxonomy (NCBI): domain Eukaryota; kingdom Metazoa; phylum Chordata; class Lepidosauria; order Squamata; family Lacertidae; genus Podarcis; species Podarcis erhardii. The sequence continues at coordinate 41,459,772 of NC_138511.1, forward strand.
CCCCTAAAATCGACCTGTTCCCTTCCACGCGTTCCCCCCTTTAATATACAATACAAATTAAAATAATCAAATATAATTAATTAAGATAAAATTATAAAATATAATTAAGATAATCAAATATAATTTTACGCCCTTTGGATTTCAAATTTCCCTCCCCCCTTTCCCGGTTGCAGTTTAGCAGCATCTAGCTGGCCACAAGCACCCCACTCCTGTTCAACCCTGAACATATATACTCAGATGTAAGCCCCACTGTACTCAACAGGCTAGTGGACAGAGAGGCTTTCAGCATTGATTATGTACTTCCTCAAAAAAGGCTCCACAATGCAGGATTTAGACACGTGCATAAGGCTGGGCCTTACAGGTGTAAACAATGGCACTTTTACTTTCCTGCATCCTATACATGAGGCGGGGCTAAAATGCTTCTGAGTGTTTACCTGGGAGCAAACCCCAGTCAGATCAGTGGGGCTTATCTCTGAATAAGGGTTGATCCATTAAACCCCAATGAGTGAAATGTGGCTTACTCCCAGGTAAGCGTGCAAAGGGAGACATGTACCTGCCTGCCTGCCCCCTCGTCTCTCCCACGGCAACTACCAGCATCTTTTCCATTCTCCATCACCAACCCCAATCAGGATACCCCAATCAACCGGGAAACCCCAATTAAGCAGGATGCCTTCCTTCTCCCCCTCCTCCCCGCAACTCTCCACTCCCCCCCCCACAGGCCCTCCCCCTCACTCTTCTCCGTGGAAGCGGAGCCCCTCCCTCACCTGCCACCACAAACCCGAGGCAGCTCGTGTCCTCTAAACCCCGCAGAATGAGGACGGAAAGAGGGAAGGAGAGAGAAGCGGAAACGCAAGGCAGCATGGGATAGCGACGGACCAAGCGGCCAAGAGGGCGGAAGTCCCTCCTCCCAGGCGGTGCCTAAAGCCTTCCGCCGCGAAGCATGACGGGATACGACGAAAGATATAGATAGATATAGGAAAATGTAAAGTAATCAGGTATCGTTTACCCCATGGGGTGATTTCCGCGTTAACATCAAGAACATCCAGCTTCATTGAATTGACCTTCCAGAATGAAAAGAGAGAATCTTCTCTCTATCCACTTACTTCGCACCGTGAATAACCTTAGACACCTCTAAAAGTCGCTCCTTCGTCTTTTCTGCCGTAAACTACTAGTGGTCCAAAACGTGTAGGGCACAGAGCTGGTGAAGTCTGCTATAGAAAAAGTACAGAGAAATATAGAACTGTTGTTTACCTGTGATTGGGAAGCAATGCTCTCTACCAAAAACTCCAAAAGTTTTTTTATTGGAAGAAGGAAAGGCAAAAGAGAGATTCAAAAGCAACTTAGAAGGTGGTTTTTCAGACAATTGTGTGTGTCACTCTTCCTTTTTTCTGTTTAGGAGGGGCAGGGAGAGTAAGTTTCCAAAGTGCAGTTCACAATAAATAAGACCTCAATCAGATGCAATGTTAACTGCTCTCTTTGCTTCTACGGGGAGGGAGAGATATCCCGCCTAATAGTAATGTAGCTACGCTAAAGTCCTTTATTTTCTCCACTTTCCAGAAGAGTAACAGAGCAATCCTTAACAATGTCTACTCAGAAGCAAGTCTCCTTGAATTCTGTGGATCTTACTCCCAGGTAAGTGGCGTTAGGATTGCAACCCAAGTCTATTGCAGCAAAAGAAAAGAGGGAGTGCAAAACGTGTTGTAGCATCTTAAGATTAGTAGAAATTGTGCCATAAACTTTCGTGGACTAGAGCCCACCGTATCAGATGCACGCTTATGCCATAATAAAATGTGTTAGCTTTTTAGATGCCACCCAAAAAAAGACAGAGTTTTCCTCCTCTGTTTCCTCCTCGGAATCTCTTGCCCGCTTAATCCCACATAAGACAGGGGGAAAACGGGAGGGGGCCGTCAAAAATAACCGAGCAACCTTATTTGTAGACAATGGACCCGTAACTCTATGCGTTCAAAAAAAAAAGGAACCACTTTAGGTTGGCTTTTTCGCCGCGGGGTATGACGGGAGGTAAAGAAGGTGGAACTAGAGAAGACCATAGATATGAGTCTAGAAGGGCCTTCGCCACCCTTCCTGTGTACTTCAGCTATGGGACTTGGAGATGCTCCTTTCGCGACACTTTTGCGCCGCTCCTCCTCCTCCCCGTTCCCAGCTTTACGGCCGGTGCTTGGCGGCGGGCCCGTGGAGCCGGAAACGGGCAGCGGCGGTGGTCGTGAGGGAGCCGGAGCTGCCCCTGCCGAGCGGGGCCCCATGAGGAGGAGGAAACAGCAGCGGCGACGGCTGTGCTGACTGAGGCGGGGCCCCGGCCAAGATGAAGCTGAGCACGCAGGCCTACTGCAAGATGGTGCTCCACGGCGCCAAGTACCCGCACTGCGCCGTCAACGGGCTCTTGGTGGCCGAGAAGCAGCCGCAGCACCACCAGCAGCAGCGAGGCCGGGAGAGGGAGCCGACGGGGCCTCACCTGCCGGCGCACGCGCTCTTCGTGGACTGCATCCCGCTCTTCCATGGCAGCCTCGCCCTGGCGCCCATGCTGGAGGTGGCGCTCACGCTGGTGGGTGGGCCGGGGGGGCTGCCAAGCGGGTGGGGTGGGGGGCAGAAAGCCGGCGTCAACAGTAAATTGAGCTAGACAGATGAACCAGTGGGTCTCACGCAGTATAAAGGCCTCATATTGTCATCATTCAGAACCACGAGGACTAGTATCTTGCTTTGATTTTAGGGGAAGGACCCTAACCCCGTGGTCGAGCACCTGCTCTCCATGGAGAAAGTTCTTGGTTCAGTTTCCCAGGTAGGGGCGGGAAAGACTCCTCCCCGTCTAAAACCTTAGAGAGCCACTGCCAGTCAGTAAGCCCTGAGCTAAATGGGGCAGTGGCCTGACATAACGTAACGGCGCTTCCCATATTCTCCTTTAAACAACCATGAGGACTAGTGTCTTATATTACTTTTAGGGGAAGCGTCTTAACTCCATGGTAGCGCATCTGCTTTACATGCAGGAGGTTTCTGGTCCAGTCTGCAGCAGCATCTCCAGGTAGGGGCTGGGAAAGCATACACTCCTGCCACTGAAACCCTGAGGAACCTACTGCCAGTCGGTGTAGACAGTACTAAGACTCCATATAAAGCAGCTTCTTGTGTTTCTTTCCTCCTCAATGGGAAACTGGTCCTTAACTTGTTTGCTGCTTTTTGGGAAGGCTTCCCTGTGGGTGAATAGAGCTTCTATGCCTTATAGTGAACATCAAATCCTCACTTCATCTAGCTCAGTATTACCTCTCTGGCAGGGGACATTCCTAGCCTTACCTGGAGACTCCAGGGATTGAACCTGGGACTTTCTGCATGTAAATCATGGGGTCTTCCACAGCCTTTCCCCTGAAAGTAAGGTTCTAGTTCTCATGGGTCTGAATGAAGGGTTAACATAGAAGTTGTCAGTTGTACTGTGTCACTCCATTGGTTTCTCTACCTCAGTACTGTTGACATTGTCTGGCTGGGAACACCAGGAATTAAGCCTGGGGCCTTGCTTCTATATGTGATGCAGTTGATTTACGGCCTTTCTTAACTGCTCAGGTAATATACTTCTAAATATAAGACTGTGGGGAGGGAGCAAACAGCAAAGCAGGGGGTCTGTTGCCTTAATTCATGGCAGATATGTCCATTGAATGCTGTTGACTATAAGAACTAAATGGGGCCTCCCTGTCTGTAGGCAATATAGCTCAACGTGCCACATAATGGGACAGATGAGAAAGGCAACTGCTACCTCTGTACCTCAAAAAACCTATGGCTGGCCAATGTTGGAAACAGGATGCTGGCCTATATATAACCTCCCCGTGAAGAGGCAGGATGCCTTAGAAAGACAGCTGCTGGGGAGCTTCTTTTGGGCTTTCCTTAAACATCCACCCACCCACTATGAGAAATTGAGGGTGCGGTGCTAGATGAACTGTTATAATAACATCCCCTAACTGTCCTCCAGATTTTTGTATAACTCCCTCGAACTCTAGTTGGTCAGAATTTGGGGGTTGTGGGAGCTGTATTTCTAAACATCTGGAGGACACCAGGATGGGGAAGGCTGCCTTCTACACAAATTCACAGGTGATCAGGCAGCATACCTTTGGATATCACATGCATGCAGAGGACAAACAACCCTTCCCATTATCTAGCACAGAGGAGATTATGCTCTATAGAGGTGCTAGATTATGCTCTAGCACCTCTATACTTTTTTCATTGGTTTGAAGAAGTTGAACTTTCAGCAGTTACAGGACAGCAGGGGGGTTGAAAAGCTTCACCTGCTCAACAGTCCTTGGCAACACAACTGCTAAATGTACAAAGGTCCTTATGTTAAATATTTCACAGGATCACACCACAATACCTTGAAAGACCTATTGTCTCAACATGTGTCTGCCTATACAGTATACTAAGATCTTCAAAGGAGGCTTTTGTTTTTGAGCTCCCACCATCTAAGGGCAGTGGGTGGCTAAGAGAAAGGAGCTCCCACCATCTAAGGCCAGTGGGTGGCTAAGAGAAAGGACCTACACAGTGATGGGAACCCAACTTTGGAATGCTAACATGGCATCCACCTTTATGACATTTTGACACCAAATATCTTTTCATTTTCCCCCAGCTTTTTCATCTTTAGTCTTTATCAACTTGGTGGCCTCCAGATATTTGTTTACTGTAGCTTACATCAACCCCTGGCAGCATGGCTGTGCTGACTGGGGCTCATGAAAGTTGTAGTCAAAACATCTGAAGGGTGCTATGTCTGGGAAGGGCGCTCTTCATATTGTTTTTGCAGTGCTTGCTGTTCATTTTAGTTTTGCTGGCTGATTATTATTTTTACTGCTTTTTAACATGATGTTTTAATGTTCCTGCTCTAATTTTTTGTTGTAGTTTTAAAAAACTTTTTTGTAATTCACCCTGGGAATCTGTTGATGGGTGCACTATAAATCAAGCATTGAAAACAATAAACATTTTGGCCGCCTGGACAGTGCATAGCCTGTGATATCTCTTCAGATAATAACCAGTGTGTTCACAGCCCCTCTGATATCAGAGTACTTAAACCAAAAGCATCTAGAGGAGGCTGGGCAGCAATGGAATAAGTTGTGTTGCTGAGTACAAAGGTGAATGAAGAGCACCATGGACATTGAATTTTAAGGGCAGTGAGTCACTTTGGTATACAGAGCATTGTGGCAGCTCTGACTTTTACCAAATGGAAATCTTTGCAAAATCAGCTTGTAGCTCTAATGGGAAATTGAAATAATTGCAGAATTCATGAAATGCTGCAAGTCCTCAAACAATCTAATTATGAAGAAATTGTATTTGTGCATTTTAAGCTGAGTTGGGATTTGTCAAACTTTAATCAATTAGCAAATCAATGTGGCATGCAAATATTGTTTGTGGCAGCTTTGACAAACGTAATCAAGGATAGTGCAAGATGTCTTAGAAAGCCAAGGTGCTTATCCATATTTGCGTAACTTTTTATTGTGCTGCCTTGTGGTTTTGTAAGTGGCATTCAGATTTAACGGCCTATTTGCTGATTGATAGTAGAAACACCAGAAGATGAAATGTGTATATCAACTTGGGTCCAGCAGTCCTGGTTATATGTCCAGCCAAAAGCCACAAAGTGCAGTGCTGAGACCATCACTAGAAAGATTGAAGTCTAAAGGATAAGAGCAACCAAGCAGGTGCATGAAGGAGATACAGTATTGAGAGAAAGTGTAGAAAGCAGAAGTTCCCAGTGAAATATTTATTCTGTCCAAGGAAGAGTCTTTGCTCACATCCTGTCCTTTTAAGGTTATTGTCAAGGTACAAGAATACTTAAGGAGTTGCAGAGTAGTAATAGAGAACTCAAAAAACCACACAAGGCCTTGTTTTAAGGGAAGGTGATCCACATACCAGTCCTCCCACCGCCCCATGCATAATGATAGGCTTACACAGTTAAAGCCACAATGAACCAATCAACAAAGGATGAATTAACCACGTGAGCCAAGCAGATATGCCACGGGAATAGGGTAAAATTGATTCCTCTGCCCAACCAAGGGTCACTAGGCCAAGCTTGTTGGTAGTTGTCCATTTGTTGGGAGTAAATATTGCCTCTGGCTGCCATGCACAGAACCCAGCGAAAGCTGTCTGTGCATTTGCGTTAAGGCCACAAATGACTAAATGCACTTGTGGCAAATGAGACAGTTAACTCTTGGGAATTGCAAGGAGCAATTTGAGAACTACTTCCCAACGGTGCCTGGCCATCTGTAAAGCACATCTACTGAGCTGTCATGAGGAAACCTTATCGCCTGGTAGGGCAGTGCTTGTTTTTTGTTTTTTTTTAATAATATTTATTAAAAATTTTCAAATATAACAGAAAAGAAAAACATCCAAATTTAAGGCCTTATTTTCAATATCATCTTTCCAGGACTTCCCCTCCCCTCCCCCTCTTGTATTCCAGTTCTTTCAAATAGATTCAGCAAATTCTTACCCCAAGTTTTAAAGTTATTATCATTAACCCAATTTAAAAAATATTTTCCCATCCCCTAAAATCGACCTGTTCCCTTCCACGAGTTCCCCTCTTTAGTATACAATACAGATTAACATAAAAAAAATAGAAAAAAGAATAAAATGTAATTTAACACCCTTTGGATTCCAAATTTCCCTCCCCCCTTTCCCGGTTGCGTGCCCAATGTCCGTCAATGTCTACTGTCGTCCTGGAGCTCCCACATCTAAGCCATAGTCCTTCACCAGTCCGCTTTGCCGTCTTTTTAATAGTCTTTGCCGTCTTTTGGTCATCTTTGATTTCGAATGTCCAATCTTGGAAGGGGTCTATCTTCCAACTTTGTCCAGTTCTTGTTGTTCTTGTTGTTCTCTCTTCTCCTCTTTTTTTTTTTTTTCCCCCCTGCTCTCCTGCACAAATGTTCTAATTCCAAAAAGCTTGTAATTCCTCTACAGAGGCTTTGTTATTCAGGAACAAAACATTACGTCAAGTCCCTTCCATTCTTCAATAGATAAATCTATTGTCTCCTTTAGTGTGTAGACCTCTGTAGACAAAATAGTGTTCCATTTCTGCAGTTTCCCAGGAGATAAAAAGTCCAATTCAAATTCCATGCCAGCAATACTTGTAATGACCCACAGCTCCTCTAGAGGGATTATAATAACTCAGTTTCCTTCCCGATCACACCCACCAGTCAAAGTAACTTATTATTCCTTGTTTTAAACAGTTTATATCCAATTTATAACAAATGTAACCAGCAAAGTCCTCGTAACAAAGTTCTCTTTTTGTTCTTCAGTTTTGGCAGCTCCTTTGACAGCTGTCAAAACCTCTATTTCTCCTCTCCCGGCGCTCTCACGGATCACTCCCGGGGTTTTTCGGGGGGGGGTTGTATTTTAATTCACATTCCATTTTTCTCCTCCAGCCCAGCTTATAATTTTCCATCGCGAAATTAATAACTTTATCAAAAAAAAAGGTTGCACTCGATCTTAGTTGTCAGGTCCTTTGCTTTAGCTCCTCTACAACAGGGGGGAGGCTGACTTCCTTTTTGCACCTCCCCCGCTCGCTCCGAATTTAAGAAAAAATTTGTTCCCCTTTTTAATCCAAGTTCCAATTACTCACGGGTTATTCTTTTGAGTCCAGATTTTCAATGGAAGAAGTCAGCGCTCTCCACCAAATGGCATGCGGCTTCACTCGGCAGGGGAAGCGGAGGACTCACAGCACCACCCCCTCCCTGTCACCCGCTCCGTAGCCTTTAAAAAGGCTCCTTCGCGTGGTCGGGGGGGCGCAAACGGTGCCCGCCGAGTCACCATGCCCATGGGTTTCAGCGCCCATGGTTTTTGAGGGTCCCTGCGTCGCCGGCGCGGTAGAACCCAGCCCCTGCCGAGCAGGCTCCCTCCGGAGCTCGGAGGGAGTCCGCCATTCGGCGATGGCGCCAACCCGGAAGTCAGGGCAGTGCTTGTTTTAAGGCAGGTACACGTGCTTGGTGATGTGTACACATTGCCAATATTGAGCATTTGGCTCAATCTGGTTGACCGAAATTAAAATGTAAACATAATTTTTTATTTTCACTTTGAACTGTGCTCCCACACTCATTAATATACAACACTTTATATTGTTTCATTGGTAACATAAGAGGAAAAATGACTATTACTCATACTTAATCTAAGCACAACCACAAGGGCTCCTGATTAGGTGTTTAGCTGTGCGATGTTGAATGTTATCTGTTAACTCTGTTCTATCCTATTTCCCCTTTGTTTTTGTTTAAATCCATTCACAAACCCAAAAACTTAAAAAATTGACCACTAATAATGAAGCATGTGTTGTAGATATTCCTGCAAATTTATTATGCTATTTTTGTGATGTACAAATGACATGAGAAGACTTGGTCCATTTATTTGTATAATTTGTTATTCATATGATCCTTGTTTATAAAACCCAATAAAGTGTTACTTTAAAAAAAAACCTGTTGCAAACAAGCCAGAGCAGAGCTGTCTCTCTCTGTTGCTCCCCTAAAATTGAATAGAAACTGAGCTTCCTATTGAATAGCAAAAAGAAAATTTCAGATCAGCTTCTTAATGTTTGCTGTGAGCAAGAATGTTTTATCCGGGTGTTTAGTTTTTAGTTAAAAGATCTCAACTTGCTGGCAATTAAAATGGCATCTATAAACCCTTGAAATGGGGGTTATGATTACTTCAGCAGTTGGCTCTTTAAGTATAACAATGCCAGCAAATGACAATTTAATGAAACACATAAATCCATGTCATTCTTTTAGAAGAGATTATTTGTGTAGCTTCGTTCTGCTTTTAGACAGTTTAATTCAGGGCTGTAATTATTCTGCTAACCATGAGATTGATGTGTTTTGCAGGAAGCTGGAATTCAGCATCCAAAATGTTCTGCAATCCACTTAATTCCCCCTCCCCCCATTTTTTTAAGATAGTAGTTGACAGCAAAAAGCACAATTGCTAGCTCGTTTTTCCACCTCCCAAAATCACTGGATTATCTTAATCAGTTACATTTATTGTGAGTAGCAAATATGGGGATATATTCAAAAGCCACTGAAACTGGGCCAAAATCTGATATGGATAAATGCAGCACTTTAAATCCTGCCTCATAACACCCAAGATGAATTTGCCCCTTTAATTCTCACTGGGTATTTTAACAAAGCTTTGTGGCAGATCAGATGATACATTAGGATAAAATGATATTATGCAAATATCTTCACTAATTAAAGTGACCGTTGCAGCAGGGGTGGAGGTGCAGAGTAGACACAATAGAATCTGCACCTTATCACCAATCGAGGATCATGTTGCTCTTCCTGCTAAAGCCCACAGCCCTGGTTGCTAGGCAGTTTAAATGTGGGTCTTTTAGAGTGGGGCTGGTGACCAGTTTTCTCGCCCCTTCTCCTTCCATGAGTGTACTAGCAAGTGCAGAGTCCACCAGCCCTTCATTCTGCACAGCGAGTAGGGGACAAAAGAACAAGGAGTTCCCTCCACTCTGACTTGTGTCGTCTGTCCTCTCCCCCCCCCCCTGAAGTTTCTACACACATCCTAAGACCCCTCTCCACTCATTCTGCCCCTTCACTTCCATGCTTAATGAAGTGACCAGAGGAAGGGCAAAATGGTCTCTCCCCTTCCTTATGCATACCTCTGCTGTCATATTTTACTTCTCCATAAAAGCCCTTCTCTGGCTTGTCTTTTCCATGTGTCTGTCAACCAGGTCAGGCTTCAGGAATCCCAACTTATCTGTAAAGGAAAGGAATTGCTATGGCAGGCATATAGCACTTACAGTTAGAGCATTTCATGGTGTTTGCTTTGACCACTTTCAGCAGCCGCTAGTAGATCACTGTCTCCATGGCAGGCTGAGACTGTGCGAATGCCTTACAGAAAAACACAGTTAAATCCAGGACCGAAGTGATAACTTTGAACCCAGATCTCCTGCATCCATTGCACTGATAGTTTGATAAAACCCTCTATATATTTCTAAGTTCTACTCAATAGATCCTTTGAAATTAGTGGGCATGACTAAACTAGGATATTTAATTTCAGTGTTTCTCCTCTGAGTAGAACTTGGAGACAGCTCATTGAAGTGGCTTTCCACAGCTTTATGAGAGGGTTGGGCTGATATCCAGGAGTCCCGAATTTGTCCCACCTACCCTGCAGATTGTCCATGGCCACCCAGATCATATTTTGTACAATGGAAATAAAATGTTCCCTGTATTACAGAAGCCTGACTCGTGTTAACTAGAAGTCAGGCATTTAGCGTTGCTGATTCTGTGCTGTGGAACACTCCAGCAAAGATTCCTCAGGCATCATCACTTTTGAGTTTCAAGTGTCTCTTGAAGACTTATGCCAATAGGCCTTGGCAGTTGTTTATTTTATTTTATTAGCCAGTCACCTTAACCCCTTCATTTTAAAAAAAAAATGCTTCCTGTTTTAATGCCACCATTGTATTCTGTGATTTGGCATTATAGAAATTCTATCAATATAAATAACATTAATATACATAATAGTGGCCAGTTTCACCGGGGTAGGAGAGCATGTTATATGTTGTATAGAACATACATTTAAAGTCTTTTATGAAATGATTAACAGCAATAATGTTTCATTTGAGAAATAGATTTTTTACCTAGTAGCCTGGCAGCCGAAAAGTTTTCATTTTGTCCTTGCAACAGCTCTCAAAAGGGAGGCATGTTTTCCCATGCTAATAGGTATAAAGTGGCTATTTCAATCCACTAATTCACTAGCTATCACCCCCTGCCCTCCAGTCTGTGTGACGTTAGCCAGTGCTTTGAGTTTTGAATGCTTACAGGTTTTTTATTTATGTCCTCTTTCAGATTGATTCATGGTGCAAAGAGAATAGCTATGTAATAGCCGGGTACTATCAAGCTAATGAACGTCTGAAAGATGCCAGGTATGTTGCTGCAACCACCTTGCCACTGCGACCCATTCAAAAATGGACGTGAGCCACATAAAGGGAGAGGGGCTTGGAGAGAGAGAGAAAGAAAGAAAGAAAGAAAGAAAGAAAGAGAACCGAATCAGAGGCTAACCCTAACAAAACACCTAGTAGCAAATTCTTCCTGTAGTGCTGTGCTTGTGGCCTTGCAAAACAATAATTCCCAGGGCTCCTTAAGGGGAAGCTATTACCATTGGTTTAGTTAAATGTGTAGGCCAGCTATCCCTGACCTGATGCTATGGGAATTGTAGTCCAGATTATCCAGAAGGCACCAGATTGGTTGCAGAAGCCTTATTTTAATTTCTTGAGCTTTGCTTAATGCCTGGTGCAATGAGGCCCATATCCCATGTCTCTGTTACAAGAACAGGAGGTTGGCCAGCATGAGTGAGCAGAATAGAGGACTGGCAATGCCCAGCCACCATCAGTTTATTTCAAATCTGGTTTAGCTTTAGACCAGGGTTAAGGAAACTGTTGCCCTCCAGATGTCGTTGGACTCCTAGTCCAGTAAGTCCCAGCCAGTGTGGTGAGTGTTTTTCGGGATGAAGGGAGATGTTGTGCAACAACGTCTGTAGGGCCAGAGGTTCCCGATTCTTGCTTTAGGCCATATAAAACGTTTCCTCTTGAGCACATCATCGGACATCTTATCATCATCTCTTCATTCAAGTGTTCCAATTTCATTATGATTGATTTGAAGAATAGCAGAATTGTAAGTAATTTGTGTGCTTTTCGTAGTCCAAACCAGGTTGCTGAAAAGGTTGCCTCCAGGATTGCAGAAGGCTTCAACGACACAGCCCTCATAATGGTACGTAATATCCTTCCCCTGCCCCCCCCCCCCACTGCTGCCTTTTTTCTTTATTTAGTGTACACTTCATGGCCATAGCTAATGACATCAATTGCTTAGATTACATTTTCTGAAATGTAAGTGCTTCAGTTATTTGCAAGTCTTGTAATACAACCCTCCCTCGCTACCATGAAGTCGCACCATCGCCCTAAAGCAGTGTGCTTCAGAACTGTTTTCCAGAAAATCCTTCAGTTGCTCAAGTTTCTTCCATTTATTTAAAGTAAAACAAGAAGGCAAGTAATGGTGGACAAAGCCCTATACTGTTTCTGACCTGGGTACTCTGATCACTGCCTTCTCTCTAAGAGATTGGGAACCACTACGTAGGGGATATGGTCTTTCTCTCTGGCCTTTGGGACTCTTCCAAGACATGCCCCTCACCAGCCCTGCTCTGCACCCTCCTCAAGTGTTTTTGCCTAGCTGGAAAATGTCCTTGAGCTTTGCTTGCCTGGATGGAGACTAGAGAGAGGTGTCTTGAGAGTGAAGTAAGTAGCCTATTCTGCAAAGGTAAAATTCATAATAATTTCCCCATTTTGGCCTCTGGCCCCACCTACTAGTGGCAGGTGGCCCTCAGAAGATTGCTTGGAAGAGAATGTGGCTCCTGGACTGAAAAAGGTTCCCCACCCTTGCTCGACAGCTACCTGTCTTTGTATTGAGATCACTGCTAGCGACGCTTTTTGAGGCCCCGGCTATTTGAGAACTAGCAACCAGCTATTGTTTTAGTGTGGATTGTTTTAATACTGTTTTATTGGCTGCCATCCTGATCATATTAATTGAATAATAAACTGAATTAATAATGATGATGCTTATTTCCTTGAAAGTTTGTTTCCCCTTCACTACGGGATTTATACCTGCAGTGTACAGCTGCAGGGAAACTGTTGGGTGTGTTCTAGATAGCACTCTGTCACCATGGAGCAACGGTTAACAGGCCTAAATTATGCCTTGCATTAAACAAGTGTGTGCCCTTAAAACATGCCCAAGTAGCCTTTGCAACCTGCTAGATGTCTGTGGCTGACCATCATGGATTCATCAGCAGACAAAACAAGCTGGAAAGAGTTCCCTGAAAACCACTTCTTTAACAGTTTGAAAACCACTTCTTTAACAGGAGTTCGTTTCTAGTTCATTCTCCACATTTCCAACTTAATTTCAAGGGTCCATTTCCAGTGCATAAATTGTAAGGTTGTTCAGTGTATGTGTCTAGGTGAGAATGCTTTTCTGAATAGGAAGCTCCCTTCTACAGATTCAAAGCATTGGTTAATCTACCTCACTGTTGTCTACACCGGGGTGGGGAATCTTTTTCGGCTCAAAGGCTGCATTCCCTCCTAAGTAACCTTCCAAGAGCCAGAGGAAAAAGTTGGTGGAGCAGCAGCTATGAATTTTACCTTTGTACAGTAGGCCTCTTTATCTTCCCTCCAGATAAGCAAGAAGTATGATCTGCATTCAAGGTAGCATTCCAGTCAGGCAAAAACACTTAAGGAGGGTGCAGAGCAGGATTGGTGGAGGGTGTGGTTCAACAGGGTGTGTGGACTTGGGAGAGCCCTGACAACCAGGTAGAGAGGACAGGTGTTCCCCATACCTGGCCTACACTGGCTGGCAGTAGTTCTTCAGGGATTCAGGCAGGGGAACATCTCCCAGTTCTGCTTGGAGCTGCCAGGGATTGAACCTAGGACCTTTTGCATGCAAAGCAAACATTCTGCCACTGAGCTTTCTGTTCCCTCTCTCTGTTCTGCATCAGGTGGATAATAGTAAATTTACAATGGAGTGCATAGAACCGACTGTTCACGTGTACGAACATCACGAAAACAAATGGAGATGCAAAGACCCGCACTTGTGAGTATTCATAGAACAGACCTTTGCTCCTAAGCAGCATTTACATTTTTATATTTAGCATATTTTACCTTGAAACGAAGCCTAAGTTTGGAATGCCTCCAAAATAAGCAGCTGGCTATGAGTATGAAACAGTCAATGCAAAAATATACAATGTACAATCAATACAAGGACACAGCAAATCCAAACAATGAATTAATTCAGCCTTCTTCAGCATGTGCTGGTTGTCTGGGACGGATGGGACTTCTATTCTGAAACATCTGGGGAATTGGGGCAGCTGAATGAAGTAGTTTTTTGCTATTATCCCCAAACCAACTTGATAAATAAATAACATTTTAATGACCTAGATCCAGTGTTAACCTAATAAAATTTCAGATCTGCCTAACTGAATAATATTTCAAACTGTAAAGCCAACAAACTCAGAATAGCAACATAGTGTATGAAACATATTACCAAAGGAAATTGTTAGGTATGGAGGTGGGCTGGGGGAAGAGAGGAAGGAGGGTTCAGATGTGAAACAACCAGAGTAGCATCCATTGGGAACTAATCACAGTCAGCTTTTGAAAGGTTTTCTGCTCTCGCCAGAGCTTTTCTAACATGAACAAATAATGTGCAGGGCCTGTCCATGGTATGTGAAACAGTTTAAGGGTCATGCCTCTACACCCCTGGCACTGGCCTTGTTAGGATGCAACACTAAGCTCTTGTTCAGCCTAGCCTTCCCCAGCCTGGTGCTCTACAGATAGTAGAACTACCAACTCCCATCAGCCAACACAGCCATGCTGGCAGTAGCCTGTTGGGAGTCATAGTCCAAAATGTCAGGGGAGCATCAGGCTGGAGAAGGTGCCACCAAGAGGAGCAGGAGGAGGCGATCAGAAGCTTTCACTGAAACAAGCCAGATTAATAACAACGGTTTGAAGTTGTCCTCTTTTAATAAACCATTACCAAGACTGGCCACCGTTTGTCAAGGTTTGAACATAATGCTCTACTGTGCCTAGTTAAAAATAGAAGCATTAGCTTTGAATCTCCTTGTGACTGAGATGGAAGAAGAGAAGGGAGAGGGAAGTGAAGTGAAGTGAGTTAGTTCATCGATGCAACACTTAAGTCATAGATGTAGCACTGCATCTGAAGAAGGTCTCTGTGTGAATTGTAGCTCTGTGAGGGCTGCCTAGCAGATACTTCAAACAGGTGCGCCTCTCTTGTAACTCCCATGTTTCCTCAGGGTGAGTCATTTTGACTGAAGTGTTTTTTTGTTTTTGTTTTAGTTTGTAGTGTAGCTGACCCTCTGCTTGTCATTATGCATTGCTGATAGATTTTTCCTTTGCTTTCACTCCAGTGGACTAGGAGGCTGGTTGGTTCCTCCTGAGGACCATTAATTCTTTACTTTTTTCTTGCTTCCTAGTGATTACTGTGAAGACTGGTCAGAAGCCCAGAGGATCTCTGCCTCACTTCTGGACAGCCGGTCCTATGAAACACTAGTAGATTTTGATAATCATTTGGATGACATCCGGAATGATTGGACAAATCCAGAGATTAATAAAGCTGTCCTGCACCTCTGCTAGGGAGTCTCCCATTGACTTGATTTGTTGGCATTTCCACTGTGCTGAAGAAGAAACAAAAGGGGGAGATGAATACTTTTTGAATGTAAATAAAGTACTAAAACGGTTCCTTCAAGTGATGTGGAAAGCCAATGAGAGAGACACATCACTTGGGAGAGAGAGAAAAAAAGGATGTGTCACTATGCAGTCAAATCTTTTTAATGAGAATCCTTGAGGTTCCAACCGTAGTTTGCAGATTCCTCTGTGGACTCTTCTCCTCCTCGGCATAATACGTTGCTATAATTCTCCAGCCGGGAACTAGATCCACTTATCCAAGCTATTCATATTAAAAAGTTTTGACTAACCTTTTATAACCTTTAGAGAGTAATTTTTAAAAGATTTAAGATTTATGAAATATCTTCCAGAGAGCTAATTGCTAGTTTTATTTTTTAAAGAATCAAATCTATAAGTGAAAATACGTGGCCAGTTTGAGAGCTGTTGTTCTAAGTGCTAACTGCTGTGTGTTGTGTGCCACCGTACTTGTTGCTATGACATGCTGCACAGGAAGAAAACAATAGCTTGACAAGCAATATACCCACCAGATGCTGCCAAGTTTCTCTGTCGTTCTGAGAATGCTGCAATTTTTCTGCCTATCGGACTCAAATGTAATGAGCCTGGTCGTTTTTCACCATGAGTGGTTTGCCCATTCCAAGGGCTCGTTGTGTCTTGAAGTGGTAAAAAAAAAAAAAAAGGAAAGTGAGTTGCAGGATTGTTCTTTGTTCTTGTTGTTTGTTTCAGGAGTGCTTCTCTTAACCTTGTGGTTAGAAGAACCTTGTAACTTCTGTACAAATGCACACCCATGTGGTATAAACAAGATTACAACTATGAATTTCAGTTCCCCTCATTTTACTGACTACATTCAGACATAGTTATGAGCACAACAGCTTTTGGCCTCAGGCTCATGAACTCCCTCTTCACCTTCTCCCTTCCTCCTACATGTTTTGCAGAAAACCATAGCTTCTATTTTGTCTGGACCTGTCTGGGGATTCTGGTTTGCAGAAATCATAGTTTGCCAGGGATCAGACGAAACAGTGAACTCTGGTTTATCGTAAGCTTGCAAGAGAAGTTTTAATCTCCCCTCCCATGGAGGAAGGGAATGTGTGAATCCGAAATTTGTCAGTGCATCTGACTGCAGCCATTTTGTGATGGTATAGTTGTATTTAAGAACTGCAGAAGTTAAAAATAAAAATAAACACACAAATATGATGGGACGCAGCTCAAATCAAAGCTGCGTTTCAATGATTAGGAATTGCTCATGAACACGCCTGAAAGTCTTTTATGGGAGGCACTCCTGTTTGTTAACGTCCTTTATGTCATGCAAACAGTCTTTATAAAGTGAGTTTCAAACAGTTACACTCAGTACTGAGCCACTTTTGCCCATTCGGAAAAGGCTTGTAATATAATACTGTAGCATAAAAGAGTCTTAAAATGCTTACATGTGTCAGTTAAGGGTTTTCTCTTTTCTTTTTCTCTCCACATTTACCTCGTGATGGAGAAGGGGTGTGGCATCTTCCTTGTCATTATTTTACATGTATTTTGTTTGTCTTTTCTATTCCTACGGACCCTGTATTAGCTTAACCTTTATTTATAACACATTCTACATTTTAAGCAGAAATGGTTTGAGGTTTTATGTTTGGAGAAAAAAATGTTTAGCTGACCACCTGCATTTCCTTGCTCCTCCCCCCTCCCCATCACCTTGAAAATAAAACCAATGAAATAAGTATGGCTTTTGTAATGATTTGTGATTTCGAGTATGTAGTCCAGATGTGGCTATTCTGACTGGGGCTGATGGGAGTCTTAACAGCAACCAAAGGGCTACAGGTTCCCCACACCCAATGTGACAACTGTTACTAGAGCTAAATTTAACACCTAGTTGTTGTAGCATGGAGGAATTCTCCTGGTTCTGAAATCTAGACTGTACTGCTTTGGAAGGTAGAAGGCAGAACAGAGCCCGGAATATGAATGCATTGTTATCTGAGGTTGCCACTTTTAAAATTTCTGCTCTCAGGAAACAGCCTTCATTTCGCCCTAAACCTTGGCCTGGCATGCAGTTGGCTGGGCCCACCCTCCCTCTTTGTGTAATGATCTGAAGTCCTCTGATGATGCCAAATGATGAGTGTGTGTTGAGTGCAGTGCATAGAGGAGATTTTAATGTAGTGGCAACTTGCATTTTATTGTCAATTGGAAAACATTCTACAGATGGAGATATTGCTTGGCTTGCATTTAACTAACAGCTTTGCTGATACTCATGTTTAGGTTGATTGCTCAGAAAAGAGCAGAAGGCGTGATGGGCCAATAGAGTCAAAGGCATAATGCAGGTTGCCTCTTCTCTCTGCTTTTCAAACCCTGTTAGCATTACCTGTATTTTCTGCTCACAGGGGTTCCCACTAAGTGCACTGAAATACTGGCTTCCAAAGTTTGCTACACTCTGCTTCCTTCCCAGATATGTGGGCTTTATAATCACCTGGGCACATGAAAGCAGCATTGCGTGCTCTGCTAATGGCTTCTGAAAGGAAAGCATCATCTGACTTCTGGATTCTTATTATTTATTTGAAAGATTTATAACCTGCCCTTTCATTTGCATTGCTCAGAACAGCTTACAACAATGATTAAAATGCAGGCCTACAGTTGAACAATATAAAAGGTGTTATGCTGTCTTCAGTGTAAGGTTTTCCCAGCTGGGGGATGGAGGTGGAAAGGGATCTTAAATATTTATTAAGGTAAAATTTACATTCATTGCTCTTCCCATTTTTGCCCCTGGCACTGCCAACCACTGCTATATGACCCCTCAAAAGTTGCTCAGCAGGAAATATGGCCCTCGAGCTGAAAAAAAAGGTTCCCCAGCTTTGGTCTAATCAGACTGGCAGTGTCTCTCAATTAAGTTTTCAGACAGGAGTCTTTCCCTATCTTATCTGGAGTTGTCTGGAACAGCACACAAAATGCTATAGCCACTAATTTATGGCCCTTCCAGGTGAACAATCACAGTGGCAGTGAGTGAATAGATCAAGGCACTTTCCCAAAATCCGTAGGAGCGGCCTTCAAATCCAACTGAAGTTCCAGCACTTGCAAAGTCACAGGAACTCATTAGGAAAGTCGTAATGCATCATTGATCCACTCTCCCCCATAATGCTAGTTTGTAAAAAGCTGTGGTCGTCCACTGATTAATTGAACAGAATATGCCCAGGCACGCAGCCTTTGCAAACTCAATGAATCATTCAGACTCCAGCATCTGCATTACCCCAGAGACGAGGAATGTGTTGATTTCCTGGGAAATGCTTTGGCTTGATAAGGATGATGGAGGAGGAGGAGGCCATACCCCCCAGACACTCAAGCATTTGTGTTTTGCTTTATTTAGTCATATCTTGGGGATCTGAAGCTCACTCACTAGGATGTCTTTTTGTTTAGGAGCTGCTGCCGTTTCTTTCTGGCAGGGATCCCAGTTACATGTGAGGCAGGGTGCGTGTAACAGCTGAGGCTCCCCTGCCACCAAGATGCAGTAACAGTGGAAAGTTTTGCCTGCTGACATTTCTCTTCTGTCACGCACCTGTTCAGAGCCACAAGGGACCAGAGTAGGTCTTACATAGCAACCATATTTTTGTGAGCTTTAGGGGCATCTAATGTTCCTAATTATCTGAGCAGGACCATTCCAGCCTGCTGTCATTACAGAGTGATGGTGGAGTGGCTTCTGTGTATTCATTCAAAGGCCTAAAGCTGCCCCATATCAAAAACCTGGGGAAAGAACCAGCCTTGCCTTTGTAAAACAAAGCTCTTTCCTAGCACGCCTGTGTTTATTCAACGTATTAAAAGTTACGTTGTCATTGGGGGAATGATTAAATAAATGTTACCACTATCCCGCAGAACCCTGTGCTTCCTTTCCACCTGCTTTTGGATCTCCAAAGCAATTGCTGACTACAGTAAACTCCATGCAAAACCCACATTACAATAATAAAATGCCACTTTAAAATAAGGTAAAGATTAGAACATAGTAAGAGCCCAGCTGGACCAAGTCAAAGACCCACCTAGTTCAACATCCTGTTCTCACAGGGGCAAACTAGATGTCTCTGGGAAGCCAGCGAGCGGAGTATGAGTGCAATAGCACTGTCCTGCTCACGTTCCCCACCTGCTGATATTCAGAGCCATACTCCCTCCGACACTGGAAGTAGGACACAGCCATCATGGCTTGTAGCTGTTGATAGCCTTATCCTCAATGCATTTCTCTAATCCTCTTTTTAAAAGCATCCATCCTGTGGTAGTGAATTCTGTAGCTTAACTATTCACAGTGTGAATAAGGTATGTATTTTTATCTGTCGTGATAAAAGTTTAGCTTCTTTGGATGGCATGGCTAAAATAAACTTAGTCCTCACAAGCCCAGTGAAGAATTTGCTTCCTAAAGGTAAGAAGCAAGCCACTGGTGTAAGTCTCAAGGGGAAGAGCATGTCACATAGGGGAGCCACCACCAAAAAAGGCCCTGCTGCTTGTGCCTGCCATGGACCGTCACATCCATGGAGTGTGATCCTCAGTTATTTGCCATAAGGTCCCAGGGCAGAGAGTTATTTGAAAAAAACATTAAACAATCACAATTGCAAAAAAGAGTAAAACTTATAATAACCAGAACAGTGCAATTAAACAAATGAGGTGTGTCCCACAAAACAACTGTCAAAAGCCAGGGGAAAGAGGCAAGTCTTCAAAAATGCAGTGAAAACTATCAAATGAATGTGTCAGATGCACCTCTGCAAGGAGAGAGTCCTACAGTGTAGGGGCCACCACAGAGAAGACCCTCTCCTGGGTCTCAAGTCATATGCATAGATGTAAAGGGCGGGGATGTAAAAGTTCAAATTAAATTCCAGCGGAATGGAACAGGAAACCATTCAAGTACATTTTACTCAGAATAGACCCCTTGAAATTAATGTGCATGACTGAGTTAGGTCCATTAATTTCAATGGGTTCTACTCTTAGCTGGGTCTCTCTTCAGACCCAAACAAACAGAATGTAACTTTTGGATAAGCTGCAATTCAGCTGTATCACACTGGAGTTTCCCTTCGCAGTTTCCTTGTTCCATGGTGGCTACCTGAAGGCCAGTAACAGAATAGCCTGGTATATTGTGAGACCCTCTCCAAAACAGCTGCCGTGCAGAACTTCTGTACCCAGAAAAGAAAAGAAAAAATAAATATTGATCTGAGCTGCAATTTAGTGCATGAATTCTCAGCCACAGAGCCTATGGAGTAATAGTGAACATTATTGTGGCGCATGGGGCAGTTCAGTGGCAGAGCATATGCAGAAAGTCAAATGCCCAAAATTCCATCTCGTAAAGGACCCAGATATCCACATATACATTTTTATTTAGGACACAGCTCAGTGATGGAGCAGCTGCTATACATGCAGATGGTCTCATGTTCAGCGCCTGGCATCTTCAGTGAAAAGGATCTGGTAACAGAGAATGGGAAAGAATTTTTTCCCCCTGCCTAGAGAGTCACTGCCAGTCATAGCAGATTGAGGATGGGGGAACTTCTGACTCTCCAGATGTTGTTGGGACTACAACGCCCATCAGACCCAGATAGCATGACCAATGGCCAGGGATGATGGGAGTTGGAACCCAGAAACATCTGGAGGGCTGCAGGTTCCCTACTCCTGCAGTAAACAGTACTAAGCTGGGTTGACCAATGGCCTCTTTTCAGTTACAATGACTAGCAAAGAAAGCAAGCCTGTGCAGGATTAAAGGAAGCTGCTTTATACTGAGCTGCACCATTGGTCACTCCATCTAGTCCAGTACTGTCTACACTGACTGGCAGCAGCTCTCTAGGGTTTCAGGCAGGGAGGTCTTTCCCAACCCTGGCTGGAGATTCCAGGAATTGAACCAGAGACCTTTTGCATGCAAAGCAGATGCTCTACCACTGAGCTGTGACCTTTCAGCTATACATTTCCTACATTACTGTGGGGAAAATGAAAATGGAGTAACTAATCCGGTGCCCACCAATGCTTTGGACCACAATTCTGTCTTGTGGGCCAAATCTGACCCTCATTTGGCTGGCAAGCTCTGTCCCACAAACAATGGGCACCTTCCTGCCCCACCCCCAACACCATATGTGATGTCAGGTGTGCGTCAGGTAGGCACTTGGCCGGATCATGTAGCTGGTTAACAGGACTGAACTCCCAAGCACATCAGCTGATGGATGAGGCATTCAATCCTGCTTGGGTTGGGTGCCCAAGAAAGTTCTCTGCAGGAAGTCTCTGGTGCACTGGGACCCTGCAGAAAGCAATACTAAGCTCTCTCTTTTCATCAGCTGAAATGGGGGAAAAGATAAAGATCTGACCGACTGGACCAAAAAAATTCCCCCACCCATGGCTTAGGTGGGCACTCCAGCAAATGAACTCACCTTCCAGGACAGCCCAAGTGACTTCAGTGGTCAAGGGCCATGTACACACCACATATTCAAAGCACATTTTCCCTTACTCACAAGAACATAAGAAGAAAATGGCCAGCTAGTCCAGCATCCTGTTCTCACAGGGGCCAATCAGATGTCCCACAAACAGGACCTGAGCCCAACAGCCCTCTCCTCTCCTGTGGTTTTCAGCAACTGGTGTTCAGAAGCAGACTGGAAGCAGCGCACAGTCAACTAGCAGAGATGTAAAGCCTAATCCTCTGTGAATTTGTCCAATCCTTTTTTTTAAAGCCATCCACGTCAGTGGCCATGTTGAGTTCCCACAATTAATCATGGGAACTGTAGCCTCTTAAGGGTTCTGGGAATTGTAGCTCCACTAAAGGTTAACTGTAACTCCCAGGATTCTTGGTGAGGAAAGTGCTTTAAGTGTATGGTGTGTGCCCAGGTTTCTTGAGCGCATTCGCCTGCCTGGTGGTGCCAGCTGGGTCTCTCCACGCCCACCTCCGCATCCCTCCCATCCTCAGCTTGCTTTGCCTTCTCTCGCCAGCTCTGTATGTTATTATATATCTCGGGATGCACCAGCAAGTTAGCCATCCTCCCGCAGCTCTTGGCAGAGACCAGCAAAGGCAGAAGCCCTTTGGCCAGGCATTGCGGCAGCTGCTGAGATGAGGCTGGAGAGAGGGAGGGGTGGAAAGGCGAGGAGGGGGCACACTGCCTGGTAGCCTCCGCCCCTCCCTCCCTCTCTCTGCTGGCCCGGCCAAGAGCTGGAGGTGGTCCCCGAGACAGCAATATGTAAATCGCCCTGGTCCTGCCTCCGACTCCTGCCAGCTGCAATCATCTCCCTCTCGCTGGGCTGGCAGCGATGTCAGGCGCTGCAACTGAGAGAAGCAGCAGCAGAGCCGGGGCTGGGATGCCGGCGGCGGCCACCCAGGCTGGGCTGGGGCCACTGGAGGGGAAGGCGGCGGCTGCCTGCAGAGCTGGTGAGTTGCTGCCCCCCAAGAATCTCGAGGAGGAAGCTCCTGCCCCTCCCTGGGGCGCTCTCCCTCCTTCTGTTATTTTCATGCTTGCTGGTTTGGTTTCAGGGCTGGGTGGAAAAGGATAAAAGCCCTTTCTAAAACTTGGATGGGAGAGTTAATCCTGCTGCTGCTGCTGCTGCGGCGGCGGCTGTTTCTCCCTGGCTCAGAACCACCACCACCTGCCCTCTTTAGGAGCCGCTTGAGTCTTGCATTCAGCCTGGAAGCTAAGGCTGTGGGTTCTGATCAGGAAACCAGGGAGGCTGCAAGACTGAGGGGCTGCCTTCTCAGCTTCAAGAACTTTACCTTGGTTTTTGTTCTGAATTCGTGTGGGATCCTGCCCGTCGCGTTTTCGTGGCTCCTTTGCGACCACGATCATCATCATCATCATAATCATCATCACATATTGTTATTATCGTTGCAATTGGAAAGGCTGTTGCAAAAGATTCAACCCCTCTGTCACTCATACTGAGTGAGAAGGACCAATGGTCTGACTCGATAGGACGCAGCTTCCAATGTTCCTGTTCACATCAATGAGGACTAGAATCTTACTTTCTCTTAATGGCAGAGCACAGTGGCAGAGCATCTGCTAGGCATGTAGAAGGTATGAGGTTCAATCCCTGGCATCTTTACGTAGAGTTGGGAATGTCTCCTGCCTGAAACCCTGGAAACCCTCGGCCAGTCAGCAAAGACAATGCAGGGCACCATAGACCAGTGTTCACGCTTTATAAGGCAGCTTCCCATGTGGAACTTGCAGCAGAACGTTTGCTCTTGTTCTGGGTGCCAGCCAGCCAACCAGGCCCCTTTTACACAATACTCCATTCCATCTCCAGTCCCGATCTTTTACCCTAACAGACATTCAGGAAGACCAATGAGTATACTCAATTCTCACTGAGTTGTATAGGGGTGCTTTCCCCCTAAAGTTTTTATTTTGGGGGGGATATTCTTCTGCAAACCTTTGTGCTCTCTTCTGATGCTTCCCTCTTGTGTGTGGAAGGGTACTATTTTGGCTCCATGTGGATTGGTGGTGGCACTCAGAAACAAATGAGTTTGGTTTAGTATGCATGGGATGCTAATTAGTGTTAGGATTGTGGTTGAACCCTTTATGGGGTTCAAAGTACTTTCCACACATTATCCCAAGGCTCTAACCTGGTGGCAGTGAGGGGGCCATTCTCAGTGATAGTACCCCACTTATGAAACTCCATCCCAGGTGAAATCAGAACATTTTAGGTATGTTCAGGCACAATTTGAAAACTCACCTTCTTTGTCCAGATTTGGGTTCATGATTGGTGTAAATGTGGTATTTTCTGCAGCTATTGATGTAGATCTTTTTAATCTTTGTGACCAGATAACTTCTACTCAGAGTAAACTCATCAAAATCACAAGTAATTTAGTTCCATTGATTTCATTGGGTCTACACTCCTTAGATACAACCCTTTTTAAACAAACAATGAACCTGTTTTCATAATTGCAACAACTCTGCAGGCTGGGCAATTATTCCCATAATGCAGCTTGAAGGCGAGGAGATGTGAAGGAGATGGAGAGAAATAAAAAAGGGCCTTGCCTAAGTCCACCTCTGCCTGCATAATCTGCCTTTAAAGCACATCTCACTACAAAGAATCATGGGAATTGTGGTTCTGTGAGGGATGAACTACAAATCCCAGCACCCATAACAAACTACAGTTCCCAGGGGGTTGTCCCTCTGTAAGGGTGCTTTGAATGTTTGGTGTGTATGCTGTGAGCTAATGGCAGGGGTGCACTTTGGACCAGGGATTTACTGCTGTTACCACACCCGCTAATAGGTACAAATGATTGTATTCAACTAAGTTCTTCTCAGAACAGATCCAGTAAACCAATGAACATTACTCTCATAGGCACTTACATCCCAGTGGGCTGTCTGAGTGAAACTTAATTGGATACTACCCAAAGTTTTGCTCATTGCATGTTACTGTGCTGGAATATAAGCTCACTTAAGGTTGTAAATCAATTCAGGGTTGGGGGGGGGAAATATGTGGAAAAGGAACTATATACCAGAATCCTATCCTTTTAAGCACCATTTATAAGCCAGAGATGTGTAACAGACATGATGTATTGCTCTTACCTATGTCCTGCTTGTTTCAATGGGCTTGCAGAGAGGAGAGGTTCCTTGTGTGAACAGCAGTTGCTTCTAGGATATTATCAATGGACAAATATTTCCGGTAGCTTTTCAAAGTCTCCTCCGTCCCCTCATTTTCAGGTCTCTTTTATGAGATAAGAATGTTTGTGGATCTGCCCTTTCAAATAATTAAGTGGTTAAAAATGAGACTATTGATATTCATAGTTGTTTTATGTAGCCTCATTGATTTCGGGTAGCCTTGCCAAGCCAAAAAGTTGTTTGCTTTCTTACACAGGCAGTGAGTGGACCAGGGCTGAATTGAGAGCAATTGAGAGCATGGTCTTGTTCCATCTTCATGATGTCTTTGGAAATAATATTTCTCTCTTTCTTTCTCATGGGCCAACCACTTTGTGATTTTCAGTTCCTCTCCAAAAGGGTGGTTGTTGGCCTATCACTAGCCATTAATCCGTTGATATTGATGGCAAGACTGAATTGGTTATTGGACAAGAGGGACACTGGTCCTAAGAAAGGATATAAAGAGCTGGAGGGTGGTGGCAAAGATTTCTGGAAATTATTGTGCAGGGAAAGTTTTTAAGAAGGAAACTGGTGCAAAAACCATGATGTCCTTAGATGTATTCATACTCAGTTCTGTATGTCCTCTTCAGAACTGGCAAAACAGGTCCAACATTCTCTTTATGTCGGAACATGAGTGGGGACTGGATGCACTATTCCAGGCTTCTTCAACCTCGGCCCTCCAGATGTTTTGAGACTACAATTCCCATCACCCCTAACCACTGGTCCTTCTAGCTAGGGATCATGGGAGTTGTAGGCCAAAAACATCTGGAGGGCTAAGGTTGAGGAAACCCGCACTATTACAATATTGATTGTCACATGGTCCCTACATAAATATGCTCTCTCTTCCTGGAACTGAGGGTTGATTTTTCAGGGATATAGGAGTGCAGAGATTTTACCTTGACAAATGTAATGTTGTTTGCTGAAAGTGGGATGGGACCACAATATAATCACATTCACCATCCGCAAACAAATTAGAAGACCAAATAAGTAGGACCTGAAACAAAATGTGTCACTTTGGAGAGATCCTGTCCAGGATTCTGACTAGCCAGCCTCGTCCTTTACCTGAATTACTCTGTCCATCCTCCTCAGTCAGCATTTCATACCTAGAGAACATTAAGCTGTTTTGTGGAGGGTTCCCCCTGTAGGCGTTGTTATTTTCCCCGCCTCTAGAGATTTTACTTCTGCAAATTTTTAGCATCCCTCAAACCTGGTGAAACCTCATTTTATGTGTGGATGGTGCCAGTTGGCTACATAAGAATCTATACCCAGAGAATGATTTAACTTTTGTCACCTCAAGGGATTACATCCTGCTGGGAACAGGATCACACAGGCAATGCAGGATTAAATCACCAGTGATGTCAGCTGATGGGCAGGTGGTCATGGGTTGGGGGAAATGACCTGTCAGGCCCACAGAAGTCAGAAGTTCCCCACCCCTGAGCTCAGTGGTCAAGCTGGGATATAAGGGTTTATTTACTTCTTACTAAATTTATATTCTGCCCTTCCTCCCAAAAAAGAGGTTACGGCAGCCAGAGATAATAGATATTAAGTGTGGTTCAGAACAACTGAAGATTGGTCTTTTCGCTGACAATGTGATGTTAATTCTTGGGAATATATCTGAGTGTAAGATTAGCTTGAATAAATAAAACAAAAATAATTTCACATGTTTAGCATGTCATTTGACTTGAGGCCACCATGACAATGTAAGTCTATCAAACTACCAGAACAGGTTGCCCTGAAAAACTCTGGAATCTTTCCTTTGTGTGGAGATGGGTTCATATTCCAGGATATATGAACCCTGAGTCACTTACATCCGGTGCCCCTTGCCAGCTGCATCTGGGGGCTCTAAAGTATGAGGAGCACGATGTCAGTTTCCACCCCTTTTCATGAGGAAAGAACATCAAGTTGCATATCAAATAAAAGCCACTTTTTATAATTGGTTGAGGTGATGCCCAATGCCAGCATGATAGCAGCTAATCAGAAGTTAATGATTAAATGCAAACCTGCATCTGTTAGTCATAGAGCTAAACCTTCTGATATTGACACAAGTTCTCCTTACTATACCATCCAATAAAGATAACAGATGTGGAAAATGTTCTGCTAGATTGAACCTTGCAGAGATTACGCCGGGCCAAAGCCCTGCTCAACATTCAGCTGGGATTGAACTGGCAATAGAGTCACAGCGGGGTGGGTTAGACAATGGCTATGAAAACAAATGGGGCTGAATTTCATCAGAGACTAGTCTACCTTTTGTTGAATTGCACTGTCTCAACTCAAACATCAGTGAGTGCTGTGGCTCTATTAGCTATTGTTAGGGATGTTAAGTTGGCAGAAGTGAGTCAGGAGCTCCTAGTTATCCAGTGGCTGTTTTCCCCACCACTTTTTTGCACTCTGCAATCAAATCCTTAATAATGTAAAGAAGGGTTTCTCAAATGCAGTCAAGCTCTCCTCCTTTTCATGAAAAGTCCAGCATTATTATTTTTTAAGAAGTGTCTTCTACAAAGATCAAGGCCTCTGACTCCCTTCACAGCTTGGTGCTATAAGATGGCTTTTTGAGAGGATTAAACGGATTCATGGAAGAGGGTAAGTCTATCAAGGGTTAGTAGTCACAATGGCTAGCAGGCAACCTTCCATTAAACCACTGAGCCTAGGGCTTGCCGATCAGAAGGTCGGCGGTTCGAATCCCCGCAATGGGGTGAGCTCCCGTTGCTCAGTCCCTGCTCCTGCCAACCTAGCAGTTTGAAAGCACATCAAAGTGCAAGTAGATAAATAGGTACCACTCCGGCGGAAAGGTAAACAGCGTTTCCATGCGCTGCTCTGTTTCGCCAGCTCCCTTGGCCAGTAAAGCAAGATGAGCGCCGCAACTCCAGAGTCAGCCATGACTGGACCTAACGGTCAGGGGTCCTTTACCTTAGGCTTTTAGATTCTGTGTTGTGAGTGGTGTAGGTACAATACAGCTACACAATGCATCCCCTGCAGATGATGTCCAAGCTACCCACGCTCATTCACCTTGAAAGAGGAAAGTATTGGAGCCCCTTCTCCTATAAGTACCTAAGGAGAGCCCTGCTGGATCTGGCCAGTGGCCCATTGAGTCTGTAACTGGGTCCTCACAGGTGTCTGGGGGAAGCTCACAAGCAGGACCTGAGCACAACAACACGCTCCTCTCCTGCAGTTTCCAGCAACTGGTATTCAGAAACGTATTGCGTCCGACAGTAGAGGCATGCAACAGCTTGTCAAAGCATGGAATGAACTGCAATTTCTGTGCCTGCCAGAACACTTGGGAACATAGGTAAATGTCTTATACCAAGTTAGGCTAATAGGTCCATCCAGCACAGTATACCACAAGTGTGGAACCTTTTTGGCTCCACAGGTCAGATCATCATCAGGATCTGCCTCACAGGCCAAGTTTGACAGGTGGGTAGGACTAACCACATGCCAGTAGCATGATGGCATTAAGACATCACATCCTGTTTGCCCCCCCTTAACACCTGGTTGTCCCACCTTCCCTTCTAAGCTCAGTCTTGCTGTGATCTTAAAGATGGAGGGAAAGAGACTTCTAAGGGCTTTTGCAAGACTTGCAAAGGACTGTGGGGTTCTCCTCTCTCTCTATCCCCTTAAAAGGGAAAGCGGGGGGAGTTCTACACTGACCGGTGGTGGCTCTCCATGCTATAGCCCCATTTGAGTCCGGTGCCGAACAAGTAGGGGCTAGGAGTCTCTGAGGAACGCTTGCCTGAGAGCAGAATCCACATACAAAGTCAAGACAGTCCAAGGTCAGGAAATTCACATGATCACAGAGCCAAGGGTCCAGTTCACAGGTCAGGGAATCCAGAGGGAGAGCAGGCAGCAGCAAGGTAAGGGGCAGGAACTACAGGCTTAGGAAGTTGAGAGGCAGCTGGTTCTCATTGGTGCCTTCTGCTCTGTGATCTAAGGCTGGTCAGGTGCAGCTGGAATCACTTGGCCTTCTCCCAGTTCAAGCTGCTGTTCAGCAAGTGAAGCTGCCCCCTGGCCCACAACACTCCAGGCTTTCAAACAGGGAGTCTTACCTAGTCCTACCTGGAGATGTCAGGGATTGAAACCAGGGCCTTCTGCATGTGAAGAAGATGCTCTGCCACGCTGTTACAGCCCTTCCCCACTAAGATGCCTGAACAAGCTTGACCACTGAGCATGCTAAATGACTGCCACACACCCCACCATGTGCTAGGAGGAGGAGAATGAAGCTGGCTAAAGGTTAGAAGCTTTAATCACACATTTTTAGTTGCCTTAAAAATTAAATTGCCCAAAGGCTTCAGGATGGGGCAGGCTA
Source organism: Podarcis erhardii (assembly GCF_964252035.2). Classification (NCBI taxonomy): domain Eukaryota; kingdom Metazoa; phylum Chordata; class Lepidosauria; order Squamata; family Lacertidae; genus Podarcis; species Podarcis erhardii. The sequence goes on from NC_138511.1 coordinate 41,488,819, forward strand.
TGTGCTGAAATGTATCCTTTGACCACATTGCCTCTACAGGAGTGTGTGTTCATCCCAAGGTGGCCTGAATTTTATACTACCTGCAATTCTAAAAACCAAGGTGTATATGTAAATAACAGTATTATTATTCTGCTTATGGTCTTTATGTTTGCTGCTCAGGGAACAGCTGTATTGCCAGAAAGTAGGAACAAGTAACAAGAGGAGGCCAAACCCTATCAAAGAAATAAAGAGGGAAGCTTAAAAAGATTTCTCTGTGGGAGGCTCCAAATTTCCTGATCTTGTTTCCAGAATTGCACCAATGCATTAGCAGTCTGCCTTTTGTCATTTCCAGGCATTGCAACAGTTTTTCAGTTAGCATCTCCTTTTTTGCACATTATGGTTGGGCACAAGAAGGTAGGCATGTCTGATTAAATCACAGCATAAAATGCTATCAGGATGCAATCATGCCAAGGTTATTTTTATACTTTTTTACAGGGTACATCAGCAACCATAGACAGTTAGGCATTGGGGCTACAAAAGGTCTCCTACCTCCTGCTATAAATGAAGGGGTGGAATGATGCAAACTGCACACCTGCCACTTAAATTTAGAAATCTTTCTAACTGGGGCAGAATGCAGGTGAGAGCAAACTCACGGGGCAGTAATAGAGCACAGGAAAATCTGCTCATCCCTAGAAATAAACTAGCTGCTTATACAAAGTATAAAAACCTGCAGCGATTGGTCACAAGTGTGTGAGTGTGTGTGTGTGTGTGTGTGTGTGTGTGTGTGTGTGTGTGTGTATCATGTGCTAAAGTTCCATCCAGGATATAAGTTCCTATATAAACTGGAATGAATCTAGCTAGGTTAATACAATGCCATGGCATCCATTGATGGTTTTCTGGAGCTAAGTGTGAACAAACTATGTTCTGAATGAAGCAATATTTCTTTCCTATCTTTTTTTTTAAAAAAAATTTCTTTCTCGACTCTCTAGCACTAATGAGGCAAAGGACCAGATGTGGAAATTTGTGTCTTTAATCCATCCCACATGCTAAAAGGATGAAATCATGGGACTTAGTCTCTCCTGCCTGAAAGGTAAGAAGCCATGTGATGTCTCCTTTATCCTCACTCAGGGATGGGAAACCTGTGGCTCCCCAGATGTTGTTGGCCAGTGCTCAGTGAAGGTGGAAGTTGTAAACCATCAACATCTGGAGGGAACCAAGCTTCTCCACACTCTGCCTAAACCCACAACTCCATGGATCTATGAGGTGGAGGGGGGTGTTGTTGTGCTCATGGGACCATGATTATTTTCAAAGGGTTTTTTTTTTTTTTTGCCAGAAAGATGGAATAATATTCAGCAGCCTATAAACAGCTTGATGCTATCCACACCACATTTAAAGTTACACTTTTAGGACAGATCCACACCATACATTTAAAGCACATCCAGCACACATTTAAGGCACAAGCATCCTGAAAAGACCCTTGAGAACTGTAGTTTCCTCCCAACAGACCTACAATTCCCAATAACCTTAATAAATGTCTGTTGCCAGGATTCTATGGAGGAAGTCAAATGTTTAAAACGTGCATTGGGTGTGCTCTGAGAGCACAGTATGGATCTGCCCTCGAAGTGTAACTGGTTTGAAAGAAATCCAAGGGGAAGTGTGAATTCTTATCACTTGGAACAACATACATTGTCATCCAAATACTACAAGTTTCCCACATGTGTATATGAAGCAGCCACCTTGCACTGACCATTAGTTCATCTCTAGCTCAGGATTGAGTCACTACTGAGATCTCTTCCAGGGTTTCAGGCAAGAGTCTTTCACAGCCCTATCTGGAGATGCCAGGGATTGAACCTTGAAGCTTTTGAACATAGATGTTCAGATCTTGCTGGACTACAACTCCTATCATCCCTGGCCATTGGCCCTGCTGGAGTCCAGCATCTTTTGGAGGACCATTCCTTGATCTAATGGATCAGGTCTCTAAAAGAGAAGGTTCTGAGATGGACCAGACTTCCTTCCTGCCTCCCTTCTTCCCAGAAAACAGGCACGTGCCATCTCAGCAGCCTTGACTAAGGACAGGCAATCTGAGAAGAGAACTTTACAACTGCAATAACCCAGGACATTTGGAAGGAACTCCAGAAGCCGCCTACAGTGTATTCCGCCACCCCATCTAGTTAAAACCAAACTTGGCAGGAGCCACCGGGCCCACTTACTCATCCGAGAAGCAAGGTGGAAGCGAACAATTGGCAGCAGTCAATTGCAGATGGGAGGGAAATAGGGCGGGGTGTGTGTGTCTGTGCACTACATGGGTTGTCCCAGTTTCATTCCACTGGCCTGGATTTATGCTGCGGTGCAAAGGCAGGAGAGTAGCAAAATTCTGCTTTCTGTTTGGCTAATGCACACGCTACAGTTAGTAACCCCTAATTGCTACTTGCTAGTAGGGTTGTAAGAAGGCAGCGATTTCCATTCCAACCTGTCTTCATCACAAGCGGTGCTGCTTCTGTTCTGCTGCAGTTCCACATCCGCCAAATTCAGAAGCTGTCCGCCATATTACCTAATTTAGATACTTATTTCCACAAGTCCCGTTACTTACATGTAAACAAATGGCACAATTATTTCTGCACCATTCATTTCAATTTAAATGGGAATGAGGCCATAATCAATTTCATATCATTTGAAGGCAACGACAACAGCAAATACTGCAAGATTGGTTCCCATCACAGACATGGGACAAATAAGCAAACGTTGGCAATTTCTGCTTCTGTTTCCGATTTCCATGGCATTCCCTGGCATCCCTACTCACCAGACATGCACAGAGCACTATGCGTGCCCCATTTCAACAACCCTTGGGGGGGGTGTCATAAAACCTGCTAAGGGTTGTCAGGATGAAGCCAGCTGTTATAGACGTTCTTCTATCCATGAAGATGCTCTCTGTCCCAAGCTGGGGAAAGCACCATTCTCACAAATCAGCCTTGGCTTTTATTTTATTTTCAGTGTGCTCTGTTCTCTCACTGGATAATCGGGGCAAGTGCTAAATATTGCATCACCCATTAGCTTTTACTGCTGCTTGGCCCCGATGCCAGCATGGGCTGTCAGCTTTAATGCCAAGCCAAAGGCCTGAGCACCTGCTGCCTTTCCTTCCCCAGGGGGGCTCCTCACACAGTGTGGGGCTGGGCCAGCTCCCTCAGGTAGCAGTGCTGGGGAGCGCATCTTGAAAGCAATCTCCCAGCGAGAAGGGGAGGGAAATGCACCCCCTCTGACACTTTGGAGCCATGGATTATTCATTCACTCTTTGGGCTGACATTCAGGTTAATAGGCTGTGGCTGCTCTGGCCCAGCTAGTCAAAGCCACAAATGGCCTGCAGGAACCCTTGTCCGCCCCATGGGAATGCCACCTCTCTGGCAATTGCTCCTGCACTTCCAAAAGCAGTGCAGCAGACAGGTGGCACTTCTGAAACTGTGAGCAGGCAGCAGCTGGGGAGAGCTACACCAGTTGAATTTCAGACTAGCAGACCCTACACTCCATTTCCTATTTCCTGGTCCCTGAACCTGGTCAACTAACATTCCCATTTTGCACCAGGTTTTTCTTTTGCCTCTGAGGGGCATCTTCTGAAAATTAAAGTGAGTATAAGTTGCTGGGGATTTTGCTGTTCAGGGCTCGGCCATCTCCTCCAGGTCTTTGGTCCTAAATGCAGGGTGTGGCAGGTGCATTCTGATGCATCCGTGCATGTACTTGTAAATTTGTGTGCATGAACACTAAGTGGTATGCAGCCCAGGATTTCACACAAGGCATCTGCTGAGGTATATTCTGGACCCCTGCTAGCCAAAGAGCAAACAATTGGTTGCTTTTTAAAACAGTTTAGGACAGGGCTATTGCAGATTAAACAAATGCAGCATACAGTATATCATGCAGAGAGAAGCTGTTGCTCAGCCCAGCAAGGATGCTTCTGGCAAGACCCCAACCTATCCTCAACCAGCCCCCATCCGCTTGCCTTCTCACTTACAACCTTCCTGGACTGCTGCCCCTCCTCCTTAGTCTCAGCATTGCCCCTTGTACAACTCAGCAGGAAGGAGGAGGAGGAGGGTGAGGGTGGGGGCAAAACTAGAATGCGTTGGCTCTGCCTATCGTGGGTTTTGGCTCTCCCTACTGGTTGGGCAACCCAGCCCCTACCGGCACCACTGGTGATGTTCCCCCTCTTCCTTTACTCCCCATTTTTCTAAACCTGATCATGTCGCTTGCCCTTTTCTGCCCTTTTTGCACTTTTGCATCTCCTGGGAAGGAAAGACGTGAAAGGCCCAGCGAGAGATACAGAGATGCCGTTTTGCAGCAGCAGCTGCTGCAGCTGATGTTACGAAGGTCTCGTAAAAGCCACTTCCGCAGAAGACCCCCTGGGAACCAGGCAGAAGCCTCCACACAACTCTTTGCAAGGAAACGGTGGGGGCGAGGGCGTCAGAAGTGTACTGGATATAAATAATATATGTTCAAATGCTTCCCCTGTGTCAGACACAGTGCCTTGGATATATGGCTCACACAAGGCCTCATCATCTCTTCCCAGCTCATGAGCCAAAGTTTTCAGCTGCTTCAGTGAATTCCCAAATGCCCTCCTTGAAATGCTCCTTTCCACCCCCGTGGAATGTTCACAGTCACTTTCAAGTGACGCCACATGGGTCACTTGAAAAAAGACCCACACACATACACACACACACACACCTGTCCTCTTTATTTCTACCATTTCACCTCTGTCTTTCCTTCAGGTAGGTCTGGGGCAGCACACATGGCTCCTCTTTTATCCTCACTGCAACCCTGTGAGGCGGGTTACACTGAAAGAGTAGGACTGACCCAAGATTTGATGTTGTTTAGTCGTTTAGTTGTGTCCGACTCTTCGTGACCCCATGGACCAGAGCACACCAGGCACTTCTGTCCTCCACTGCCTCCCGCAGTTTGATCAAACTCATGTTGGTAGCTTCAAGAACACTATCCAACCATCTCGTCCTCTGTTGTCCCCTTCTCCTTGTGCCCTCCATCTTTCCCAACATCAGGGGCTTTTCCAGGGAGTCTTCTCTTCTCATGAGGTGGCCAAAGTATTGGAGACTCAGCTTGGAGACCCAAGATTAGCTGATGGGAAAATATGACCAGGTGGAGATTTGAACCTGAGTTCCCTCCCCGCGCCATATAACCCCTTCAAACATCTTTGCTCTACTTTAGTTCTTAGTGTGGACTCCATACAGCAAGGTTGAATTAGGGTAAGTTCATAAGAATTATGAGGGAGAAAGGCCCACAGTTTCAATTTCATTCAGCCATCTCTCTTTCTCTCTGTGTGCTATCCCAGAGATTGCTAATGTGGCACCCTGGGTGCACAGAATCCCACCCCCACTTTAAAAAGTCATGGATTCCCCTAAAGAATCCTGGGAACTGCAGTTTGTTACAAAAAGTACTTCTGTCTTACCAGGATTCAGTTTGTTACATGAGGTGGTCATCTGGGGATTTGGTGTGGTGACGGTTAAATTCACCAATATGTGGAGGCGACACCCAACTCCATTAGTGTGGTGGCAAGTTCTGAAGTGCAGCCATTCTCCTGAACAGTCGTGGCTCTCCAAAGATTATACAAGAACCTTATACAATAGTGATAATTAGGAATGCATTGCAATGATCAATGCAGATCTCTGTGTGTTGCCTTTCCGCTATATCCATGCTTCTCAAGCTATTTGAAGCTTGGACCAGCAATTCCTACCCTCCCCGCCCCCAGTGTGCCAGGAACTGTTACCATAGTTGGCCCTGAAGGGTACCACTCAACATGGGCTGTGGTGGAGTTGTTGGGGAGTAGCAATTGATGGCTCATGGGCTTGTACTGGTCCATGGACCATGACTTTGAGTAGCACCGAGCTAAATCTACTATATTCTGAGCATGTTCATGGGCAAATGATTTGGAGTGTTTCACTATCATCTTAAGTTGTGTCTTGAGTTGTGTTTGCCATGAAGTTCCACTGCATGTGACAGAACTTGCGCACTATTCTCTTAAAACAGAAGCACCTCGTGTTTTCAGTGTTCCTAAATGCTTAGCTTTGGAGCCTACAGAACAATTCCTCCTTGCTGTTTCTCCCATGCTCCTTCTCCAGAGTGGCTCTAGGAGCCAATCCTCCGTGGCTGGTTCACCTTCTTTCACTCTGATTGGCTCCAGTCAGCACAAAGGTTGAGAAACCTTCCTCTCATTGGCTAAAAGCCCCCCTTCCATGCTGAATGGGTGGCTCTAGGATGCTGTAGACAGGGTCCTTACTAGTATCCTGCTGCAGAAATAGTAATGGATCGTCAACCTGCTGCAGCTCTGGACCACTGCACTACTGCTCAGCTTTCTTTCTCTTTCCTCAATCTCTTGTTTCTATCATCCAAACCTGGAAAAACAACAACACCCAGTTAATATTCTCAGCAGGTCTCTGCTGTCAGTTTTGGACTGGAAGAGGGCAAGCAAACTGAAGCTTACTCCAGAGGATAAGTTGGCTAAGGGATCTGATGTTTCGGGGATGCCAGCCTGTTCCGGATGGGGCTGTGCTTCCTCCCGAAACAGCAGCCTCACAGCCTTGTGAAGAAGACGCTGAGCTCCACATGGCTGGGGCCAAGCCCTTTATGAATAGCAATGCACTCCCATCTGGAAATGCATTTGTAAATCGCAACTCTCTTGGTGATGAGCTGCAGCCCTTAATGCAGGTCTATCCACCAGCTGGGCCGAGAGGCCCTTATTGATTCCCAAAGAGCGAGGCCTGTTCCATCATCATTAATAACAGATGAGTCGAGCGGCTTTGCATGCAAAGCCCTACTGAGCATGTTTCACCTAAATGCCGTTGAATGGCGAGCAGGGAGGGAGGAGAGGTGAGAAGGAAGGCTTTGGCTAGACTAGAGGCAGCCATTGAGATGGATGGGGCTGGAGCAAAAAGCACATCCACTGCTTTCATGCAGATCCCATTCATTACTTGGTTGGCATTCCCATGGGCAGCCAGTGTAGAGAGTGGTTAATGGACATAAGAACTTAACAGCCCTGCTGGATCAGGTGAAGGGTCCATCTAGTCCAGCATCCTGTTCTCAGCAGCCAACCAGATGCCTCTTCTGGGAAGTCTGTGAGCAGCACATGAGGGCAACTGTGCTTTCCCCACCTGCAGTTCACAGCAAGTGCTATGCAGGGACACCCTGACTTAGACAGTGGAGGAAGAGCACAGCCATTGTGATTAGTAGCTACTGATACCCTTTGCCTCCATCTTTTACAGCCATTCAGGTTGGTGGCCATTACAGTTTCTTGTGCAAGTGAGTTCCATAGTTTAACTATGTGCTGCTCTGCGAATAAGTGCTTTATTTTGGCCCTCTTGAATCTTCCAGCATTCGGCTTTATTGGCTGGTCCAGAGTTCTAGTAAAGTGGTACCTTGGGTTAAGTACTTAATTCATTCCGGAGGTCCGTTCTTAACCTGAAACTGTTCTTAACCTGAAGCACCACTTTAGCTAATGGGGCCTCCTGCTGCTGCCGCGCCACCGGAGCACGATTTCTGTTCTTATCTTGAAGCAAAGTTCTTAACCTGAAGCACAATTTCTGGTTTAGCGGAGTCTGTAACCTGAAACGTATGTAACCTGAAGCGTATGTAACCCGAGATACCACTGTATTATGAGAGGGTTCTTTCCCCAGTCTGCTTTCTATACGCCATGCATAATTTTAGACACTTGCTTCGGAATAAGTAAGTCCTGGGACTTGGATGGCGCTGTGGGTTAAACCACAGAGCCTAGGACTTGCCGATCAGAAGGTCAGCGGTTCGAATCCCCGCGACGGGGTGAGCTGCCGCTGCTCGGTCCCTGCTCCTGCCAACCTAGCAGTTTGAAAGCACGTCAAAGTGCAAGTAGATAAATAGGTACCGCTCCGGCGCGAAGGTAAACGGCGTTTCCGTGCGCTGCTCTAGTTCACCAGAAGTGGCTTAGTCATGCTGGCCACATGACCCGGAAGCTGTACGCTGGCGAGATGAGCACCACAACCCCAGAGTCGGTCATGACTGGACCTAATGGTCAGGGGTCCCTTTACCTTTTAAGTAAGTCCTATACTGAGCCTTGTGGGACTGTCTTCTAAGTAAGCCTGCGCAGGAACGAACTCCTGCAGATCTTGAAGCATCTGGAGAAAGGGAAGACTGCCTTAAGGAAACCCACAGGCCCGAACCCCTGGCACCAACCCACTTTTACTTTTAATTATTATTAAATGCTTTTAATTCTTTTAAACTGTTTTTTTGATAGTATTAATGTTCCTTGTGAATCAGAGGTTTTATTACAATCGATCTGTACATAAATCTTGTTAAATAAATAAAATAAAACTTAGCCAAATCATACACAGGCATTGAAAGCAGGATTGTGTATGTATAATCACCCCGATACCCTCATGAGCACAAATCGTCACGAATGTCTGCTTTGCTGGCAGATTACAGCATGCATCCCATATGTGTCTCTCCAATGCCCACCAGAGGGCGACCTTGCAACATTTTTGGCTGCAAACTTTGCTAGTTGTAGGCAATTTGGTAGGGAAGGGGTCTGAGAAGGAAGGAAAGCACCAGTTTATGAGTCTTCTCTTCTTCTTCTTTGGAGGGCAGCTTCTTCTTCGGAAGCGTCATTTGTATTCAGCGCCGCACAACAATCTAAATATAACCCAGGATCTTCTTTACCATGGTGATGGCACTGTGTCAGTTGACGGCAAACCTGGTGTATCGAAGCATGCTTTCACCATATGGCCCATCATTAGAAGGGCGAGGGAGGTGATCAATCTTGAAGCATTAGGGAACAGAAGACCTGCCAGCATCCTCAGGAGCAGAACACATTCAGCTACAGCTGCAGAGGGGCAGATCTGACCTGACACACCAACGATGGATGCATACTGTGGTGACAGTCAGTGCTGGATTACTCAATAGGCAAACTAAATATATGCTTATAGACCACAAGCAAAAGCAGGGGCACAAAAAAGAGGTTTCTAAAATATTACCTTTGAGTTCAACAAGCCTTGAAATAGTCATCAGGAGAACAATCAGATATTTGTTAGACTTCCTTACACTGCACCCCACACTATTTTCCCCATTTTCCTCTTTACTTTCATTACTTACCCCCACCTAAACCAGGGGGTGTCCTACCAAGGTAGATCAAAATAATGCAAGGGAACCTGATCCTGTCACATGCTGCACATGACATACATGCATGTACATTTCAGGACGCACGTAAATTCTAGGTGTATACAAGCATAGCAAATAATACTAAAAGTTTGGTATTGTTTTTATTTTGGATTACATTTAAAGGGCACCATCGTATTTCCAGTGCTTAGGGCCTCCAAAGGTCTTAATCTGGCCCTGTAAAGCAAAATTAAACAACCATATAACCAGGGCTGGCCTTAATAGGAAGCTGCTTTATACTGAGTCAGACCATTGGTCCATCCTGCTCAGTACTGTCTACATTGACTGGCAGTGAACATCCAGGGTTTCAGACAGAATCTTTCCCCAGCTCTCCCTGGAGACACCAGGGATTGAACCTGGGACCTTCTGCATGCAAAGTCAGATCCATGCCATACATTGATAGCTCATTTATACTGCTTTAAAATGTAGCACCCTGCTTGTGGTTAACGCTTAGCTGGAATGAAATATTCAACGCAGCAATAGAGAAATTAAAATAGTAATTTATTTGTCAGACAAATAAATAAGAGGCACAGTGGTACATGGTTACCAAGCTCTGGCCTGGCCTCCTGCCATTCTGGCCAGCACTTATATTCCCTTAATCCAGCCCCCTTTGCTCCTCCTGTGGCTGCCTCTGTCCAATCAGCCTGGTTGAAATTCCTATTGGCTGTTTGCTAGAACCAATCACAAAAAATACACCCACAAAAGATACACCCATTTCCTTGCCCTTATAAGGGAGACAAAGAGCTATATATATGACATATAAGTAATAATATATCTTACATGGAATCTTAATTACCAGCTCACCTCTTGCCCTTCTTGCCCTATTGCCTTCTAAAACAAATGTTTAATCTTACATTTTTTATGTTCAACAGATGTCAAGGATCTTGAGTTTCACATCAACATTGAAAGATTTCCTTCATTTAATGTTTCTAAACAAATGCCTGACAACTATATATCAAGACTGCTTGGATGGCGTCTTCTGTCTGGCAGGGGGGGGGGGCTGGTGGCTGACTTAATTTCAGGATAAATACAACTCTTACAACCATATGAAATAAGAATCTAGCATTCCTTAAATCCTTTGCATAATTACATTTAAGCCAATATATTTAAGCTAATATATTTCATACATTTATCATAGGTAGCCTCTTAAAAGAATAAAGCTTTTCAAAGTAAAAAGGAAGAAACTCAGTAAAACACAACTTTTAAAAGAAGCCTCTTCAGTTTAAGAAAGAATGGCTTTAGAAAAAGACTTCCCCAAAAATGCTCTCTTTCTTCTAGCTAAATGTTTTTCCCCATTTGCTCCTGGCCTTTGAACCTTAGAAAGAAGATCTGGCTCATTTTACTGGGAGGCACATTAGTATTATCTTTCCCCATTCCTAATGGTGTTTTTTCAGCCTTGGGGCAGCATATGTAATTCTCCCTTTTTATGACTTTGAGAATTGTTTTTCTACTATAAATCAATGGGGCCCTCTTGTCTTAGGAGAATGGCCAAGGTTTCTTCTGCCTGGCATGAAACATTTGAAAATCCTTTTTTAAGCTCATTTTTAAATACAAGCCTTGATTGAAATATATAGAAGCTTTGATAAAAATGCAGGCTTATGGTTAGGTGCCTCATTCCCCCCTTTCAAGCTCAAGGACCTTCATCCCAAGTGTCCTTGATAGCTTGACCTTCATCATATTCCTGAGGTAAAGCTCTGTATAGGGCCATGATATGAGGTAGAGTTTCATTTGAAACCATCTTGCTAATTGTACTTCTAAAACATGAAATGATACATGGCATCATACATAAAACCAATACTACTACTGTCAAGAAAAACAAGCAAGACAATAGTATCCCTTTGAGTCCTGTGACATTAGGTAACCAATTGGTGAGCCATCCCATATCCCATCCTTCCCATGTTTGTACTGGGACATGTGCTATATTCTCCATCTTTGTGGCCAACACACGGATTGCCTCACCATTATCAGAAATGTTAAAGCAACAGGCATTCCCTGTCAAGTTCAAGACTCCACATAGGCCTCCCTGCCTGGCAAGTACATAATCCATTCCCATTTTCAGCTGCAAAATGGCGGCTCTACTTTCATCCAACTGTTGTGCAATAAGTCTCAAACTCTGGGCCGTTGCATTGGTTACAAGTTCCACTACTGCTTGCAATCGAATTATTCTGTTTAGATTATAAATAGGATCCCGTGCCCCTTGTATGAGCTCACCAGGATTCCAGGAGGCAGGATCATAATAGGCTATAATGCGCTCTGGTGGCCAATCATCAGTACCGCTCCAACTTTGGGTACTTCCTCCTGCTATATGAGAAATATCAGCATTCCTTCGTGTTCGCCTGGCCGAACTAGTGGGCATAATCCACATTGGTGGTAATACCCAACCCAAGAAACAAGTCCCACTCCATTTGGAAGGGAGTTTCTTGTACGCCCATTCTCCACATATCCACCACAACCATCGGGTCTGAGGTTTTTGGTACGGGGAATACAGAAGGCGAAATACCAAAAGGGGTAGAGAGTTTACAGTGCAGTATGTTAGATTGCCTTTTTCTGTCACAGTTATGTTCCACACCACTTTCCATGCATGAATAAAAGGAGGTGCACAGGGCAAGGTATTCCGAGTTCGATAGGTAGTACCGTGTGCCCAGGTATGACTATTCTTCTTATAATCCCAAGTATAGTGACAATGAGAAGAGCCTATCATGGGAGAATCAGCTGCATCTGATGATTTATGTACACAGAATTCCCCTTGTACAGGTATAACTCGTAATGGTTTAGTTGAGTTCCATCCGGGGAAATTCTGTATTTCAGTTTGGTGTGGCATTTCGCTTACCATACCAATAGCATCTAATGGTATCGGTAATAAGGGCATACCTCCCTCTGAATCATCTGGCCCAAGAGAGCAAACAAGGCAATTGGTCCTATTTGCAACATTAGCTACCATTTCAGCTAAACCTACCCACATATTGTGGTCATGGCTGAATCCATATTTAGCCAATTTGGTCAGATTCAAGGACCCTTCCCCTTCCCAAGGGATCAGGATTAATAATAAAATCATGTTGATGTCTAGTATATGCATTCCTTCCACAAAAGATTACCTTATTGTGATAGCAAATAATTATTAGCCCCAATATAATTCCCCCAGTGACAGAAATGGGGAACCACCAAGACCAAAACATATATCTCGAGGATCCCCAATGAGTAATATCTCTGATAATTGTTCCACAAGGGGGGCAGTCAATCAATTGTATTAGAGAATCTTTCCGTTCACAGTCGCTGGTTCAGACGCTCCTCAAGCTTCAGGCGTGCGCAGGTCAGCCAGCTTCCAGGTTGTGGCTGCAGCAGGCCGGTCGTCAAATGTTGCCCGTGACCTAGCCCGTTCCCGGTAGGGCTAGATACAGGGGTTTTTGGAGAGAGTTAGTTTTAAAGGATTAGAGGGGTCACCTTTGCACGTCCAACTGCCTTCAGACTTCTTCAAACGAGAGTGATGAATCCAGGGGGTCACCTCAGCTACCTTCACCGCTGTTGGAGTAGAGAGCAAGACGGTGTAAGGTCCACGCCACTTAGGTGCAAGTGGATCACGTTTCCACTCTTTCACCCATACGCTATCGCCAGCCTGGAACTGATGAATCGGCTCGGCAATGCTGCACGGCGTGCGCTCGAGGGCCCACCTGTTAAGAGAAACAAAAACACGGGAGAGAGATTGCACTTGTCCCTGTGTCACATGATCTCCTATTTGTTTAAGGTCAGCTGGAATATCCTGAACAAAGGAGGGCGGTCTCCCATACAGGAGCTCAAAAGGTGACAACTTAAGTCTTTTTGTGGGTGCACACCGAACACGAAACAGTGTTATGGGTAACACATCTACCCATCCCAATCCCGTTTCCTGGGTTAATTTTGCCAATTGGGTTTTCAGAGTCCGATTCATTCTTTCAGTTTTCCCTGAACTCTGAGGCCTATATGCTGTATGCAGTCTCCATTTTACTTGTAGGACTCGACATACTTCTTGTACTACTTGATCAATGAACGCTGGCCCATTATCACTTCCAATGCATCTAGGTAATCCAAACCTTGGGATCAATTCAGTGAGGAGTCTTTTAGTTACCTCTCGTGCCTTTTCAGTTCGGGTGGGAAAAGCTTCAACCCATCCGGTAAGAGTATCTACAAACACAAGGAGATACTTGAATCCCTTAGAAGGGACCAGCTCTGTGAAGTCCACAATTAGGCTTTCCATGGGGACGTATCCCACATGCTGAATTCCAGGAGGTTGTACCGGTCCCTGCCTGGGATTGTTTTTAGCACAAAGAACACATTTCTGTGAAATGCAAGTTGCTAATTGTGATAGATTAATAATATACAACTTCCGACTGAGACTCTCTCTAGTTGCAGTACCGCCAAGGTGAGTAGATTCATGATAATTTCTTACAATTGTGCCTGCTAGATGATGAGGTACATAAATCCTATTGTCCGGCAGGATCATCCAACCGTCCTTCACAACTGCTCCTTCCTGTTCAGCCCACTTCCTCTCTTCTGGGGTATAGTGAGGTTTAACATCTTCTGGAACTACCTCTGGTATGAGGGCTGCTATAAATCCTCCCACAGGCTTTTGGGCTGCCTCTCGGGCTGCTTTGTCAGCAGCATGATTTCCTCTGGTTATTGGATCCCTTCCTCGTCCATGACCTTTGCAGTGCATTACAGCAATCTGTTCTGGAGCCCATACTGCTTCTAACAGGATTTCTACTTCAGGTCCATATTTCAAAGCCTTCCCGTGGGCTCCGATTAGACCTCTTTCTTTCCATAGAGCTCCATGTGCATGCAGGGTTAAGAAGGCATATTTTGAATCAGTATAGATGTTTGCCTTACATCCGGCTGCCAATTGCAGAGCTCTAGTTAAACCTATAAGTTCAGCCTTTTGTGCTGAGGTGCCAGCAGGCAAAGCCTCAGCTTCCACAACTTCCTCATTGGTGACCACAGCATATCCTGCTCGTCTGGCACCTTCATGCAGGTAACTGCTACCATCCGTATAATATACAACATCTGGATTTTTCAATGGCTCATCTTTCAGATCAGGTCTACTGGAATAAACTTCATCCATTACTTGGAGACAATCATGTGATTCTTCATCATCTACCTCTGGTAGGGGCAGCAAAGTCGCTGGATTAAGCATATTCACTACTCGTAGATGAATCCTGGGATTTTCACACAATAGGCCTTGGTATCTAGCCATCCTTGGGTTCGTTAGCCAATAACTACCCTTATATTCCATGAGTGTCAGAACAGCATGAGGTACATTCACATACATCGTCTGGCCAAAGGTAAATTTATCAGCTTCTTTGACAAGGCTCGCAGTGGCTGCTACTGCCCTTAGGCATGGAGGCCATCCTTTTGCTACTGAGTCCAATTGTTTAGACAAATAAGCTACTGGACGGTTCCAACTTCCTAATCTCTGGGTCAGGACTGCCGCTGCAATCCCATTCTGTTCATGTACATACAGCTGAAAGGGTTTTTCCGAATTAGGCAATCCAAGGGCTGGTGCCTCCATAAGTCGTTGTTTGATAACTAAAAAGGCTTGTTTCTGCTCAGGTCCCCATACGAATGGGTCCTTTTCTGCACCTCGAGTGCTTTCATGTAAGGGCTTGGCCAGACTACTGAAATCAGGTATCCATAGTCTACAAAACCCTGCTGTTCCCAGGAATCCCCTAAGTTGTTTTCTTGTGGTAGGTTCCTTGATAAGGCAAATAGCTTCTTTCCTCTCTGGTCTCAATGCTCGTTGTTGGTGTGAGATGTCAAAGCCCAAATATTTGACCTTTTCTAAACATAACTGTGCCTTTTTCTGGGAAACTCGGTAGCCAGCTTCCCAGAGCAAGTGGAGCAGTTCCTCTGTCCCTTCTTTACAGGTATCAAAATCCTTTGCAGCTAGTATAAGATCATCCACATATTGCAGAACCACCTTTTCTCCCGGTATTGAGGGGTAACTTGTTAGATCCCTCGCCAAGGCAGTGCCAAATAAAGTTGGGGAATTTTTGAATCCTTGGGGCAATCTTGTCCAGGTTAGCTGGCCTTTTGTTCCTGTCAAAGGGTCTTCCCACTGGAAGGCAAATATAGGTTGGCTCTGTGGTGCCAGCCGGCAACAGAAGAATGCATCTTTCAAGTCCAATACAGTAAAAAATGTTGCTTCTGGTGGGATCAAACTCAGCAAGGTATATGGGTTTGGTACATTTGGGTGCAAGGTCTCGATAGCCTGGTTTACGAGCCTCAAGTCCTGCACTGGCCTGTATTCATCTGTCCCAGGTTTTCGAACAGGCAAAAGGGGTGTGTTCCATTCTGATTGGCAAGGTTTAAGCAGACCATATTTTAATAGGCGGTCCAAATGTTTCTGGATGCCCTCCGCTGCTCGCCGGGGTAAGGGATATTGCTTTACAGATACAGGGGTAGCCATAGGTTTTAGGGTTACTACAATTGGAGCTATATTCTTAGCCATTCCTGGTGGGCTATTTTCGGCCCATACTCCTGGTGGCACCTGTAGAGTTCGGAGGAGCTTGTTTAATTCTGTATCCAATGTGGGTTGGACTTGCAAGGCTGACATTAGGCGCCATGATTGTTCCTTAGGTACTGAGAGGGTAATTATTCCTGCTGCTTTTGATGGCAGTTTCATTTCTGGACCTCGAGGAGTGAAAGTGATTTGGGCCTGCAATTTGGACAGCATATCTCTGCCTAAGAGAGGTATTGGACACTCAGGTATATACAAAAACTGATGGGTTAAACGATGTCCCCCAATCTGGCATTCCAAAGGTTGGAGGAAAGACCTCTTAGCTGACTGTCCAGTGGCACTTTTAATGATTACACTTTTGGATGCCTTTTTCTGCAATAGTTCTGGGAGTACTGAGTATTCAGCCCCAGTATCAATCATAAAGTCTATTAAATGGCTCCCTAATTGAATCGTGACCGTGGGCTCCTGGAAGCCTAACTTTATGGAGTCCGGTCGTTCCTAGTCTTGAGTAAAATCCTCTTCTGCCAGTCCAATGAAATTGTCTCTACTCCGTCCCTGTCCTGGTCTCTGATATCTTCCATCTCGGATCATTCCCCGTCCCCGTCCCTGGTTTCTTGGGCCGGAGCCTGGGCCTGGGCCTGGGCCTGGGCGTACTTCTTCCAACCTCAGGGGTTCAGGACACTCCCGCTTCCAATGACCCTCCTTCTTGCAATTTGCACATTGATTCCTTCCCAGTGGTGGATTCCTTCCTCGCCCTCGCCCTCCATTTAAGGGGCGGTGGTCTTGCTTCACTGCTGTGGCTAGCATTACCATCTTTTCCTTCTGCCACTTCTTCTTCTCTTGCTTCTCAGCCTCATCCCTATTCCGATAAACTCGGCGTGCAATGGCCATAATTTGGCTCATCAGCATCCCTTCCCATCCTTCTGATTTCTGAATTTTCTTACGAATGTCAGAAGCGCACTGGGCCACAAATGTAGCAGTAATCATTCTACTGTTTTCAGGGGCTTCAGGGTCAAAAGGAGTCCATATACGATAGGCTTCTTGCAGCCTCTCTAAAAAGTCTCCCGGACTCTCATTTGGTTTCTGTTCTACTTCTGAGACTTTAGACATATTAGTGGGCTTCTGGCATGCCCTGCGGATACCTTGCACAAGTGTCTGGCGGTAGGTGGTGAGTCTGGCCAGGTGAATTACATTGTTTGGATCCCAATTAGGATCTTCCAAGGGAAAGTTATCTTGGAGATGACGGTCAATATTATAAATATTTCCCACTCTGGCCTGCTCACGCAAATATATCTGTGCCTTTTCAATTATGTCTCTCCTTTCCTCAGTGGTGAACAGAGTATTCAGGAGCTGGCGGCAATCTGTCCAAGTAGGACTATGAGTATTTACTATTGAAGTCACCAAGTCCATCATAGCCTGAGGTTTTTCTGCAAAAGATGGGGTGTGTGTTTTCCAATTCATCAGATCTGTAGTTGTGAATGGAATATATTGCAGGGTCGAAGTTCGAGGTGGCCGTGGTCCGGGTTGCCCATTAACCAGCGCAGGCTCCTCAAGTGCATCAAATACTCTTCTAAGAGGGGCTACTACGTGACCTTTCTCTTCACTTTGCTCTAGGGGCCTCAAATCATAGGGGATGGTATCTGTCGCAAGGCGTTCTTTTAGCAGCTTTATACGCCTGGCTGTATTGCTTGCTGACCGAGCAAGGTCTCCCTGTAACTTCTGTAATATTTCTCTGGGACTTGGATGTACAGGGGTTTGGGGTGGGCAATCAGTTGTTCCACTAAAGGAGACTGTAGATGGAGGTCTATTAGGAGTCACAGGTGGAATAACCACTTCTGCTTGGGCTTTATTATAGGACTCCAATGCCTCCTGAAGATATTTATCATAATCTATCAAGGAATCAAACTCTGTGACTCCACTCCCATTATTCATTCCAGTTTCTTGCCTTGGGGTTACAACTGGTGGAGTGTTTGGATTAAGCTCCCTTCGATGTGGAGCATAGGGTGGAGGTGGAAGCACCTCTTCCTCTGGCCCCTCAAAAATGGGTTTGAGTTTATTTGGCAAGATTCCTTTCCTAGCTTCGGCTTTTACAGCCAATAATTTGCATCGTTTGACTTTGCATTCCCTTATCCATGGAGGATTTTTATTTAATGTGCTCAGCCAGGAATCTATATATGGAAATTGTTCTGGGCACCCTCCAGTTTCTTTGGCGATATCAGTCCAAAGTTTGCTCACTAAATTTATATCAAAAGTTCCCTGAGATGGCCATCCAGTATTTTGTTTTGGCCATTCTAGTTCACATAACGTTCTCAAGCGCTCTGGCGTCATTTTGACTCCATATGCCCCTGAGAAGGCTTTCTTAAAATTATTTAACATACACTCAAGAGGTGTATTTTCCCCCTTTGAACCCCCAATTCCCATTGTATGGCCCTGTGAAGTATCCACTCAGTCACTCACAGACGCGCTTCGTGGGTTTCCTTGCCTAGTGAAGTCGCCTTACTAGGAACCGAAGTACTGCCCACTCCACACTCGGGTCAGCTACAGATTGCTCTGTACTTTCTCACACATACAATGCGCTGGATACTTCACCACACTCTACCTCCCAATCCTTCCCTTTCCCTACACCAGATCACCATCTGATGTACCCAACCACCTAGCGTACTCAGTTTCCCCTTACTGAGACGCAGAAGTTTGATCAAGACTTCTCTTCCTCCTAATTAATTGGAGGGCCAAAAATCCCTTTGTGCACTTACCCTTGGTTGGTTCCCTGTTTCCCCCGGTCCGTCGCCGCCAGTGAGCAGGGTATCAGACAGACGAGTCTTCTGCATTCCCCCTGGAAAAATTTACCAGTGCGCGCTTTGGGTAAGCAGTTGTCCTCTCTCTTGTACCCTGCCCAGTAGGGCGAAGGGGCTGCGTTCCAGCAGACCACTTATCCGAGTCACAGGGCACCATAAAATGTAGCACCCTGCTTGTGGTTAACGCTTAGCTGGAATGAAATATTCAACGCAGCAATAGAGAAATTAAAATAGTAATTTATTTGTCAGACAAATAAATAAGAGGCACAGTGGTACATGGTTACCAAGCTCTGGCCTGGCCTCCTGCCATTCTGGCCAGCACTTATATTCCCTTAATCCAGCCCCCTTTGCTCCTCCTGTGGCTGCCTCTGTCCAATCAGCCTGGTTGAAATTCCTATTGGCTGTTTGCTAGAACCAATCACAAAAAATACACCCACAAAAGATACACCCATTTCCTTGCCCTTATAAGGGAGACAAAGAGCTATATATATGACATATAAGTAATAATATATCTTACATGGAATCTTAATTACCAGCTCACCTCTTGCCCTTCTTGCCCTATTGCCTTCTAAAACAAATGTTTAATCTTACATTTTTTATGTTCAACAGATGTCAAGGATCTTGAGTTTCACATCAACATTGAAAGATTTCCTTCATTTAATGTTTCTAAACAAATGCCTGACAACTATATATCAAGACTGCTTGGATGGCGTCTTCTGTCTGGCAGGGGGGGGGGGCTGGTGGCTGACTTAATTTCAGGATAAATACAACTCTTACAACCATATGAAATAAGAATCTAGCATTCCTTAAATCCTTTGCATAATTACATTTAAGCCAATATATTTAAGCTAATATATTTCATACATTTATCATAGGTAGCCTCTTAAAAGAATAAAGCTTTTCAAAGTAAAAAGGAAGAAACTCAGTAAAACACAACTTTTAAAAGAAGCCTCTTCAGTTTAAGAAAGAATGGCTTTAGAAAAAGACTTCCCCAAAAATGCTCTCTTTCTTCTAGCTAAATGTTTTTCCCCATTTGCTCCTGGCCTTTGAACCTTAGAAAGAAGATCTGGCTCATTTTACTGGGAGGCACATTAGTATTATCTTTCCCCATTCCTAATGGTGTTTTTTCAGCCTTGGGGCAGCATATGTAATTCTCCCTTTTTATGACTTTGAGAATTGTTTTTCTACTATAAATCAATGGGGCCCTCTTGTCTTAGGAGAATGGCCAAGGTTTCTTCTGCCTGGCATGAAACATTTGAAAATCCTTTTTTAAGCTCATTTTTAAATACAAGCCTTGATTGAAATATATAGAAGCTTTGATAAAAATGCAGGCTTATGGTTAGGTGCCTCAAAAAGTCACAGCTTCCACCCAAATATCCCCTCTCAGAGCTTCAGCTCCTAGCACCTTTACCAAACTACAGTTCCCAGGATTCTTTGCGGTGGGGAGGCCATATGTCTTTAAATGTGGTTTAAATGTATGGAGTGGGTGTGTTCCCATACGGCTGGAAAGTGCAAGCTTTGGAAGTAAATGATTCCTAAAATCTTTATCAGGGCCTGCCACCAAGGGCTCAGCCGTACTGTTTTAATGTGTAGGGTCAGTGCTTCCTGTCTCTTCATTAATTGCCTACTATCTGTATGATGTTCTCTGCCTTCCCACATTTTCTCATACCCCTCTCCTTTCAAGAGTATCCCTCGTATGAGGAAATCCAGACTGAAGGAGTGGAAAGTGTGGGAAGGCAATGTCACATAGCCAACAGAGAATTAACAGAGGTGCGGGAAGCTTATTATCCACTTACTTCTTTCAGCTGGTAAGACAGCTATGGTCATTCCTGGAATGGGATAGCTTGACCACAATTGCCCATGCATTGGTAACCTCATGGCTGGATTACTGCAATGCGCTCTGTGTGGGGCTACCCTTGGAGTTGGTCCAGAGGCTGCAGCTGGTAGCAAATGCAGTGGCTAGGCTGCTTGTGGGGGCAAATTACTTCCAGCATATAACACCCTGTTTGTGGAATTTGCACTGCCAATCTGCCTATCCCATATACGCCCAGTAGATCACAGTTGCCTGTGGGAGAGTTTCTCTTGCAAGTTCCCACAATATCAGAAGCCCGCTTTGCACTAACTCGCAGCAGGGTTTTTCGTGTGGCTGCCCCATTCTGCAGAATAGCATTCCTGTCGAAATACAACAGTCACGCACTATCTGAGAAGGGCCGACTCCTCTCTGTGACATAAAACACACACGCCCAACTTCCTCTGAGGAACAATGAACGTCAGAGGTTGCCACCTCCGAGAGAAAGGTAAATTCTCTCTCTCTCTCCCTCCCTCTCTCTCTTTCTCTCCCTCTTGTTCCCTCAGGCTTTAAAACACACGTCAACAGAGGTGGTGGTGGCGGCGACAGCGGGGACATTCCTGTCATGGCTGACAAGCGCCTGAAAGTCCCAGACATTATTATCACACCTCCTACCCCCACGGGGAAGGCGCTGTTGAGAGACACCAGGCAGGAAGGTGAAGACTCTCCGCACAACTGCTGAGCCAGATGGTCTGGGATTTGGTCGCCCGCGGTGGGGCCAGAGGGACCTGGAATGTGAAGATGCCACTAAAGAGCCCGGTGCTGTGAACAGCTTGCTCAGGAACTCATCTGTGCCTCTGGGTTTCCCTAAGCCATCCTCCATTTCCCTTTCCTCCTTCCTTTGCCTGGGTTTATGAAAAAATTATGAATGGATCTACATATACCTCACTGTTGGGACCGTTGCACTGTTAAAAACTGGCAGCCGGCGAGGAGGGCCTGTTGAGAAATGAGCTGGGCCAATGGCATCTGGAGAAGAAGAGCTGCTCCAATGGATGGGGTTGGAGAGCTGGAAGGAGAGGAAAGGTCTTGCAGGTGGTGGCCCCCTGCCTCCAAAGTCCCTGCTTGTATCAAGCCTTTCCTTAGTGGTATCAGTTGGTCCAGCCAAATTACCGCAAGCCTGACTTGGTCTAGAGCCCTGGTTGATTTGAGTGTAGCAAGATCACCAGTCCCTTTCTGTTGTGGAATGGGTAGGCCATAGCTCAGTGGTAGAGCATTTGTCTTGCATGCAGAAGGTTCCTAGTCTGACACACACACACACCCCAGGTATCTCCAGGTATGGCTGAGAGAGAACCCTGCCTGAAGTGCTGGAGAGCCTCTGCCAGTCAGTGCAGACAATATTGAGCCAGATGGGCCAGTGGTCTGAATCCATATAAGGCATCTTCTTGTGTGGTTGAGCTCCTCTGTGCCACCAATAATATATTGGGAAATGTGCTTCAACAGGACCTGGCACTTTGGTGTGTGAGGAGAAGGGGGAGTAGTGTTTCTCCACTAGGAGTAAAGAAGCCCTAAGATCGGCACTGGCAGTGACATAATAGCAAGAAGAACTGGCAGCATCTTACCATCCCATTTGTAAGGGACCAATACAATAATATTTGTGGCCACCATTTTGTTGTTTCTCTTCACACATGAAATTCCACAAGAGTGAGGAAAGTGGGAATACTACATTCCCTAAGGCAGGGGTAGTCAACATGGTGCCCTCCCAACGTTGTTGATCTCCAGCTCACATCAGCCCCAATCAGCATGGCCAATGGTCAGGGATGATGGGAGTCGTAGTCCAACATCATATGGGAGGGGACTGCATTGGCTGACCCTGCCTCAAGGGAAGATGGAATCCTTCTTGTTAGAGCTTTATTTAAGCTAGTTTTTTTTTAATGTTTTAAAAAGGCCACAAAATGGTTCAGGCATAGCTGGGAGAACTGTTCTTCACTAGCAGGGAATTGCTCTCCACTAGCAATGTTACTAGCACTATCCAATAGGATTCTGCGACCACAGCCTACAGCATGCAGACAGTAACAACGGACACACTCATGGGGGTTGTGGGGGTGGCGAGATAATCCCATTTTCCCAGCCACAAAATATTTCTGTTTTCAGTGCTGAGGAAATGTGATCTTCCCCACAATTGAATACCATTGTTTTACAGAAGCCTTGTGGGATGTTGTGCACCACGGATGTCTGAAAACAATTGTGGATTTATTGCATGGGGATAATGGTTGTCTGTAATATGAGCTGAAAAAGAGAGTACATCAGTGTTTGATTCAATTAAGACTGACTTTATTTGATCAGTTTTTAATATGACTCATCCGTCCTTTCCCACAACCAAATATTTAGGTTCAATATCAGGGAATCTCAAATAGCCATACAGATTTTGACTTGACTTCAGAAGCATCAAAATCTTCTCATCCATGCAGCAAATTAAACCCAATCAACCTCTGTACGCAATTGCAGAGCGCCTAGGATTCTTGCAGGCACTTCTTATTAAATATTATTGTATTATTAGAGATGGAATGATTGTTGGAATGAGCATCAGATTATTGCATACCTAGATTGCTATCAGCTATGTAAGAAAATTGGATGTCATTTCCTGCCTTCCCCTTTTTTATAATATTTGAGAACCATACATTTAATTTCTAACATTATTTTTTAGAGGGATGCAAACATCTGAGTTTGGTGCAAGAATATTTTGTTTCAGCCTTAGCATGGATTCTAGACTTTGTGAGCTGGCATGGATGTTTGCTTCCAAAAAAAATATAAATGTTTTCCAAGTCTCTGGGAGGGGAGGGATATTTATAAAGCATCGTGGTTTTATTACACATAAAAATCTCCCACTTGGTTTTATGGACTGGTTGTCAATTCTTTTCAGATCAGGGTACATTAAACAAGAACAGTGTCTGGGAACTATTATCCTTCCTAGAGATCTGGCTAATCAGACCTGGATCCAGTGACAAAAAGGAGCCTTTCTGGGTGATTATGTGGTATTCTGCTATGTCAGGGATTAGTTAGCTGTGATTCCTGCATTGCAGGGGTTGGGCTAGATGATCCTTCTAACTCTGCAATTCTATTATTCTAATTAAGAAGCAGCACATCACGAATCCCACAAACATAATGAATGGGGAGCAATAAAACAAACAGACCCCAAACTGAGAATCATCCTCTGGCTTGAATGGTCTTGGGAGGAGAGGATGATGGCTCCCACCCACCCCGCACGCGTTGCCTCTTCTTTGCCCCATTGCATTAATAATAGAAAGTTAATGTTGCATCTCAGCAGTCATGTTCTTGGGGCGCATTCTGTAATCCAGCTCAGAGGCAGACGAAGAAGAAGGCTTACCATTTAAACGGTTGGTGTGAACTAGGAACCCCATCAAGGAAAAGGAAGGAAGTGTCTAGCCACTGCTTAATTCCCCACTCTCCAAATTATCTGACTTCCTCTAGCATGAACAAATTTAAACGCCTCATTATTACCTCAAAAGTGGGAGGAGCAACACATGTGAATTGCCCCTTTGTCCAGTACACTCGGCTACACCTAGACATGCACCCGCCTCTATTTTCCATCCAGTCAAGCAAAAACATGTACGGGGAATGTGTGAAGCTGTTGAAGGGTGTGGCCTGGGGAGAATCCTGAGGGCCAGATAGGTCTGGAGGGCCACATTCAGACACTGGGCCTGATATTCCTCATCCTTTATTTACTCTGTTAAAGGTTCTTTGTAATCCACTGAGATGAGAGACACTGTCCAAAATCCAGCACTGTTGGGATACGGCTATAATTGTTCCAATAACAACACATAGCTGTGATCAAAGCATGTGATTTGTTCGGAAGTGAACGTGCTGCTGTTGCTAAGAGACCTCAAAGGCAGTTCAATTTCCTTCCACCACCCAGGTCCCTATCTCGCCCCCCCTCCCCGGAAATAGAACAATATTTTAATTTGTCTGAATCTGCTCCCCCTTGAGGGATCAGCCACCTTGCACAAATCCACAGATAGCCTTCTTGCCAGAGCATTTGTGCTTATCTTAAAACACAACACAATAATAATAAGAAATCTGTGCTGCAAATTCTCTGGCGTCCTCAGCTTCCTTTTCAGCTACTTTGGAATAAAATTGCCTTTCTTATTTCTCAGCAACACAGGCTGAGAAAAACACTAATTAGGCTTTGTAAAGGAGGAAGGTGGACTCTAGGACCCTGTCAGAGTCCTCATGCCTTTCCCAAAGCCCTGCTTACCTGGCTTTGGGAAGGCATCACAAGGGTTGTGGGGCGGGGGCATCAGAGGTTTCTGAGGGCAGCCAAAAAAGGCCTTGAGGACTGGATGAGGCCCCTAGGCTATGTGTTGGACTGCCCTGGCCTAAACTGCAACTTCCTACAACTATGGCTGCATAATTTGCACTTTCCAAAACAATATATGAATCGAAGCACAGCCGTCCTCCAAAATCCACACTTCTCTGGATTTTGCAATGCACATCCAAGTAAAGCATATATGTACATAAGCAAAGTGTGCATTGGTGAAAGCAATATACAAAAATGCAATACATTAGGAGACATGTAAATATTAGGGAATGTGTGCTCTGCAAAGAGGTGTATATTAAGCATCATTACATTCAGAAATGTGAATATGAGGAGAAAGTCACCCAGAAACAGTGGTGAATTTTCATGAGGACCTCTAAAAAAATATTCCCAAACTGTTGTGGAAATGTGGAGAACTGCTTAAGGCTGGGGAAATGAGAAAAGGAGAGAGATTGACAGATTAATAATAATAATAATAAATTTTATTTATATCCCGCCCTCCCCAGCCGAAGCCGGGCTCAGGGCGGCTAACAACAATAAAACAGTACAAAGGTACAGCACAAACAACACTCTAAAATCATTCATTATAAAATTAATTAAATTCAAGCCCCTGGCCACCATTGGGCCAGAACTCCGTGAAGATTGCCAAGGGAGGCTGTGCCCTGGCCAAAGGCCTGGCGGAACAGCTCTGTCTTGCAGGCCCTGCGGAAAGATGTCAAGTCCCGCAGGGCCCTAGTCTCTTGTGACAGAGTGTTCCACCAGGTCGGAGCCACAGCCGAAAAAGCCCTGGCTCTAGTTGAGGCCAGCCTAACTTCTCTGTGGCCTGGGACCTTCAAGATGTTTTTATTTGAAGACCGTAAGTTTCTCTGTGGGGCATACCAGGAGAGGCGGTCCCGTAGGTACGAGGGTCCTAGGCTGTATAGGGCTTTAAAGGTTAAAACCAGCACATTAAACCTGATCCTGTACTCCACCAGGAGCCAGTGCAGCTGGTATAGCACCAGGTGAATGTGATCTCACAGCGAAGACCCCATAAGGAGTCTCGCTGCAGCATTCTGCACCTGCTGGAGTTTCTGGGTCAGTCTCAAGGGCAGCTCCACGTAGAGCGAGTTACAATAATCCAGTCTGGAGGTGACCGTCGCGTGGATCACAGTGGCTAGGTCAGGGCGAGAGAGGTAAGGAGCCAACTGCTTAGCTTGGCGGAGATGGAAAAATGCCGCCTTTGTTATAGCTGCAATCTGCGCCTCTATGGAAAGGGAGGTGTTGAAGATTACACCCAAACTCTTAACGGACGGTGCTGGCACTAATTGCGCCCCTGCAAGAGATGGGAGTTGCCCCCCCCAATGCCATATCGTCCCGTCCCAGCCACAGGACCTCTGTCTTCAAAGGATTTAGCTTCAACCGGCTCCCATGTAACCATCCAGCCACAGCTTCCAAACATCTGGTCAGTGTGTCTGGGGCTGAGTCAGGATGGCCATCCATCAACAGATAGAGTTGGGTGTCATCAGCATACTGATGGCAACCCAGCCCCAAACTCTGGACAAGCTGGGCGAGGGGGCGCATAAAGATGTTGAAAAGCATCGGGGAGAGTATCACACCCTGAGGTACTCCACACACCAAGGAGTGGCGCGATGACAATTCCCCCCCAAGCGCCACCCTCTGTCCCCGACCAGAGAGAAACGAGCGCAGCCATTGAAGGACTGTGCCCTGGATCCCCACGTCGGCAAGGTGGTGGTCCAGAAGTTTGTGATCAACCATGTCGAAAGCTGCTGACAGATCTAGAAGAATCAGCAGCCCCGACCCGCCTCGATCCAGCTATCTACGAAGATAATCTGTTAGGGCAACCAGAGCCGTCTCGGTCCCATGACCAGCGCGGAAGCCGGACTGGAATGGATCCAGAGCCGATGTTTCATCCAGAAACCCACCAAGCTGTTCAGCAACCGCTCTCTCAATCACCTTACCCAGGAACGGAAGATTCGAAACCGGGCGGTAATTGGATAGATCTAAAGGATCTAATGATGTTTTCTTTAAGAGCGGGCACACCACTGCCTCCTTCAGTTCCCCTGGGAATGTCGCCGTGCCAAGGGACAAATTGATGATATCCCCCAGGAGGGCCCGCACCTCGTCTGGACATGCTCTAATCAGCCAAGACGGGCACGGGTCGAGAGGACAGGTGGTGGGCTTTCCAGCTCAGAGGAGTCTGTCCACATCGGCTGGGGATACCTGGTCGAAGTGGTCCAATACTGGACCCGAGGACAGTCGAGGGGCCTCCAGTTCCTTTATTGTATCCAAATTGGCAGGGAGGTCATGGCGGAGCAACAAGACCTTCTCCGCAAAAAAGCTCGCAAATGCCTCACAGCTGTGTGTCAAATTGTTATTAGCCTCTTAATAGTGACTATGGCAGACTGGGCACTATATCAAGCATAGAAAATCCTATTTGGTGGTCTGCAAACATGGCTCAGCTGTTATGTGTGTGTGTGGGGGGGTGTTAATCCAGCTGTTCCCATCATTTCAAACCATCCCATGCTTCCAGTAAGGTATAAATAGCATTTTGGTTGGGGTTTCTTCCACCATCACCTTTTTCTCCACCCCTGCCCCCCTGTGGATTCTAAACTAAATGAAACTAAACTAAACAGGAAGGGAGAAGGTAAACAAAGAGTGAGACTGATAGACTGAATCCCATGAAAATCAGTATCATTTGCAAACCAGACCATTCCACCTGACCCCCAGCTGCACATACGCAGAGCGACAACATGGTCTGCTGAAAGAATATGTTAGTTGAGGCTTTGCAACAAGGAACAGGGTTCATCTGAAGCCTCTGGGAAGGGTGTGTGTGTGTGTGTGTGTGTGTGTAGGGGAAGGGTGTAAAAACAGATGGAAATTTAATTTTTTAATGGCAGTAGCAGATGGCAAAAGACACCAAAGTGTATTCATACCATGTCAGAGCTGTTTATAGGCTGCCTGGCTACACTGCAGTGCATTCCAATCGGGTTTAGATTATTGCTCCCCAGAGACAGGCAGGCGATTGGCTTTTGAAGAGCAGTGTATTATTTTCCCTGTGTACAAATCCTGGAAATAAAAAATTAAACTATAGTTGCGGAAGCGGATGAAGGAAAGATTTGAAATAAGCTATGTGAGGATCAGAAATCCGCTGGGCATCGTTCCCTAGGGAAGGGCAGGGGGAAATAAAGAATTGCCAGCTTGTAGTTTTATTTGACTGGTCTGGATCCTGTGCCCTCAACCATTGCTCAGACATGCCAAAATACATGCAGGTGCACCTCCTCACCCCGCAAACTTCCCACACTATTGCTAAGAGCAGCGCTTGAAGAAATATCCTTCTTTGGAACCCAGCCAAAGCCAATGATACAAACCCAAGCAATTTGTGCAAATAGACATACCATGCACAGAGCTGCTCAATTTGTAAGATTGATGCTGGGTGAGATATTTGAGAGTTTTTGTTTTGTTTCGGAGAGACAGAGGGTTGTGTTTTTTGTTTTTTGTTTGCCTGGTATGTTTTCTCACCCCAGATTCTGCACAAAGCAAGCCTTCTTTTGCCATCCTCTGCCCAAGAAATTTGTTTGGTACATGATGGGACAGACAGAGCAGTGCATGCCAGCTAGGCTTCCAGGGGTGGGTGTAGGAGGAGAGTTGAGGAAGCCCGGAAATAGGGCAGGCTGATGACAACAAAGCAGAGGTTGGACGGGAAAGGAGGGCAACTTGCATGCTGAAGGTCCAGGTTCAATCCCCGGCACCTTCAGGTAGCACTGGGAAAAACTGCTGCCTGAAACCGAGAGAGTTGCTGCCAGTCAGTTTTAACAATACTGAGCTAGATGAATGGACGGTGTGTGTGTGTGTGTGTGTGTGTGTGTGTGTAGATATATATATATATATAGAGAGAGAGAGAGAGAGAGAGTGTGTACTTGCAATAGCTCAGGGATAGAGCACCTGCATTGTGCACAGGTGGTCTCAGGATCAATTCCCAGAATCATCTCCTGGTAGGGCTGGAAACTCAGGAGAGCTGCTGCCAGTCAGTGGAGAGAATACAGTGGTACCTCGGGTTACATACGCTTCAGGTTACAGATTCTGCTAACCCAGAAATAGTGCTTCAGGTTAAGAACTTTGCTTCAGGATGAGAAAAGAAATCATGCTCTGGCGGCGCAGCAGCAGCAGGAGGCCCCATTAGCTAAAGTGCTGCTTCAGGTTAAGAACAGTTTCAGGTTAAGAACAGACCTCCGGAACAAATTAAGTACTTAACCCCAGGTACCACTGTACTAAGCTGGATGGACCAATGATAGAACTCAGTATAAGGCAGCTTCTTGTGTTCCTGCTTGACATGCGCTGGTTCACTGTCTCTTCATGACTGCTCATTGGTTATTCTAAGTTGAACCTTGCATTGAAAAGAGGCTTCTGACTTTAGCATTGGTAGATCTCAAAGTCATGCCATAGGCTTTCCTAGCCCTTATCCTTGTAATGGGGCAGGAG
Organism: Podarcis erhardii; assembly: GCF_964252035.2. Lineage (NCBI taxonomy): Eukaryota > Metazoa > Chordata > Lepidosauria > Squamata > Lacertidae > Podarcis > Podarcis erhardii. Next base: position 41,517,855 of record NC_138511.1, read on the forward strand.
AACTGGGGGGGGGGTCACATTTGGCAACCAATGTGCCCCTAGGGTTTCAGATAGTACATGGGTAGTTGAGTCTAAAAAGCCCAGGACACAAAATATCATAGCCCTCTAGTAGCAATGGTGGCTCATTTGACAGAAACAATGTATTTAGCCTTAACTCTGGAAGTATATACTCAATTCTGACCAAACTAAGCCTCCTTTTTAGACTCGTCTACCCATATACTAGCGGGACATGGGTGGCGCTGTGGGTTAAACCACAGAGCATAGGCCTTGCCAATCAGAAGGTTGGCAGTTTGAATCCCCGCGACAGGCTGAGTTCCGGTTGCTCAGTCCCTGCTCCTGCCAACCTAGCAGTTCGAAAGCACGTCAAAGTGCAAGTAGATAAATAGGTACCACTCTGGCAGGAAGGTAAACGGCGTTTCCGTGTGCTGCTCTGGTTTGCCAGAAGGGTCACATGGTGGCCACATGACCCTGAAGCTGTACACCAGCTCCCTCGGCCAGTAAAGTGAGATGAGTGCCACAACCCAAGAGTCATCCACAACTGGACCTAAAGGTCAGGGGTCCCTTTACCTTTAACCTACCCATATACTATCTGAAACCAAAGGGGCATTTCGGTGCTGCTAACACAGCTCTTTGACATCACTCCCAGAGGTACACTCCACTTTCTCTCAAGATAGACGGAAGCCAACATAAACTTTTGTTATGCTTGTAATTACGTATTTTCTCATGTTGTAAGTCAACCACCTAGAGCATGGTTTTAACTATGGAAAGGTGGCATACAAATAAAATGATGGATGGATATATAGATGTTTTTTGTTTTATTAACGGGTTGAATGGAGACCTTATCCGCTTTAACCAATATGATGAAATTTTCTTCTTTTAGGGGCTTGTGGGGAAGGGACTGAATAGACACCTGAAGGCTGATCAAGACATGACAAGACATTTCAGTCTCAGGAACAGAAGGAAGATTATAGTTACCTTCCCAACTCTCCAATCATAATCACTTATAATCTTTATTAATCCAACACAAAGATGAAATGATAAGATCTAAGGTGATAAGAGGGATCACCTCCCACCCCCTTAAAAGTATTATTTAGGAGGCAGTGACTATTACCCCAGACCCCGATCCTTCTTAATTCACTCCCTGTTGCATCAAGGTTTGTGCTACAGCAGAGATATAAAGGCAGAAGAATAAAGCAGTATTTTGAAGAGGATTGCATGGATGGGCTATTAAATAGACCTGTCACAGCTAATATTGTTGGAAGGCTTTCAGTTTCCATGGTGACATTCTAACTGCTCAGTTGACAATGCTCTAAATCACTCTTCAATGAAAGCCACCCTTTCCCTCCTTGACTCAGAACTTTGGACATTAATATGTCTCTGAAGAGTGCCTAAAGATTGTTGTGTTGTTATTTATCCCTTCAACAATTCCTGGTTGTTGTTTTCAGGGAAAACATAGGGAAGTTTACTTAGCGAGTGAATTAATTTTAACACCCATTGGTGCATGCACTTTGCACATGAAAACGGAGTGCATAGTGGTGCTCTGCCTGAGACAAGCCTGTCACAAGTGCTGGCAGCCACCCATCTATAAGATGCAGCTTTCTTCTGCATCTCAAGTGCTGTTTTCCATCAGAAGGAAGTTGAATTTTGTGCATAACAGTGGATGTTCATCATTGAGTTGCTGAAAGCTTGGTCTTACCAGATGCAGGCTTTTCAGTGTGCTTTCCTGTAACCACCACAAGCCCCTGCCATTGTAGGAACAGAACTTTGATGGACAAGTGCAATAGGGACTGCACACAGTAGGCGCAACCATGCAGCAATTTCCACCCTTTCCAACTTGAGAGCCACCACAGAAAATGCCCTGTCACACACTGCCACCACCTCCTGAACCCCACCCAGTGACAGAATATAAGCCCTCCTGGATCAGGCCAGTGGTCCATCAAGTCCAGCATCCAGTTCTCACAGTGGCCAGCCGGATGCCAATGAGAAGCCTGCAAACTGGACCTGAGTGCAACAGCACCGTCTTTGATTGTGATTCCTAGCAACTGGTATTCAGAGGCTATCACATCCTACAGTGGACATAGCCATCACAATAGACACAATAGTCCCCATGAATTTGCTCTAGTCAATATATGTATTGTACTTGTTTTTATATATGCAGTTGCACCATATTGTCTTTATTGTATTGTGAAATCAATTCAAGACCCTTCGTAAGAAGAGTTTCATAAGTGAAATTAAAAATAGTCTCCTTTAAAGTCACCCCAGTTGGGGGCCAGCACTACATCATGTGGGAAATGAACCTTGCGAAATGTATGTAGACACAGGAATGGTGCTTTGAAATTGCAAAGTTGTGCTTTTAGTTTCTTTCCTGCCAGATCCCTATCTGTCACCTGTCATCTGGTAAGCGTGTGCTCTGAGGAATTCAGGGGTTCCTCAATAACAAGATGTCAATGAAATGATTTTCAAACGCTTTATTTAACAAATAGAAATCTTAAATAAAGCAAAAAAAGCAATGGCATGCAGATGAGATTAATCATATTTTCCAGCAAATATCGCAAGAAACAAAAAATGAAGAAGCTCCCATGGAATATGCTTTGTCCAATGGTTACCAATCTTGTCCTGCAATGTGAAACTAGAACATAATGTTATGAGTTGGGGAGCAGGGGAGGAAGAAGGTTGCATGTGAGATCCTACTAACCCCTGGACCAAGCAAGTGGATAGCTTCCTGTGTTGAGGCTATAGCCCATGATGGGCCATTAAAGAAACAAAGGAAAGGGGTTATGTGTGAGATTGCATATGGGTAGACTTCCTCATCCAGCTCCTGGTTAGAAGGATGAAGCCAGAGTTTGGAGTTTCAGTTGCACTGCAGTGATGTGATCCAGAAGTAAAGCAGCAAGCTGGAGAGACAGTCAGGGTTAGGGTTAGGACATTCCCAGCCCTACCAGCCAGTCAATAGTTAAGAATGATGGGAACTGTAGTCCACAGGTTCTGCCTCCTCTTTAAAGGATCAAATCACGCTCAGGCTTTGCTATCAGATCCTGGTTGATGTGAAACAAGCCAGTAAGACAAGAAGGGACCAAGGACATGAGCCAGAGACCACAAACTGGAAAAACCCCAATATAGTGTGGTGGGTGGGGGAAAGCAAACTAAAACCTCCAGCCAATAGGTGCCCGGGCAATGTGTCCCGCTTTTCTTCATTGTCAGCATTCTGCGTTGTGGAAACGGCAAGTCCTTCGCTTGTGGCTCTCCCTGCAGCTTGCACAGTTCTCTTATTCCGGCCGAGGCTGTTGTGGTGGGTGTGTAGCTTGTGTGTGCTGCTGCACTCAGTGCACATCCTCCTGGTCAGATTCTCAGTTGTTGGTGAGGTCCTTGCGGTGGACCCTCAGTTGGGACGATGAGTTTGAGTGGAATTCTTGAGCTGACCTCTCGGCGGCTTCAATTGCCAGGGCCTCCTCTGGGGCGACCTGGAACATCAGGTCCTTCTTGTCGTAGAGGCACCGCTGCAGGTTCTCAGTCCGCCTCAAGGCGGTCGCGGAGCATGTTCTCCAGTTCTGTGAGGTTGCAGAGCCCGGCAGCCCGGCGGAGGGAGGTCACATACCTGGCTATGGTTTCTCCAGGGGCCTGCCGCTTTGCATAGAAGGCGTTGCGACACGCTACCACCGAGGTAGCGAGAAGTGGCGAGAAGTGCCCCTTCAGCCGTTCCATTATTGTGTCGTAGGGAACAGTCACGATATTTGCGGGTGCGAGGAGGACTCGGGTGATCTCGAACGTTTCTTCTCCGCAGACGCTGAAGAATGTCGCCCTCTTCTTGGCTGCATTGGTGATGTCCTTTGCCTCCAGGAGGAACTGGAAACGGGTGGCATATCCTCCCCAGTCTCCTGAGGCTGGGCTGAACAGCGTGAAGTTGTTGTCTGTTGCTATTCTGGGTCCTTGGGTCCCAGAGCTGTAGCCTGGATGCATGGTGCAATGCAGCAGTGTTGCCAGTGGTGGATGCAGGGCAGTACACAGCGGACAGCTCAGCAGGATCCTACTTTTGCCGCCATAGTGATTTCATGCATTTCGCATAGTGATTTCATGCTCTTTATTACAGCTCATAAAACAGTGAATGAATTTTCCCCAAAACCTCAGGCTTTATATACAGTGGTACCCCTTAATTCATTCCAGAGGTCTGTTCTTAACCTGAAGCACCACTTTAGCTAATGCTGCGCCGCTGGAGCACAATTTCTGTTCTCATCCTGAAGCAAAGTTCTTAACCCAAGGTAATATTTCTGGGTTAGTGGAGTCTGTAACCTGATGCGTCTGTAACCTGAAGCGTATGTAACCCGAGGTACCACTGTACATTATTTACACGAGTCCCGTCTGATTCTGCTTCCCTCCTGGAGCCTGATTGGGCTGCTCCTGCAGGCCAATCAGGTTGTTGCATTCTAGGATCCAACCTGCCTAGTCTAGGATCCAAGCTTAGTACATAACAGGCACCAACTAAACGCCCCAGCCTCCTGGCGTGCGAGTGAGGGGGTGGAATAGCCCGCACTTTTCATAGGAAGCAGCAGCTGGAAGTGAACGGGGCTTGCTCTTGGTAGCCAATCAGTTCCAGGGCTGATACCTCAGGCAGGGAACGACAGCGGAAAGGAAAGTCGGAGACTTCCTATCGTAGGGAGTAGGTGGGCGGCGCTCTTGTGTTGCCTGAATGACATGCGCCACTACCGGGGGCAAGAAGGGAGGATTGTGCGCGCGAGAACCTTTCAAATGACGAAGAGAGGGTAGCGGGCGGGCTTATTTTCCCACACCAACCAATGAGGGACTCCTTTAACTCAGGGCGCGGATGAGCGCGCGAAAAAAGAGGCAGAGACTTTTCATACAGTAAGCGGTAGGCGGGGCCTTGCTTTTGCTCTCTGGCCAATCGCAGGCTCTACTACCTCAGACGGGGAGAGGAAACTTTGCGCGCGAGAGAGACTTACCTATAATAACGGAGAGGGCTTAGTGGGTGGAGCTTGTTCCCCCCCCTCAACCAATGAGAGGCGTAGTCACCTCAGCGTCTCGTGGTCGCGAGCGCTGAAACGGCGCGCTTTTTGCTTCTTCCGCCGTCTCCCCTCACGGTGCTCCCGGGGCGGTGTGAGGCCTAGCTTCTGCCAGGTCGCCTCTTTTCGTCTTCCGATGGATCCCGCCGAGGCCGAGTTCCTGGCCGAGCAGCAGCTGGTCACCATCATACCCAACTTCAGCATGGACCGGATTTACCTCATTGGGGTGGGTCGGCGGCGGAGGGAGCCCGGCTGGCCGGACGTCGGAGGCGGGTAGTCATGAAAAGCCGACCGAGGTCGAAGTGTGAGGAAGAGAACATTATGGGATGGAAGCAAAGGGGATTAGAAAGAAGTGGGGCGGCCGGCGTGGGGTGGGAGATCAGCGTTTAAAAGACGAAATCATGGAGCGGAGGGCGGGGGCTTGCGGTTAATTAATAGTAATGTTTTATTAACGGTGTAGTTGTGCTATATATTCCGCTAATAAGTACCTCGAACGAAAAAAATGGCAGGGGAAAAGCACACCCAATAGTAGTTAGTTATATTACTGCTTATTCCTCGCCTTTGAATAACGCAGGCAGCTCTTGAAAAGAGGGAAGAAGCAATGAAAAAACGCACGACTCCTAGCACCTTATCGAAACAAAACGCTTAAAAAATGAAGGATTTGAAATTATCAGTACATTGTCATTGAGCAAGAGTCATCTTTATTCAAACCATATTAAGCAATAAAAAGTGAGCCTTACGTCGCTTTGGAAGACAGGGTTGTAGCCAACGAAGTGCTACTTAGAGTAGACCCATTGATATTAATGAATCCAAGTTGCATCTATTTATTGCCTTTTTAATTTCAGCAGGTCTACTGTGTGTATGACTTAACGTTGGCTACAGCACTAATAAATCTGTTACGGCTTTTTAGTTTACTTTTCACCATGCAGTCCCAATACAAAGTTGCATACTGCTTTAAACAACACACTAGCCGCATCGTGCTGCATAACAACACCAATAGATTGTAAACACGAATGCAAAACCATCAGCAACACTGCAGAGTGAGTGGTATGCCGGACTTGGCCTCTGCTGGGGCTAGATGCAGCTCTGAAGCTCTGAAAGGAGTACATTCCACAACTTGGGGGCCATCCCAGAGAAGCTCCTTCCATGTACCACCACCCCACAAGCTTAACAGGATGGTAAAGCAGCCTGCTGGACTTTCCTGCATATCTTAAGACAGGTTTATAAGGGAGGGTGTGCTCTTTATTTTGGGACTGAAGATTGTTTAGGGCTTTATATGCCAGTGCAAGAGCCATGAATTGGGATGTCTTCCCTTCTTGGCATTGTGTTAAAACACACCTGAATGTTCCAGACCAGCAAATGGCTAAAACTTCAGCATCTGTAGAGGTGGTCACATTTTCTGATGATCAGTTAAGGAAGGGCATTTGATTAGCAGCACCTGTCTGCTACTTAGCCTCTTAATTCCTATGGAAGCAGTAAGGGTGTACCTAGTTTTCCACACATGTCTTCTCCATTTTAACTTTATTTTTGTTAAATAATGACACGGTGTAATATGTTTTGTTGTTCGTCTGAGGTTTTATTTACCTTATTTTAAGACCAGCTAAGAAACAGATGATTGTTATTTTGCCCTGACACTTAAAACCACAGAATTCAAAGAGGGTGTACTTTCTTTTCCCCATGACTGTACTTGGGTGTTGCAAAACATATTCTCTTTTTGCTACAGTAGGGTAATAATGTGTGTTGCAGTTAACCCACATTTTAGGATACAAATCCTTTGAAGGTGGCTTTAAAGAAATTATTAAACAACTTTAAAAAACAACAAGCAATATCAACATTTTCAAAACCATCAGGATATTTCCCACAGGACAGTTGATTGTATTGTAGGGGAGACAGGGAGCAGGTTGATAATGACTTTTCCTGACTCCCGTTTCTCCTGCAGTCCTCCATACATGGTCATGTCTTTTGAATATATTAAAGAATAAACATCTCAGATAAAATGAGGGAATAACCTATTTGTGGTCGTTGAGAATATAGCTATATCTGAATTCAAACACATTGGCTACTCCAGTAGACAGTGCTGTGCTATATGGACCATTGACCAGCTTAAGTATAATATAGCTTTGAATTATTCCCTGAAAATTCAGCTTAGTCACTTCTCCCCAGAAATGAAGCTTAACAAGCAGTTAAAGAGATCAGAATTGAAAAACAAAAAAAAGGACTTATGACTTTTCCTTGTGGTGGTATACATGCTTTGTATGGTGTGGTGTAGTGGTTAAGAGCGGTAGTTTTGCAATCTGGGGAACCGGGTTCGCGTCTCCACTCCTCCACATGCAGCTGCTGGGTGACCTTCGGCCAGTCACACTTCTCTGAAGTCTCTCAGCCCCACTCACCTCACAGAGTGTTTGTTGTGGGGGAGGAAGGGAAAGGAGAATGTTAGCCGCTTTGAGACTCCTTAAAAGTAAAAGGTAAAGGGACCCCTGACCGTTAGGTCCAGTCGTGGCTGACTCTGGGGTTGCAGCGCTCATCTCGCTTTACTGGCCGAGGGAGCCGGCGTACAGCTTCCGGGTCATGTAGCCAGCATGACTAAGCTGCTTCTGGTGAACCAGAGCAGCGCACATAAACGCCGTTTACCTTCTTGCCGGAGCGGTACCTATTTATCTACTTGCACTTTGACGTGCTTTCGAACTGCTAGGTTGGCAGGAGCAGGGACCGAGCAACGGGAGCTCACCCTGTCGCAGGGATTCGAACCGCCGACCTTCCGATTGGCAAGTCCTAGGCTCAGTGGTTTAACCCGCAGCGCCACCCGCGTCCCCTTAGGGTAGTGATAAAGCGGGATATCAAATCCAAACTCCTCTTCTCTTCTTGTATTCAAAAGGTTTGAGGTGTTATTCCTAAGCATCTCTAGGCAGGGCTGGCAAAAACCCATGTATGAAAAAGTGGATAGTTTCTCCCATGCAGTGCCAAGTCCCTGAGCTACATACAGTTATACAAGGCAGCTTCTTATGCACCTCATTGTGAATGTCTCACTTAGGGGGACTTGGGTCCCTTTAATCCTGGGCTGCCTGTGGATGTGCCTCTCTGGCTGGCTATCAACCTAAAGCAAAGACAGAAGTGTCGACTTATACCTCCAGAATGGATGGATGTAGGTAAGAACTATCACCTGCAAGTAAGTTATTAACTGTGAGTGGCCTCTCATAGGAGTTGGATTTTTGCTGCTTGAGTTGAAGTTATTGTTTCTCAATTGCTATAATATCTTTAATTGCTTTTAAAATTTGTTTACCTGGCTATTCATCCACATTTATCACAGCATCTCTGCATAGGTTTTAAAAATTCTGATTGAACGTTACAGTTTCTAAAGTTCTTAACTTCTTATTAATGTTTTAAAAATAACATACTTTTTTCAAAAATAGAAAGCTATACTATTTTCAGCATATGTGATATAGGCACGTGCACACACACACACATATATATTACACACACACACTGTTGTATCAAAAATATATCAACTGTTTACAACAATATAAAAAAATAAGTTTAACAAGTGAATTCTAAGACATCAAGAATTATGATTATATTAGTGTGCTTTAACTTTGATTTCAAATATGTGTTTTCATGGCAAATCATTATGTTTGTTCACAAAGGTCTATAGTAGTGAGATGATTGCTCATTCATGTTAAGCACAACTCTACCTAACTTGCCAACTTGTGCTATTATCACACCAGGCTTTTTGAGTCTTGATGGAGAATGTCTTCACAATAGAGGTGCTGATTTCTTTAGGAGCCCTAGTAGTACTGTTACCGAACATGACAGCATGCTAGCTAGACTAACAGATTCCTGTTAATAACTTTTCATTGCTGAAGCTCCTCCATGGGAATGCTGTCTCCTCTTTATGCAGTGTATTGATGAAGTGGTTGTTCCTGCAAGATTTATTTCTGCTGGAAGCAGGAAATTACAGCATCTAGTTCTTTGTATACCATATCTCTTTTTGATCACTTTCTAGAAAAACTGGAGCAAATTCGGGATCAGGAGCGCAAGGAAGATACTTTCACTCCAATGCCTAGCCCATTCTACATGGAATTAACAAAGTTGTTGCTGAACTAGTGAGTGTTTTTTGATTGATTTAGAAAATGTATCCTGATATTCCAATGTATTTGCCTAGCTCAGGGTAGCTTACAGTTAAAAGCCAAATCATTCCAAGGAATCCTCACTGGCAAGATTTCTAGTTGACAGTTCTAATATGAACAAACCATTTAGTGAACAAACCATTTAGGGTCACATTAGATTTCATCTAGATGATGATGAATTTTATATATGAGAGAATGACAGCCAGAAGGGAACATTAAATGAACATTGTCCAGAGTGCTTATCAAATGCAGATGTTTGCATCTATTAGTATGGTGCTTAACTTTTGTTGTAATGGCAGTATATCTCTCTTCTGCAACCTTTAGCTTCAAAACTAGGTTGACACAGAGTTCAATATTCTCATTTGCAGTAATGTAGAATTCAGCTCATCCAGTGTTTTGTAGCTTCAGATATGGGGAAAATAACAACTGCTTTAGAAGTTGATGAATATTGCTTATGTCCAGCAATTTATGAAATGAGCATACAAAGTGACAATTGTTCTTTTGTAGCCTATTCTAGGAATGTAGAAAGCTTACCTTTTAAAGAGTCAGGCCACTGGTCCATTTAGCTCAGTATTTTCTGCACCGATTGGCAGTGGCTTTCTTATCTTGCCTATTTCACATTAATGTTTTAGATTCAGGTAGGTAGCAGTGTTGGTCTGACGCAGTCAAAATATATAAAAAAATAAAAAAAAATTGTCCAGTAGCACCTTAGAGACCAACTAAGTTTGTTCTGGGTATAAACTTTTGTGTGCATGCACACACAGGTATCTGAAGAAGTGTGCATGCACACGAAAGCTTATACCCAGAACAAACTTAGTTGGTCTCTTAAGATGCTAGTGGACAATATATATGTTTTAATTAGTTTTAGAATATGTAGTGCTGTTTTAATATGTTGTGATGGTATAGTGGAAGGTAGTTTTGAAATATTTATAAAATACCTAGAGGTGCCAGGGATTGAATCTGGGACCATTTGCATTCAGAGCAGATGCTCTACTACTGAAGTACAGTTCTTCACCCATTCTGATAACTTTCCCTTCTCCATTAGTGCTGTGGATAATATTCCAAAGGCAGATGAGATCCGAACATTGGTTAAAGATATCTGGGATACTCGAATTGCAAAACTCCGGTTGTCTGCTGATAGCTTTGTTAGGCAGCAGGAAGCTCATGCCAGGGTAAGAGGAATCTGTGATGAGTTGCTAAGTTTTGTAGTGTAGTACATGAAAATATATGACTAGTGCATGTTCAAGCAGTGTATTGTGGGAGTCATCTAAAATTGATAGTGAAAGTGGCAATGGTTTCCTAGTTAGCAAGAAATGGCGGCAGCAGGTCTGTTTTTTTTGTGTTTTTTGATTGCTGCTCTTCTGACACTGATTTATACTTGCAAGCATTGTATAGTCTTTTGCATGAATGTTTGCAATTTTGCTTTGAATGTTATGAATCAACTGTGCACTGAATCTTACTTATTGAATGATGATATGCATTGATCTTGCCATTATGTACAGCACTAGAGAGCTCCAGTCAAATGCATCTTCTTGCTGCTCACATGCATGAAGCAAGTCTATTCTTGAAATACTTGTGCACATTTGTAGATGTGGTCCCTTAATCTGTATTATGTGAAACCACCCTATTTTCTAGTTTGGTTCAGTATCAGGATGTTGGGACATATACTGTATAAATATCATGTATGTATGTGAAACAGTTCAGATACTACAGCAGCCTTTCCCAACCCTGATGTTTTAACTACAACTCTTACCACATCCCTGTTTGTTTGTTTGTTTGTTTGTTTGTTTGTTTGTTTGTTTGTTTGTCTGTCAGGCTGGCTAGGTCTGATGGTAGCTGTAGTCTAAAACAACTCAAGGGAGCCAGGTTGGGGAAGACTGCACTGCAGGATTTTTTCATGTGGCTGGTGTCCCATTACTACCCCCTTCTCTCAAATTCTCTGAGCAGAAATTCTACATGGAACACAACAACTGGACTGGATTAGTAGGCTATCTTTGCTGTAGTCCTGTTTGAAGTATTTGGAGACAATTTTCAAGACTGAGAATTTAGGAGGAAATAAATGTATAAATAAGGGATGGGGAACCTGTGGCCCTCTAGTTGTTGCTGGACTCTACCTCCCATCAGCCCCAGGCAATGTGTCAATTTTCATGGATGATGGGAGCTGAGAGTCCAACAATTAAAGGGTCACAGGTTTACCATCCTTGGGGTAAATGAAACTAGGGGATCTCTTGCCCTAGTCAATAAAAACACAATCTAATCTTACATGTTTTTGGAAGATTATGCATAAATGTCACTAAGCCCTGGCCTTGCAATTATGTGAACTAGAAACATGCTTACTGAAACTATTGAGGGGTACAACCAGATTCTGCTATTCCTTACGTGACCACATAACTATTTTTTTTTTACAAATCTTGTGCTTATTGTTTTGTAACATTTGTTCCTTCTCTCTTATAAGCTGGATAATCTGACTCTAATGGAGATCAACACTACTGGGGCTTTCCTTACTCAAGCTTTAGATCATATGTACAAGCTCCGTACAAATCTCCAGCCTGGAGAAAGTTCCCAGTCTCAGGACTTCTGACAATCGAAATCTTCCATGAAATACATTCTGACGTTCTGCTTCTCAGCAGTTTTTCCTGAGCTTTAGGCAGCTGCCTCTGTAAAATATTGGTCTCCAGTACCCTTATAAGATTGTATTGAAGGCAAAGACGATGTCAGGGGAAGGTTCAGTATAACATATCCTTTTGTGGACAAATATTGGAAAACTAAGGCTGATCCAATCTGCCAGCAACACAGGGGTTTGTATCTATCCTCAGCAATTGGGGTGCACAGCCTTTTTTGACAATAGCTCTCCTCAGCAAACAGATGATCCTGTGCAACAGTCCTCTCAGCTCCTGTGCGACTGTCATTCCAAGGTGAATTGGCTGCAACTCTGCAGTTGTCTTGCTACTTTGTTGGATTGCTTTACTCTCAGTCTTAAAACTAGAAGAAAATGAATTGATCCTTCTCCACAGGATCCACTTCCTCAGTGGGCCCTTATTTTCAGATGCCTCTGAGAAAGATGACAGAGTGAGACTATTTTATACACCTGGCTGAACAGCACTCCTGTGAGCCTGCCTGGGGAGTGATAACCCATCTTTCCAGCAGGGCACTGTGTGCTTCCACTGTGATATCACTTTTACTGCAGTCTATTTGTCAACTGTCCTCAAGAGATAAAGGATCCTCTCTGGTTGCTTTGTCAGCAACCACTGAAGTGAACTGCTTTGTGTATGTGTGTCTGCGGAAAGCGAGAACATGTGCCTTGTTTCTGTTTTTCACAGAGTAAATCAATTTGTTTTGTGTACCTGCATTTTATCTCTGCTGTAGATTCTTTGCTCTAAATTTCCTAAAGCCAGTCACTTGCTAGTCAGAATCTACCCCATTGTAATTATGTAGGTATTCATTGGCTGTTAGGACTCAGTCCCTCAGTCATACAGTGAGTGCTCCTACCTGTCTGGTTTGTAACCTTTATAGCTGTTGGTAGGGGCAGAAGGGAAGAAAATAATAAAGAGGAGTGTGTAGTCCAAATACTGTTACGTTGACACTTGGCAATGAGGCAGATTCTTAACTAGACTGCAGTAAAGTGTACATTATTTAGGTAGCAACACACTGACCTCTGCTGGCTGTCTGCAAGTTAGTTGATCATTAAAGTAGTTCTTCAAAAAGTATTGTGATTTTGTACTTTTTAGTGCAATGTTTGTAAATTTTTTTTTGAAATGCTTGATATTTGTATAATGCAGAGTCCCAGTGCAAGCTCAACCTGTTAATTTTTTCATTTGCAATATAAAAAATGTAGGAGAGGTTAAATTTGTTGGAAATTCACACCAACACGGAAGAAACTATGTAGTGACAAAGTAACATTATTGATGATGGTGCTAGATGTTGCTTGTAATGGGAGAATATAACTGTTTGTTCCTTCAATAGCATCTTCTGCCATATTTTGTGCTCTCTAGTATTACTTAGTGCTGACTTGTGAGCTAGTTCAGCTTAGTGCTAGCTTTTGGAATTCATGTCCTAGGGTGGCTGTGTATGTTGTAGTCCCTTAAAGTTTCTAGCTTGCCTGCTCATCCAAGTGGGGAATAAACAACTAGCTTAGTGTATACGGTAGTTGGGGCAATGGCAGTATGATGCCTTCATAGTGAATACAGTGGAGCCCCCCAAGACGAATGCCTCGCAAGACGAAAAACTCGCTAGATGAAAGAGTTTTCCGTTTTTTGAGGTGCTTTGCAAGACGAATTTCCCTATGGGCTTGCTTCGCAAGACGAAATGTCTTGCGAGTTCTTGCGAGTTTGTTTCCTTTTTCTTAAAGCCGCTAAGCCGTTAATAGCCGCTAAGCCGTTAATAGCCGCTAAGCTGCTAATAGCCGTGCTTCGCAAGACGAAAAAACTGCAAGACGAAGAGACTCGCGGAACGGATTAATTTCGTCTTGCGAGGCACCACTGTACTGTATAAAATGCCAGATTGTGTTGAAAGGTTTGATCTGTGTCTTTAAGCATAGTTAACACTTCAAATTTTAATTTATACACAGTCGGTGTAATTTCCATCCACCACTGGGGCTGCTGGGAAAATAATCCTTTGTCATGATTTAGGAACATTTTATTTTTTGGATGTTGTCAGAAATTACAGCAATATATTCATAAATACCTAATTACTACATTCAACAAATATATTACATTACATTAAATTCAAACAAGTACACTTAAAACAGGTTTAATTTGTCTCACAGCATCTAAACTGCCCCAGCCAGTCTGGGCTTTATCCTCCTGCTCTCCCTTCATGCTCTGTGTTTAGTTGCTTGAGAAATTCTGCACTTCTTATAACAACAACCAGTCAGCATGGCCCTGGGGGCAACTGAGAGCAAATGGGGTAGTCTTGAGAATTTAAGCAGTGGGCCAGAAAGTTGGGGACGGATGGGGTAGGTGGGAGAAGGAATTGACTCCCATCATTGTAGAAGAGAATGTTTTGAAAGATGGGTTGCTCCAAGATGGGATACTGTAGTTTTCATACTAGCACCTCCTAACCTCTCTGCCTTCATGCTTTTTTGCATTGTTTGAGGGAAAGACATACGTATTTCAGACAACGCAGGCTTGTTCTAAATGGGAAATTGTGACTGATCTGGCAGCTTGTGTACCACTGAATCTGGATTTGAATTCAACTGAGTTTGAGTAAGTGCACATTCATTATTTACTCTTGTATGTAGATATATAGAAATCAAGCCAATTGGCTCTAATGTGTGTCCTTAAACAGCACATGTTGGGCTTGTAAAAGCTGGAGCAGCGTGGTGCAAGCATCTTCCCATATAGTCTAGCCTACATTCTGCTCAGTTGAAAGAAAAAGATACACATAGTGCAATTACATTTAGAAAAATGAGTGCAATGGCCTCCTTTCTATGCCCATCTCTCCCTGCCCCTGTCCATTGCCAACACTAGGATATAAAAGCTGTAATCTACACTGACTTGAAAGACACTGCTACTGCAACAATTTGATAGACATGGTATGGAAATATCCAAATTACCCTCAGTTAACACTCAACCTTGATAGCTTGAAAGTGGATGTATAATTATTTGGACAGAAATAAATTAGCAGAGCCATTAATGTTTTATCCCATCTTTGTTCCCGTAACACCTTCCTAATTAAACTATGACTTTCTACATTACCACCACACCTTAGGTTTATCTGACAATGCCAGCTTGTTGCCTTCTGTCAATACTTCACATAAATACTTTACTCTGGTCATATATTGTAACCTGAATGGCCAGAATGAGCACTGAAACTACTGCAAACTGAGTTTTCCTGTGGTCCCTTATTTTGATACTTTTCAGCTGACCTAAGGGGGTGTGACTAAAACAAGTTTTTAAGGTATAATTTTGTATTCTGCTTTTTTGGCAAAACCTATTTTATGGAATGAAATAGTATTAACAACAATCAGGTATTTTTTTTCCTTTGAAGGCAAATGGGTGATAATGACCTAACATCATTCAGAGGGGGAAATATGAGTGACTTTTACATTTTTCTGCTCTTTTCTTTCATGCTCCAATAGAGCCGATTGTCTCAGTACATCAGGGAAGGATATTCAGAATACTATTACAGAAACTGGCAGCTTTAGCTGTTTGAAGGATCACTTGCTAATATGGAAAAAAAAATCTCTTTCTGCATTCAAGAAGAGGACATTGTGTCACACAGGTCCATAAATTTGCTCTAGGTTTCTTTCTTGTTATAATAGATAAACTTTCTTCTGGAGGCTGGTCAGGGCTTTGGTATTCTTAAGAGTTGCATAGAAAAGGGAATTGTGGCAGGTGTAGGTTTGTCACACAGTGGTGAGGAAACCAGCTGAATTTACTTCTAAGCAGCTATTTAAAAGGATAGAAGCTTTGTTTTACTTTGCATCTGGCCACTGTAGAGTCCTACAAGAGCACACCCGCTTGCCTTTCATTGTCATTATTCGGGGAAAGAGAATTTTTAATAGCAACAGCAAAAAGCATTGCACATCAGCTACTAAAATTATAAAATGCAAAAAGGCTGACAGAATTCAGTGAACCTTGACTATAAAGGTGCTACAAATCCCCGGGTTATAATATATTCTTGGTCAAAATATTGTGCTTTTGCCACACATTCTGCAAATATTGGTTGGTGAGGCCTTTAATAGTTAAGGCAAAGGGGAAACAAATTTAAACTTGGGAGGGCTGGGCCTTGCTTGTGTATATAATCCCCTCAAGTGTGAAAGATCAGTGCACATAAAATAATGTGCCTGATCCTTTATAATATTGATTCTAGGCTTCCCTTAAAGGGACGTAGATTAATCTAACAGTGCTTCCATACATCACAAAAGACTGGTGTTGCCAGACTGATAAACAAAGCAAAGGGAGAACCTGCTTTGTCAGGCGAGGCTTTAAAAATCAAAGCTTTGAGCTTTTTTAGAGCATGTTTGCAGACCAAATCAGTTGGTGAATGGATGTCTGGCTTATCCACCTTGCCTTTAATTTCTAGTGCTGCCAATTTAAAATTTAAATGCATGGATTATAAGGAAGGATAGCAAAACCACCTGCTAGGACTGTGTATGAAAATGTTGTTTAATACTTAAATATGGAAAGAAAACACTAATCCAAACTAGCTCTTGATAACCAGTCAGAGGAGTCCTAAATTTTGGCAGGAGCTACATGGGCCAAATAAGACATGACTTGAGTAAATCTTTTTTTAAAAAAAAATCTCTCTTACCTGGGTTTAGTACAAGACTGAGAGCCCCCAACACATTGGACCTAGGAGCCTGGGACCTATTTTTAGTGTATGTGACCCTCCTGCTTCAGGAGTGCATGGCATGTGAATAACATGACCATGTGGGTAAGCCAACTGAACGCTATGCAAACTGCACTGGCAGTCAGGTATGAAAGACCCATGAAATCTACCCTCATGGTCTCATGTACACACGCATTCTTGTGGAATAGGGTCACACTGTGCCAGAAGTAGCTTCTGTGCTACTGGGTCTGTATATGAAGCAGGTTGGAAACAGACAGCTTCAGGCACAGATCACAGTATTTTTCTTCCTTTGTATTAACTGTTTGCTGTTTTTGGAATAATGTTTCCTTCTTTGGAAGCCTCACATAATAGATGCTGCTAGTGCTACGATTTTGAGTGGTGTAGGTTAAATGAACAAAGCCAATTATTGTCCACTAACGTTGATAGTGTAGTCCCTAAGATCTTCTCTCAATAGCAACAGATCATATGACATTCAGTATTCCAAGTGCTTGAAGAAAAAGGGGGTAGCAGGGCAGGGGGAAATGGGGAAAAGATACTCCAGTTGCGCAGGAGAATTTACTGTACCAAAAACTGGTGCTATGCATCGCAAAATGCCTAAGTGATAGCACGTGCCCCAGTGGAAAGCTTTTTCCTTAAAATTCTTTAAAAAAAACATTTCAATATTTTTTTATGTCCTGACCAGCAGCAGTACAAACACTAAAAGCAAGCTATCTTTTTGCCAAAAAGAAAAAAAAGCAGAAACATATTGAAAATGGCAAGCTTTTTATAACAATAATTAAAGTAATAAAAACATACAAAACATTTTTAAATATATACACAGTACAAGGCTGAAGCACCTTTTTCACTCTTTAATTGTAAAATCTTTGTATGAAAATTCTACCCACTGGGGTACATAATCTGTGTGTGTTGTATGTATATCACTGTTCTGTACATCCTCCCCTCCCCAGTAATAAAAAGGTACCTTCAGTTTATTTATTCACTTTTATTTTTCAAGTGAAATGCATTTCCAGCAAAAAGCTGATAGATGCATGGGAAGTCAAGTTTGGAAGCTGCATTTTCTTCTGCTAGGCCTACTACTCTGCAGATAATTATTTCTATATCCAAAATATCAAGTTCATTCTAACAAAAACTGATGTGTACCTTGTCTCCTCTTGGATTGAGAAACTGTATTTCAGAAATAAAATGGGCAGATTCCAAAGTATAGCAATTGAACTTATATGGCAACAAAAAGGAGCATATGTATGGAGATAATCCCGGCCCCTTCAACGGGAGATGCATGTTAGTGTCATTGGTGGAATCTCTGGATTAAAAACAGTATTTTAAAAAGGCAGAAGAGGAAGCAGAAGGAAAATAACCCTTTCAAATTTAACCAAAACTAGAGTCCTTCTAAGCAAGTTACTCGCAGGCTTAAAAAGATTCAGTTGCATCTTTTCAAGAGATGGGTTTGGATTTTCCTGGATTCCACGGTCCATTGCTCCATGCATGGCACATTCTCTTTTATTTTTAAGCTTCAAACCTCCCAGTGAAAAATATTAAATATTCCAGGTAATAAAATAGATTATTATTTCTATACTATATGTTCGGCCTAGTACAAGGGAGTGTCACCTGGGATACCCCTTGAAGTAACTTCTAGACCACTGCATTGCAGGCAACGCAAGGCACTTTCTCAAGTGATCTAGTTCGGCCTGAAGTCGTTCCCTTTCAGAGACAATCTTCTGCTTCTGGTTCCTTAGTTCCTGCACAGGAAGAGAAGAGACATTTCAAGTAACATGATTTAGTATAACCACAATAATGGATTTTGTTCCTGAAGCACAGAACAGAAAAAATGACATTAGAGCTGAGATGCAATTGGTGTTGAATCCACACTCACCGTCATAGCATGCGATAGTTGTTCTGCAGTCAGACTGAGATTGTAGTGCTGGGCCTCCAAGCGTCTGCACTGGGTTTGCAGCACTTGTCGTTCCAAATTTTGCTCTGCAATCAAATTTAGACAATTTGTCACTTTTCAGTACCAGGCTAGGTTCCCAACAAACCTCATGCAAGAGGCCTGGTTTGTATATCACACTAAGCCAGACCACGGCTTAGTGCACATGCATGAGCATGCAGGCTCCTAGAGAGCAGTGTGTGACTGCTTTGTTCCTCCCCTGCCCTGGTTGTTCTGCTGCTATACTAACCCATGGTTTGGCTTATTGAGTCAAATGAACCCAAACCTCATAGTTTAGCTCTCCTGGAAAAACCATGAGCTGTAAATAATAGGACAAACCTTGATTTAAAAAGCTCATGGTTAGCCTGGAGAGAACCACGAACCCATGTTCGGACAGCATGGTAAGCCAAGCAGTGGCTGTCTCTCTTGGGAGCTTGCATGCTTACACTAGGCAATCAGACCAGTGAAAGTGAAGTGAAGAGCATCTGTAGTCTGTATTAACCTTAAAAACTCAGTATTGTAAAGTATCTTGAAATTTGCCCTGTCTTAAACTATGATAGATGCTTCTCGAGAAATGAAGGGCACTGAGGAACTTAAAATAGTACAGTCGAACGTTTCGGCTCCCAAACGCCAAAAACCTGGAAGTAAATGCTCCAGTTTTCAAACATTTTTCGGAAGCCAAATGTCCAACGTGACTTCCACTTGAGTGCAGGAAGCTCCTGCAACCAATCAGAAGCTGCGCCTCGGTTGTCAAACATTTCTGAAACCGAACGGGCTTCCGGAACGGATTACATTCGACAACCGGGGTTTGACTGTACAATAAATCTCTTAACAGAAAAGGAAAAACTGATCCTAGGCAACTTTGTGTCCACAAAGCATAGGCTGTTTCTTACCAGGACAAAATACTCTTCTGATCTTGACAAAGAACACATAAGCATATGTTCACACAGGAATAGCTAAGATTGGAGCAAAGTAAACAGCAATAACCTGCTCCAACTTTTTTCCCTTTGCATCACTGGGAAACAACTTGAGGCAAGGGATCTCCTGAATCAGTACAGCTTACCTTCTATATGTTCTTGGTAAGCCTCAAAGATGGCTTCAATCCCCTGCCATTTGGGTCTGGGATACTCCTCTTCCTCTTCCTCCTCCTCCTCTTCTGAGTCAGAGACCTTTTCATGCTCTGGGGGTATGAAACCCTTATGCTGGGAGTCTTTCTGGCCATTCTGCTGTGGCAGAGACACCCAACTTGAAGTCTGCAACTCCGGAATGTTATAATGAATGGAGGCATCAACTTTGTGGTTCTGCTCTGCGGAGTGTGCCACTGCATTTCCTAAAAGGAAGCATTGCAAGAGGTAAAACATCTGCATTGCATGTCCCTTTTGACTAATTTCTGTGTTAAGACCAGCTGCGCTCAAACTTCAAAATACTTCTGTCAATACAAGGTAAGATGGTTGAAGTATATTGCCCACCTCCCCACTTACATATCAAGGGTGTGGATTACCCATACTCTAGTGAAAATGCACTGTTGCTCTGGGATGAGATCCAGGTGGTTGTAAGCACCTGCACCCACAGTGGAAGATAAGTTAAGCTAAAGCAAATGAAGAAGCCTAGACACATACTGCTAGGGAAAGCAAATTCTCTTTTGCATCAAGCTCTTCCATATCACATTAACCCATCCTTGCAACTTGCTCCAATATTTGTGCAGAATAAGTTCCAACTACAATTACAAGTATCACCCACAAGGAACTATTAAAAGCAAGACCCAAATGATGGAGTCCACACACACTCAGGGGAAGTGTAAAGGAAATAAAAAGGGAAACCATTGAGGAATTCTGGGGAGGGTGAAGGACCAAAAGACTTGTCAAGGTCACAGAGCAGTCAGACGTAGAAAAGAATTTAAGAGTTCAGATGGCCAAGCTTAAATCAAGTGCCCAAGAAATATCCCACCACCTCTTTCAAAATAGGACTGCTGAAAGGGACATCAACAGTTTTAACAATTTCTACTCAAGATGTTATCTCAGAGGAAAGGTATGTTACCAAGATTAATGCTCTGTATTCAGTACAAGAGACGTTTTCAGGGGATTTTACTATCTCTCAGACCTAGTCAGTGAAAACATTTATGGCCCATACCTTCAGCTGCTGAATTGGTGTCTCCTATTGGCTGCCTTAATTTTTTTTATTTCGCTTTTGACTAACAGCTGCTGCCAACACACTGTAACAACTATATTCTGCACTTCTGTCCACTGAAATTAATGAACTTTTCACTATGTGAGCTGTATTTCATGAAGTTATCATATTTACTACTGCCTACTGAAAAACATTCAGGCTATTCTAGCAAGAGAAGCAAATTATAATACCGAAAATATTAAATGTCTGTAAACAGTTTTATGTGGGGATACAACTTTGTTCCAAGTATGAATTGGGTTGAAATCTATACCAGGCACTCCAGTGATTCTATTCCCCATAATGATCACTATTTTTCCCCCTATTTGGAATGCACTATGCATTGATCATACTTCAAGCAACTATCCCCACAATGGCTTTACATTGAAACTGGGTTGTGTAGAGTCATCTAAAATGAATCCATGTAAAATCTGCATATCCAAAATTTGAATTATGCAAGCAGCAAGGAAACCAATCCCAAACTGGACTCAAAAACTGACCCTCATAAGCCAAAAGTCCTGTGCATTTCCCTTATCACTCAATCACACATATCTCTGGCAGGGTGTTGGCACTACTTGCCTCCTACAAGTTGTCATTACCTTTGTGTTTCTGCAACGCTTTCTGTGTGGACTGCAGCACAGACTCATGGAATTGATGTGCAAACTCCTCGGCTATAAAGGGCTCCCATGGCTTGTTCTTCCCATTCATACTGTGTGATAACGGCACAGGGATGTCCTTCGGCAAAGAACCTCGGACATAGTTAAGGATGCTCAGGCTTTTCTTGGCCATGTGCCCATCGCTCAACTTAGGCTTCTCTGCAGAGATAGGAGCCGGCTCCTTGGACCTTGGAAACTCATGCGGTCGCAGCTGTTCCATTCTGCTGGGCTCAGCTGTCTTCTGAGAGTCTGGCAGCGAAGCAGCAGCAATGCTGACTGGTTTCTCTGAATCCACAACAGTTTGCTGTACTTGTGGCTCTTTGGGAAAGAAAGAAAAACAAACAAAGTCACTCGGGGCAGCCACAGTGCTGCTTCGATATAAATTCCCTTTGTCAAGAGTTCCGTGACTGAACAAAAGGGTTCTGAAAAACAAATTACCATTTTGCACTCTGTGGAGTTACTGTTAATTCTCTGGCATAAAGAAATAGAACAGAAACACTGCTTCAGTTGGGATGCATAACTTGGGTGAGTATTTGTTTCTTTCCTAAAATAATAGCAGACGCTTCCAAAGACCTCTAACAATGCCTTTGATGACATATTGTCAAGTGCAAATTGGGACTTGTACTCAGCTGACATGTTATCCCTTGGTTGCTCTGCTGCAAGAATACTGCAAAATTTACCTTGAGGTAGCTATAAGTCTCTTTGAACATGGGAGGAAACAACAACTTTGCTCAAGGCAAGCAAATCTGTGTGCACAAATAAGCTGCCTCATTTGAGGAAGCGTGCTAATGTGCGGTTGACATGTTGTTACAGATCTGGGGTAACGGAGTTTGGGGGTGCAAGGGCACTCAGAACTGCTAGTTAGTGAATGTTGGAAATGAATAAAGGGGTAGAATTTAGCTGATTTTTTGAAGTATGAAGGGAAGATGCCAGACATTAGATTTAAATTACAGGCTGAATGCGATTAGAAGGAGAATTAAGTGCCAGGCAATTAAAGAACAATTGACCATGCAGGTGCTGTCCTTGCCCCTCCACCTGCAGCTGTGTGTTAGCAAAAGAAATAACAGTGTTGGGAGGGGGAGGTTACAGGAAGTGTGACATCACACAGGAAAAATGTGTCCTGTAAAAAAAAGAAAACAGGTCTGGGGAAGGGTGGGTGGGTGAGCAGATGGAAGGAGAGGGTTTTTTTGTTTTCTTGGTTTTGCAAGGTGTGCTGGCAACAAGAAGAAGGAAGTTGGGAAGAACTCAATGAAGCACTGGCTGGAGGAGGTTGCATCAACAGGCTGGGAGCCATGACTAGCTGCTGCTTTGGACCCAAGCTTGCTGTAGCTATCAGAGGAGCCATGGGGATGCTCTTTGGGTATAGTAATAAATTATTATTAATAAGTTTTATTTATTCCCCAGTCACCCTCGACGGCTTCCAACACACACAAAAACATAATAAAACACCAAACATTAAAAACTTCCCAATACAGGGCTGCCTTCAGATGTCTTTTATAAGTTGTATGGTTATCTCCTTTTCATCTGATGGGAGAGCATTCCACAGGGAGGGTGCCACTGCCGAGAAGGTCCTGTGCCCATTTCCATGTAACTTCACTTCTCACAGTGAGGGAACCCCTCCACTGAAGGCTTTAGGTGTAAATATGTGTAAAATAAAACATTTCTTAAAGACACTAGTCTTCTTGTGCCTTGATTTCCCAATGGAAACACAACCCTAGGCGAGTGCCTGCAACTCCCTGGAATCTTCCTACTGCTTGGCAGAGATGGGGGGTGGGGGTAGCACACAACCTCTGTAAAGCCCTGAACAACCTTGTAGAGCTCTGTACATTCACTTAGAAATTACACTCTGCACCCTACACAAAACAATAGGGCAGTGACGAAATTGGCATTTTATACTTTCTTATTTTAAGTTGTATTTTGTTTTAATGGATATTTTTACACTGTAAATAGTTTACACTCCTTAGAGATTTTTGAAATATTAAATGGTTTAAAAATGCTTTTAAATAAAAAATAAATAAAATAAAATAAAATAAAATATGCAAATACCTCCCACCAAAACTGTGTGAGCAGTGTAGGAAGTTACATGCAACCCAGCCCTCCTGAGCTTGCAGCTTCTGGCATGTGCCTATTGTTGGGTTATTTAAGAAGCAGTTGGAGATAATGAGACACAAGGGGCACTCCCACCCCTCCCTTTGAGGTTTCTGTAAAGTCTGGTGGCAACTGCAACTCATTTTATACATACTTAGAAGTAAGCCTCATTGAAATCAGTGGGGCTTACTTTTGAGTAAATGTGTACTGGTTTTGTGTTGCAGATCTAGTTCTTGGAAGCACACCACATGTTCTGTTTTGGCAGACAAACAACACTCCTGTAATCAAGCACTCAGAACGTCTCCCTGGACTTAATCTGCCTGGTTTACCCTAGCAGAAAGTCACAGACAAGGATAATCAAGTCCACTGGGACATCTTTCAGCTTCAAGAAGCCCCAGCCAAGAAGGCATCAATCCCTTGCTGTCACACAGTTGCCATTTATAGCCACTTACCAGGTTGGACGCTACTAGGACTGTCCCGTGGGGAGGTTTTCACTGATACTGCTGTGGAGGCACTTTTCTGTTTCATAGCATGGAACATCTCCACCAGCTTCTCTGTATCTGAAAGATGAGCAGCAGTGAGCAAAACTAGCTTTTGCTCAGAGGCAAAATGAAAGAGGCAGGGCAGTCCCAGAGAGCAGCTCTCTCCACTCCTGGTTAGTAAAGGCTGTTCGTTTTTTGCTCTTGGCTCTTAATAAGAAAATCTAACACCACATACTTTCTCAGAATATATACTGCACTTTTTAAGAGTTACCAAAGCATCACACACATATCATCACTAATCCTCACAACTGTGCTATAAAGATCTGTATTTTATTGTATTTTTTTCTAATTTAAGACACATAAACCGCTTAATCATTAGCATTTCTATGGGGTGCACATAAAAATAACCTTCGCAGAAAATAAAACAATAGAAATTCATTGCAAAAACTAAACACTACCTTAAAATGCCTGCTGGACTACGAAAGCCTAAGTCATGTGCCTGACATTTCAGCAAGGAAGATGCCTGTCTAATTTCAGTTAGAAGGGATTTCCACAGGCTTGGATCCACAAAAATGAATGCATGGCTTCTAATAGTTACAAGCCATGCACCTGAGCCATGGGGGAACACTAACAGAGACACCCCACAAGAGTTCAGTGACTGGGTATGGATATAAGGGATCAGGCAGTCCTTAAGATAGCCTGGACCTAATTTGTTAAGGGCCTTGAACTCAAAAGCTTGTACCAGCTGCCCATATGCTGTTAAGCACCAGAGTACTGAGTTTAAGGTTAAGCTGAGATCTGAAGATACTTTTTGGTAGTCCCTAGCCCATGCTGTTCATCACAATGCTACACCAATACTACCAGGCTGTTCTCTCTTTCTTAAGACAATGCCGTGTAACAACTGCAGGGCAGCAGCAGGTTTTGGCACTAGACAAAGGCCAGATCCACAGTTTTCCTTTAGTTGTAATGTGGGTTGCTTCTGGAAGATGAGGCTTTGAGAATTCAAGTGGCCTACAGTCCAATTTCCAAGAGGCCATTTCACATGACGCTTGACCCTCATATACAAGTTTACACAAAAGTGCATGATTTTTTCTGCATTCCTTGGACACACTGGATTGCAGACTGCAGTTTGTTCAACAGATTCCAGGAGGTACAGAACTGAGATGCTCCTCTGTATGGCCTTTGAACTTACCAGACCCACTTAAACTTCCCTCACACCCTGGAAGATCTTCTACCCATCTTCCCACAAACCAATACTCACCTTTCCGTTTCTCAGCAGTGATGTGGGTTAAATTGAAGGTGGTAAGGAATCTCTTCTTCTCCTCAAAGTTTGGGCTGTTGTTCATTTCATCAGGGCTGTAACGTGTTGAGAGCACAAAACGAGGAGAGGGTGTCTGGCGTTTATTCTGGACGCTAGGTGGCGAGGGGCTCCTCTCTCGCAACATTCTCCGCCGTTTCCTCCGCTTTTGAGTCAGCAGCTCCTCCTTCTGTTGTTGGGTGGTCAGTCCGAAAAGCTGTAGGAACTCCAGTTTCTGGAAGAGCGTAACAAAGGAGGGATGCTCATTCAGATGGTTTCTCTTGCTTAAAGGTATACATCAACCGGTGTTTCCATGATATTAGTTCTAAGGTGAAGTATGTGCTATCATTTTGTTTAAAGAAACCACAGGAAGTCTGCATTGCTCAGTAAAGGATTCTTTTTTCAAGAGAAACACCTAACTGCCTAATTCCTTACAGTATGCCAACTGCATAGAAAAGAAGGTAAGTTATCAATGGCCTATCTAAATACTTGACAATATTCAGACAGCCAAAAGAAGAAGAAGAAAAAGGAAAAGGAAAAAATAGGTAGAATGTGCTTGTGCTTCACTTATGGGTGGGCAGACTTTTTGAACTTGAGGGCTGCATTCCTTGTGGAGTAATAAGAGTGGGTGAGGGTAGTTGAGATGTCCATTACTGCCACTTCTCTCTCTCTCTCCCCCCTCACATACAAAACACCCACCCATTCACACAGAGCACTAGACAACCATTTGTTGTTTTTAAAATCCTCTTTCTGCCAAAACATGCAAATGAAAATGTGCTTTGAATTTTTAAAAAGAGATAATACAGTATACCAGTGCCCATTTATAGGGAAGGTGGGTAGGAAGGGTGTGCAGTAGCTACCTCTTTAATAAAAAAAAAAAGTGATAAACTGCATTTGAGCCTACCTACTCCTGCTGGCTCTTTACTCTGTGCTCTTCCCTCTTGAGACTCAGAAGGCAGTGACTGAAGCATCCATAGAGTTGAAGGAGGAAGTGGGAAGAGAGTCACACTTTTTTACTTCCTCCTTCAACTCTAGGAACTTTTCCAGGCTGAGATCAGCATTTAATCCTCAGCCTGGAAAAATACACACAGCTGGGGGTAGGGAGAAAGTGCCACTTGCAAGAACTTGGGATCTGTAGCACTGATTGGAATTTGCCCTGAGATATTGAACAAATCATTTCTATTTGGAACGTCACAGACTCCCACTTTTCAACTGAAGCATATTTGCTCTAAAAGACAGATAATAGTGTGATGTTAGCAAAGTTCAGTTCTTGGTTTTAGGTTAGCAAGTGATCTTACCTGGTGCAGCTAGACTTGTCAACTCTTGCAAATCATTATGGACCAGAATTTGTCCATAGTATTATGTGAAGTAAGAGGTGGAGCTTACCTCAGAGGAGGTGTCCAACTTTAATGGGGGTTGCTCTGCAACACATCGCAGGTGGGCTCGCACTTCCTCTTCATCGCTCTCATCGTAAGAGTCATCCAGATCATAGTAGTAACCTGTACATAATAAAGCAGAGAAGGCCAACTTGAAGGTTGCAGGAAGCTGCAAATCTTTTTACCTAGCATCATCACGACCTTGTTTTGTTTTTGTTTTCCTGTGGCTAAGAGACACAATCTAGTCTATAATGGAATATGCTTTAGAGTAAAAACTGGGCCCGACCATGAGGGCTGTTTGAATCCTAGTAGGTTGTTCTCAGGAGCAGCTGAATGAATTGTCATCACTGTTCTGAGTGTGCAGGCAGAGCCAGATAATGTTATAGCAAGGGCAACAGACTATGTTCTCTGGGCCTCTGATTCTGGAAAGATATCAGCCTCCTGTACAGATACATGTCTGGGGAAAACAGGCACAGAATCCTACTGAGGTTTGTATGTATTCTGCCTCCTGCAAAAAACAAAAAACGCAGTTATACAAAACAAAATTTGACCAGAAAAGAAGGAAATGAAAAGCTCAGAAGGTAGGCAGGTGGAAGCCAGCTGCTTGTGCAATGCAATGACTGTGCTGTGGTCCCTTGGATGTATGGCTGCTGTGCCCATAAAAGGAGGCAGTTGGCTGTGAATGCCCTGGTGCTCTGAAGCACCTGCCAAACAGTGAGAAGCCTGGTTGCCTTGTGTGCATGTGGCAACCAGGAGGTGCTAGGCAGATGAACATGGTGGGGTGCTAATGATCAGGCCAGGACTCTTCCCGGTACTGAACAAGCTTGCATGCCAGATTCCTAGATTCAGTCCTTCATGCTTCCCAGTCTTTGCAGTGAGCGCATCTGTGTATTGCAGGAGCAGCCACTGTTAATGCTCTGGCATGCCACCATCACATGCTCCCAGTGGCACAGCAGCTAACCATGATGCTAGCTGGCATAGGTTAATGGGGCAGCCAAAGAAGAAGGAGGCATTTAGAAAGCAGAGAGAACAAGCTGACTTATGCCCAAAGGGATGTGAGCAGCTACAAGTAGAAAACAGTAACATCACACAATGGAAATTGCAGACCCTGTGTGCCAAACTCACCTTTCCCAACTAAGTGCCTTGCTTTTTTCCTGTTTGCTAATCCCACTCTGGTTTTACATTCCAGATTAATATTTAAAGCTGCTTTATTAGTCTCAGTTCATCATTTATTAACTGGAGGCAGGATTTATGGAGCAACTTGGACAGTGTGCTCAAGGCAGGCAAAGTGGATGGGGAGAAAGGAAGCAGCCTGCCACGTTAGAGGGTCAATCCATTTCTGATATGTGATCCAAGCTACCAGGTCTTTGATAAAACCCTAAAAAGGCTGGTTTTCCCTGAACATTACAGTCTTCCTTCTAGACATTACAAATTCAAACCATGCTTTTAATTTGGGACAAATGAGGCATCTTGCCTACTGGAAAAGCTTTATGCAAATCAAGGGGTAGAATATCTCAGTCTCAGATACAGCCTTTTACTCATCCTTCAGGCAGCAGCACACTTTAATCCGGCTTCAGTGGATCTCTTCCTAAATTCTGGTGTATTCAGTATTTGCTCTTCCAGGTTTCTCAATCAGGAGGACAATTTGAACAGGGTGCTTTTTCCAGACACCACACAATAGGATCCAAATGGAAGTGGATCTCTTGATGCATTCTGACAGGTGTGGGATTTAGATTGGATTACTAGAGATTATATTACTAATCTCTAGCAGAAAACCACTTAAATATTACTATTATACTAAGTATTACATTTTTATAATCAATCAGTAGTGACACAATGCTTACAGCAAGGTGTTAGACAAGGAGTGACTGAACCTACTGTATGGACATGTCTCCAAATGGGAACTGGAAAGTCAGCACAATGAGGAAAATGTGTTCTTGAATCCACTTTTAGGAATTTTTGTATGCCTGCTAAAAAAGCCTTGAGCAACCAAAGTTTGCAGTGCTGTGCTGCTTTTTAAAATAACAACATAAAAGTGTGTTGTTTTTTTTAAAAAGTGTCCCTACCAAGTCCACACCTAGCTACAAAGGATGACACCTGGAGGCTAGCAGGGTCCCTACTACCAAAGCACACACTGGCTGTGAGCTTCTCTCCATGCCCCCCGCCCCTAGCCTGGCACAAGGAAAAACATCAAATCTGAAGGAGGGACACCTTTTTCTTTTTCACACAAGTTCCTTGGTACTAACCAAACCATACAGCTCTGCTGTAGGGACTCTTTGGCCGAGACTTCCTTCACCTAAGAGCCCACGAGGGCTGTGTGGCCTCTTAACCGTTCTAAGCACCTCCCTTTGCTTTTCTGCAGTTACGATATTTAGTGCTCTCTGTAAGAAAGCTGCAGAAGATGGGCCTTAGCTGAGTGGTACAGCAACTATCTTGTATGCAGAAGGTCCCCAATTCAATCCCTGGCACCAGCTCCAGGTAAAGCTGGAATGAGTCCCTGCCTGAAAACCTGCAGAACTGCTGCCAGTTAGTACATATATAACACTGGACTAGATGGACCAAGGGTCCAACTCAATATAAGGCAGCTTCCTGTGTTTCCTATTTTCCTGAGGATGACTGAGACTTCTACTTCCAAAACTGAAGTTATTTAAAAACCCTGTGCAGCCTTCCCTTTTCCAGGAACAAGACCTGGAGGGGAGGCATTCCGGAGTGCTGGATGTATTGTAGGCCCTTCCACAAAGGGTCTGTGCACTGACCTTTCTCCTGGGCTTCTCTCCGCCTTTTCTCCTCCAGGTCCAGCTTGCTGACCAGCTTCCGGTGCTGTTGCAAGAACTCGTCGTAAACATACATGGGGTCATGGCTTCTGGGTAATGGATGCCGATAGGGTGAGCCTGGCTTGGCGTTCAAGCTCATGTCAACCAACTGCCCACCCTGTGAGAGGGAGGCCCTCTGCTGGTTCAATATGGTCTGTGTGGACTTTTCCAGTTCTGCTAAGAAGGGCCCATGGGAAAAGCCACTATGCTCTGCCCCGCCAGGGTCCCGAGGAGGCTGGAACTTCTCCAGGGCTTCTCTTTTCCTAGCCCCTTCCTCAAGTTTCTCTGGACAGTACACCCGCTCGACCTTCACAAGGGGGATGGCTTGCCGACTTGACTCATACTGGGTGCTGTGGCTTGGGACAGGGTGGCTTTCCTGTATTCTTCGTGCCTCCGAAGTGTCCATCAAGGAGACAGGGTTCCAGAGGGAAGTGGGGACAGGATGGTGCTGAGGCTTAGGAGAGATAAGCGGAGGGGGGCCTCCAAAATGCTGCGGTTGGTCTCGACTACTTGGTTCAGGGCGGTTTGGTCCCGATCTGCAAAAAGAATAGAGGTACAATTAATTAACAAAGCATGCAAGGTAAGTTCTACAAATAAGTGCTTTTCACTGTGACTAAGGCCACATCTGCACCGTACATTTAGAGCATTACTTTGCCACTTTAGCAGTCATGACTCTGCCCCAAGGAATCCTGGGAGCTGCAGTTCATTGGTGGGGAAAGTTGTTAGGAGATTCCCTCTTCCTCTCACAGAGCTACAATCCCCAGAACTCCCTGGTATTGATTGTTAAACCAGTCTCACAATAGGGACGCGGGTGGCGCTGTGGGTTAAACCACAGAGCCTAGGACTTGCCGATCAGAAGGTCAGCGGTTCAAATCCCCGCGACGGGGTGAGCTCCCGTTGTTCGGTCCCTGCTCCTGCCAACCTAGCAGTTCGAAAGCACGTCAAAATGCAAGTAGATAAATAGGTACTGCTCTGGCGGGAAGGTAAACGGTGTTTCTGTGTGCTGCTCTGGTTTGCCAGAAGCAGCTTAGTCATGCTGGCCACATGACCCGGAAGCTGTCTGCGGACAAACGCCAGCTCCCTCGGCCTATAGAGCGAGATGAGCGCGCAACCCCAGAGTCGGTCACGACTGGACCTAATGGTCAGGGGTCCCTTTACCTTTACTTTAACAACTCTCAGCACCCTTAGCAAACTACAGTTCCCAGGATTCTTTAGGAGAAGCTGTGATTGTGCTCTAAGAGGGCTTTAGATGCATGGGGCAGATGTGGCCCAAGTGTCATCTTGGTATGTAGCAGAAGGATCTGTGGTCAGAAAAATGACAGCTGTTCTTCATGGAACCCTCTCTAATGTGAGTGATTGACACTGAATCTACTGCTAATTCCTATGGCAGTTAATTTGCATTTATTTTTGTGTTTGTAGTTTTGTCAGTGCTTTGTTATGAACTGCTGAGTATAATGTGTGCAGGAGAGTAGTTTGTAAATAAAGTGACTGACAGACTGACAGGAAGAGTTGTCTTGTGCCTGCTTGCAGTATGTCATTCTGAGATATTACACAGCCCAGTTTCCACACTGGGATATAGTCCACCCTCTGTTATAACTGAACAAGGCCTGTGCAGTGAGCTGCAAAAGCAGAAGGGCCAACCTGGAGCATCAGATTTCTTATATAAAGCTATCACTGGAGGGCAGTTTGGCTGGGAATATGTACGTGCATACACATCTGTATCTGTGGGAGGCTGGGACTGGGGTGACACCTAGTGGTTTCTGGACTAGCTGCAGCAGAAACTAGGTAAGAGGAAACACAAAAATGCACACGCACACAAACACCTTGTCAACGCATCTGCGCTCATTTCTCATTATTCTTTGTTATTCTAACTGATCTGCCACCCTCACTGAGAATCCAAGACTTCATCAATGGGCAATGACTTTGTCAAGGCCACTTACTCAGCAGTGGAGGCTGTTCTGTTAGGCTGAGCAGGGCAGTGCCCCCAACCATCCCTGGCCTGCCTGTCAGCTTCCTCCTCCTTAGTTTCAGTGATGCTCCTTGTAGAACTCAGCAGGAAGGAAGAGGATAGGGACAAAACTAGAGTTAGTTGGCTCTGCCCATCACTGGCTGTGGTCTCTCTGCCTTGCTAGTCCCAGTGGGCACCAGCCACTGTTATCAGTTGCCTGTATTGCTGAGTAGGATTTGGAAATTCCATCTGTAAATATGTGCTCGATTAAGGAGGGAGAGGATACGGTTCCCCCAAAATGTATTAGATCTACAAAGAAGTGCATGGATTAAAGTTACATGACTTTTGGTTAATAGGAATATTGTCAGCACTGCCAGATCCTGTAGGGCTTGGGGGGCGTACCATAGAAGTTAAAATCAGTGCCTCCTGTCACATGCAGGGAAAAGGTAAAGGTAAATGACCCTTGGACAGTTAAGCCCAGTCAAAGGGGACTATGGGGTGCAGCGCTCATCTCGCTTCATACATGCATACCCCTATTTCCCCGAGTTTGATTTGTGGAGAGATGTTTCTCAGCCAATGACATTTGATTGGTCTGATGCATCCTAAAACCCTTTTGGTTAACTGAGCCAATTTTCTCCTGAATAGCTCAGCTGGATATCCAAAAACTCAGCTGCCATGTACTTGAGACTCAAAAGTTGGAGGTTGCAAACTTTAGGACGTCTGCTACAAACAGTGAGACAATGTGGGTCACATAATGGCAATAAAATGTGTGTTTTTAAGCATAATCTACTGATTTTGTTGTGATTATATTTATCCCAGCATCCAAACCCAACATTCTGTTGCTGGAAAAGATGAACAATTCATTGCCATCCCCACAGCTAGCAAGCATCTGTTACGATTGCAGTTGTACTGGGGAATGTGGTTGAAACATTGGAAAGTGAACCTTGACTCTGAAATGCTCAGATACCCAGTGATCATTAAGTATAATGGCCCCGGGCCCTTTTCGCTGTCACCTGCTAACACAAGGACAGACGTGTTGGATTAGATCAAAAGTCTATCTGGTCCAACATCCTGCTTCCCACAGTGACCAACCAGATGCCTCCGGGAAGCCCACAAGCTGGACACAGTGGCAACAACCTTCTCTTGTGGTTGTTCCCTGGCAACTGCTGCTAACTTCTGAACATTCAAGTTTGATACAGCTATCATGCTACTCGAAGGATAAAAGGATTTGAGAGCTGGAAGTCACCCTGCAGTCCATCTAGTCCAGCCCCAGCTCAGTGCAGGAACCTCCTTGCAACTTCTTCCCCTTCCCTACCCAGTTGCTGAGGATATGGGGTGATATGTATACAAATTCTGTCAAGACCCAGCTCCCAGCTTCTCTATGGTGGCCTTGCCTAGCCTGGAGGGCAGGGATCTTGTTCAAGGGCTCTTGCTGGGAAGAACATTGACTCTGGAAAAGATATACTAGTTTTGCTGCTTTGAGATTTTACTTTCCTATTGGTATGCTTTAATATGAAATATTAGTTTGAATCATTATTATCACTTAATATTGCTGTAATATTACAGCTGTAATATTGCTGTAATATTGCTGTATATTAGTAAGGTTTATTCCAGCCTACTGAAATGTTGTTTCTATTACTTTTTAACTTTTGCTGATATATCCTATAAATAGCTAGTGAATTATCTTGAAGCATTACACACAAGTCCCACTTTACAAACACTCGCTATGTTCACTTATCTGAACACAAGGAATTAGTACCCAAACCTCACTATACAGGTGTGCATGACAAATCCTGTGACTGAGGACGCATCAGAATTTCCCCCATACGAATCAATGGAAAGAATCAACTTATTATGTGAACGGAAATTGTTGACAGGTTACGCAAGCACTCGCCTAACAAATAATTTCCAAGGAATACATTGTGTTCATAAACTAGGACCTGTGTGTATTTTATGCATTGTTTTATTGGGATCACATTGCTTTGAGCATAGTTTACTATGGAAAACAGAAATGCACATAAACTGATGATGATGACAGGGGCAGTAAGTGTGTCCGTTTGTCACTACCCAGACCAATAACTCTGCTCTTAGTTACTTACACATTCACACAAGCTCTGAAGTTCAGAATGTGCAAAGATGCCACAAAAAAGCCTTACGCTCTAGTGGCAGAAAGGGAATGACACCATGAAATCCTTCTTAAATAACTAGTAAAAGGGCTAAAACTGTTAGAAGGATAAATATTGCATGTGCTGAAGCTGTGCATTTAACAGTTTTCCACTCCAGAGCACCAGGGCCCCGTGCAGCGGAGCATCAAGTTCAGAGTGCTGCCTCAATCTGTAATCTGACTGCTGAGGAGCTGGAGAAGTCTTGGGCATCAGTGTTTGCAAAGGACACAATTTAAGGTTCGGGAATCTGGAGAAAGATGCTGGTGTTACTATCCACAACTAAGCTCCTGGATGTGTGTGTGTGTGTGTGTGTGTGTGTGTTTGTGTGCATGGATGATACTCTTTCCTTTGCCATATGTGAAGCAGCAGCAGTCTGTTGCTGCAGATGTCTCCTGAAGACTTACCTTTTTGCCCAGGCTTTATCTGACTCAAAATATTGTTTTAAATGTTTGAATTTTCTCAATTTCTGTTTTGCTTTTGTATGCTTTTATGGCTTTTAATATTGGTATTTTACTGGTTTTAGTTTGTGCTTTTGTTTTAACATTTCAGTGTTTTGTTAGATTATACACTGCTTGGATATTTTTGAAATACGAATTGCTATGTAAGTGCTTTTAAATAAATGTGTTTTTCTGTATGCACACACAGGGTTGTATCAAACTAAGTTTTACTCAGAATAAACCCACTGAAATTAATGGGTCTAGTCTTGCCATTAATGTCAATGAGTCTACTTTGAGTAGGACTACCATTGGATGAAATCCCCTCCCATATGGCATTTCTGCTGTCAAAGTAGCACTCAAAGTGGCACATAATATACAAGCCCAATATAATTCACTAGAGCAACAAGATTTTTTTAAGAAAAACAATTTATAAAAAACAAAAGCCAATAGATTCTTACTCTTAAAAACCCGTTCTCAAAACACATCCTTAAAAATATCAAATTGGGAGTGGTGCAGACACTCTCTAGTTAACCAGAAAGAATGAGACAACGTTTCTTTCTGTTGATCAGCAATGGCCCTGTAACAACAACTTGCCTATGGCTGTAGCTTCCATGGCACCCATTGCCATTATCCAGGCGCAGCGGATTAGCAGCCCCTGGATTGTGGCTTTTGAAGCAAACAGCCCAAGGCCCTTCTCACTGTACGCATTAGAGGTGACC
This sequence comes from Podarcis erhardii, assembly GCF_964252035.2. NCBI lineage: Eukaryota > Metazoa > Chordata > Lepidosauria > Squamata > Lacertidae > Podarcis > Podarcis erhardii. Next base: position 41,552,355 of record NC_138511.1, read on the forward strand.
TTGCTCTGTGTGTAGCTCTGCTGAACCATTGCAGAAGAGGATGATGAAATGAGAATTTGACACTGAAGTGCAGACCAGCAATCCACTCCTTCTTATACCTGATTAGCTCCTCTAATCCCCTTGATACCCGAAACCAACAATGGGATCCAGCAGCAGAGCCAAAGGGATGAGTCGAGTCAGTGATGCTTAAGTAAGCGCTTGGCAATAGAGCGAGAAGGGAGATATCAATCCACCCAGAGGCAAGAGGGAGCCGGCAGCAGTAGCGACAGAGACACTTTCTCTCTTCACACAGCTGTGCTTTTGCTCCCCAATTCCCACTTGGAATTTGCTACTCATCACACCATGCCCAGGACTGAGACGGAGGGACTCTGAAGCTGATCTGGCAGGAAGCAAGTTGTTGCCTTGGCTGGAGTGCGGGCTCCTGGTCCACAGTCAAAAACATGCACCAACCGTGTGGCCGGAGGGACTCCTGCCTTGTTCAAGAGCAATCATTTTGCTCTTGGCCAAGCAGGCAAATGAGGCTCTCAAAGCCAACCTTGGACTCTCCCACCCCCCTCCTGGGTCGTACATTGGGAGGGCCAAGAAGCAGCGGTGCCAGCGACGCTGCAGCCCATTCGTATCTAGAGGCCTCCAAGACTCAGCTCCCTGCTCCCTCCATCTGCCAGCGATGGCAGCAATTAGTGACAACTGCCTTAGTGACACCTGGTCACAGTCGGTTGGATGGAGGCCACCAGGCTCATTCTGCAAAAGCTTCCAAGCAGCTGTCAGATGGCATTAGCTCCTGCCTGTTGAAATCCAAACATAGTGGAGCCAGATGAAGGCTCTGGATCTTTGCTTACCCTTCTGAGACACCAACCCCTTCCAGGTGGGCTGCCGCTCCTGAGAAAGATTTGGGCGCTTTCAGATCTCCTCTGCCCCGCAAGCCAGATGCAAACAGAGAGTAGCCAGCCAGTAGGATCCAAGAGGCTTCCACTAGCAGAGAGGCCACTCAAGAAGCAAAGCCTTACCTCGGGTTCTCTGGCCGGTGCTCGGCCTCCATCTGGCCGGGCGGGCGCCCAATATCCAAATGCTGCTCCAGAACTTGCTGCCGGAACTCCGACACTTGGGACTGGCGGTCTTCTTTCTCCTGCCGTAGCCGCCGCTGCCGTGCCAGCCACTTCTCTTCCTCATTGGTGCGCTGGATGAGGAGTGCTGTGGCTGTGCTGCTGCCAGGCAGGGGGAAGATGCTGTGGTTGGAAATGAGGCTGGGCACAGGATGGTGCGAGGCAGACGACGAGTGCAAAGGATGTTGGACTGGCTTGGGGGTCTGGATAGCAGAAGAGTCCTTGGGCTTCTCTGTAAGGGGGAAAAAGGCAGCATGCAAATAGGGTCCCCTTAGCCTTGGAATGCTGTCTGAGGTGGCAGCAGGATACTTGGGGGTATGTAGCATTTGTGCCTATGGTGGTCCACAACTGTGGTGGGACAAATGATCTTAGTCAGGGAAGAACAGTGTGACAGGTCAGCAGCACCTCAGTGTCCCAACAGGCCACTGCATCATGCCAGGGCCCACAGTACAGAAAGAGGCAGGACATGTGAGCTACATCCAGCAGATCCAGGTGAATTCACAGTTGTAGACATGGCCCAGGCCTATGTTAATGGAGGTTGATCTATATATGCTATAGGAAGGGTCTCCCTTGACCAAAAGAATTTGCCTAGGACCCCTGAAGATGTTCATCCAGTGTTGAACAAGGCTATGCAGACAAAAAAGCTACATTCTTTGTGCCAATTTTTGGCTCAGGTAATGCTGATACAGTTCACCTAATGCAATGTTCTGCAGCAGTGGAGGAGAGAAGGTCATAGTCATTCACTGGCCAATAGCTCACATATACAGCCATGGATGACGGGCAGAGTTCTGCACAAGACAGAATAACTACAGGAAACCCGTCATCTCATCTGAAATGCTTTACCAGAAAACAGTAACAAATTACAGGTTTCTGCACAGACCTTAGGGGTGAGGAAGGACTTAAACCCTGCCTCCATTCTCTTATAGTCAAATTCTGCAGCACAGATCAGATTCCCACCTGAATGGCAAACCCGTTCAGCACAAACAAAGCTACTAGAGCTGTGCAACAATTAATAAAGTAGTGTATGCAATGAAAACAACAGGACATTAGATAGATCCTGCGGGAAAACTTACTGCAGACTATGTATCCCATGAGTGCTGTTACAGCGGTCACCACAAAACCACCAGAAACAGCACCTCAGTGAGATCCAAAGCCCACAGATAATCAAATCAGGTGATGTTTGCTTCAAGCCCCATGCCCAGGGGCTGAGTCTTAGGTGTTTGCTGGCTATGTAATGCCCATGGCAAATGGGCTGCTTCCCCTACCCATCCCAGCCAATTCCCAAACAAAAGCTACTTCAGTGGCTATTTCAGAGTCACCTGCTCGATTTGGCGTTAGCTGCTCAGATGGTTTGACACGCTCTTCTGGTGGGTGACTCCTCAGTCCGTGCAACTCTGACACTGGTAAGAAGGGGCCTTCCATGGCTTTGACAATGCTCTGCTCTTTCTCCCGGGCTCTTTCTCTCTGCCTCTCCAGCTCCCGTTCCCGTTCCCTCTCTTTTTCCCGCTCCCGTTCCAGCTCCTTCTCCCGCTCCCGTTCTCGCTCCCGTTCCCTCTCGCGCTCAGCCTCCCGTTCTCGCTCCTTCTCTCGCTCCCGCTGCCGCAGCTCCTCATCCATCTGCAGCCTGCAAAAAACAAGAGAAAGGTATAGGAGGAAGGGCTAATGGGTGGGCCCTTCATTTTGTCCCCAAAGGAGATGAGATCTTCTAACAGCCACGGAATGGTTCCATACCTCTCTGCAGTCAGGCTGGATATGCGTTCGGACTGAAGGGCAGAGAGAGACGAATGAGACAACTCGGTGGGGTACCTCACTCCAGACAGGTGGAGGTGCATGGCTGATGGATGAAGCGGTGGGAGTGAACCAGGAGTTGGAATTGGATAGAAAGGTGAGCGTAGAGCTGAGAGGCAGTACGAATCATCCATCCTGAAAAGAGAGGTGCGGTTAGCCTAAAAAGTCTTGTAGCTTTCTTTGCGTTTACGAGAGAGATGCATTTGGTGACTCTAGTAAAATAAAACCAGTTTCACGTTTTGCCCCAAACTTATAAAATGAGGCTATCAAGCACAAGGGTCTTGCAAGGGCATCTTAGAGCTGGGGCATCCCCACATAGCAGACCAAGTCTTTAGCCATCAACCCCCTAACCTCAAGAGATGGAGGCATCTGAAGAGTGGCCTCTCCAGGAGCGGGTAAGGACCATACGCAGACTGTATCCATACACATTCCCACACAACAGCTGCACTTTTGAATCTGCAGCCTCAAAAAACATGGCAAACATGCAAGCCACCGAAGAAAAGCTGGAGACAGCTTCTCAGGTTCCCCGCCCGCTCTCTCAAAAGGCATTTGTGTTCCAAGCCCATTGCTTGATCTCAGTTCTCCATGGGCACAGCGTGTCTTGCTGACCAGGGCATAACAGAAGCTGGGCGGAGGCAGAAACCGCTCAACAGGACCCCATTCAAAGAACAAATTAGTGGCCCAGCATCTGGACTCCTGCTGCTGCTTTAAGTGATGGCCTGTTGTGCTTTATTACAGCTGTGCTCAAGTCCTCAGAGAGCCCTCCATTGTGGGCAAGACCTGTTAAGACCTATTAGCGGTTGGCTCCAAAGAACACGCCTGGGTAACTGCCCAAACTGCTCAATCAAATCCTGCCTTGCCCACGAGGCGAAGAGTGGGGCCGGCAAAGCCCTTTGCTTGCGTCATCTTTGGCTCTTACCTGAAGGCTGGGTGAGGAAAAGGATGGTGAGCCAGGTAACTGGGGTGGTAGTAAGCAGCAGCTGTGGCTGGATCCAGAGTAATGGGAGGCAGGGAGGACATGCGAAGCTCTTCAGCTGTATGGTAGGGCCGGAAGCTCCGCAGGTAGTCTTCTGTGACTGCGCTGGGAGGCACCACATGGTGGACAGGCCGTGGGAGGCTGCAGAGTGGAAGGAAAGAGGGAAAGAAGTGGAGGACGTTGTTTTTCCTGAGCCTGTGCTTCCATTGGGGCCTGGAGACCTTTGGTCAGGGTATCTAGTCTCCCCAGCCACACATCAGTGCCCAGCCCACACTGACGGAGGCAAAAGAGGAGGGAAACAGTGGACTCCATATGGGGAAAGGAGCCACACTGGCAGGCACCACACTTTTCAAGCTCCCTGCTTAGCATTAAAGTGCTCACATGTTCAGAGTGCTCTCCATTTTGCCTTCAGAACAAGATCTATTCAGGAGTCTGAGCAGTCAAAGCTGCTGCACTCTCATTTTAAAGCAGTTGTTTTTGGGTGGGGGTGGGACACACACATCCAATCATGTACATACCTGACACACACAGCACTTCCTCACTTTGTGAATCATATTCCTTTGCAGGTTTTTTCTGGCCAAATTCCATTTTTGGAAATGGGAGGGACAAGTAGCGTGGCTATCCGTCTCAAGCAGGACTCTCCCCCCCCCCATTACATAGAATCATTGAGTTGGGAGGGACCCTGAGTATCTAATCCAACCCCCTGCAATGCAGGAATATACAGCTGTCCCATATGGGGATCGAGCCTGCAACCTTGGTGTTATCAGCACCATGCTCTAAGCAGCTATCAGAGACTTACATGTACACACAATGCTATGCTAGTGTCCTGGTTCCCATCTGTAGACTCAGTTCTTGGACTCTCAGCTCAATTATTATTATAGGCTTTATTCCAGAACTCACTACAAAGCCCCAACATAGATCAGGTTACAAGCTATACAGTTCAGAAGTCATATCAGAACTCTAGAATACCTGGCTGAACTCCCCTTTTGAAGAGCAGGACAGGCACAGTCATTCACACAGTTGCCTCCCCGGCCCACAAGGCTGAGCAGGCTGGGTCTGTTCACATTGCTGCAGCCATTACAGATCCTTGGCAAGAGAGGTGGAGCTGGCACACCCTGGGTGGGGAGTGCTTCACTGACAGGAGGTAGTGCCCGAGTCAAGCAGCTCTACCATGATGGTTGGGGCATCTGATGTCACTGAGAGGGGACTCTCCCCTGACAACCCGCTCAGACCCTCCCCAACATCTCCCATGATTGCTTGGTCTCTCCCCAGGATCTAATTTTGCACTCCTGACCCCTTTCTCCCCTGACCAACACTACCAAGACATCTTCATGGGCTCATGATAGCTGTTGTTACTGACAAAGGACTTTTGCAAATACTGCAGTCAGGAAGACCTCTAGAGGCAACCCAAGCCTGCAAGTAAGGCAGAGGCTGGTCCCCAAGACACTGTCACTTTGGAGAAGAAGGGTCTGTCCTTCTAGTGCAGCCTTGGCCAACCTGGTGCCCTCCAGAGGTTTTGGACTACCATTCCCATCAGCCCTAGCCAGCAGGCACTTACTTGAGAGGAGGGAAACGAGAGTCCTGGACGATGGAGTTCGGAGGGATCCCAAAGGAATAAGGCGTCCCCAGCAAGTGAGAAGGGACTGTTGGGCCACTGGCTTTCTCCTGGGGTAACGGGGCCTCAGTCATCAGGCGGTCCCTGTTGCTGCTACTGTTTCCACCGCTGCTTCGTGACCCGGCTTCTTGCTATGTGGAGAAAAAGGAAGACATGATCAACTACACACCTGCAGTCCACCCTGGGCAGGGGGAATGGATGGGATGCAAACAGCACAGACCCAAAGGTCAGCACCACCAAAGAAACATCTGGGGAGGTTCTGTGGAACATCTTATGTTTTTGGACTCCAGTCAATGCAGCCGGTAGTCAGGGATAATAGGTCCAGCAGTGCCCAGATGGTGACAAATCCCCCACTCATCAGATTCCCATTAATTAATGAAGACTGCACTTCTGTTTGCAGGTCTCATGTCAGGAGCAGCCGTGTTCCTGCAAGGCACATGTGGTGGACAGGAGTCCTGGTGTGATTGACAGAAGTGCTGCTGCAAACCCAAAATGCACAGACGTCTTATTTTAAATGCAAAGCACTTTATGAGGCTGATCCTCATCCCATTGCTGCCATCATTCCAATTTGACGGACTGAGGACCAATGCTGAGAAACAGCAGCTGGTCTGAGGTCACACAAGCAGCCTGTGGTCCAGGTGGGATCTCAACTCTGATTAAAAACAATTGGAAAGTGCAAATATTAATGGTTAGTTGAATACAATGGGACTCACTTTCATGAAACATGCATAGGATTGTGCTGTCAAGTGTGTTTGCATGTCTTTGTATGCCCAGGGGTGGGCAGGGGCGGTTCATTTGTATAGAATCTAATTTGTATGCAGAAGGTCTTCAATCCAATCCCCAGCATCTCCGGGTATCGTTAGAAAAGACGCCTGCCTGGAAACCCCGAAGAGCCACTGCTAGTAGACAATACTGACTTTGTTAGAACAATGGCTTAACTCATCAAAAGGTAGCTTCCTATATTCTTATGAATGGGATGGATGTCAATTGTTAACACACTGTAACACAGAATATGGTACAAATTTGAACTAAGAAGTGATTACGGAAAAGGCTTTAGCTCAGTGGTTAGAGTGGTGAGTGAGTCTTTGTCATCTCCAGGATGTCCCTCAGTCCGGAACCTTGGAGAGCCTCTGCAAATCAGTGGAAGCAATACTGAGCTAGATGGATCAATGGTCTTGACTAGGTATAAAGCAGCTTCCTATGAACCTCTCTCTCGCTATTTATCATAACAGATGGGAGCAGGGAAAAGGAGGCCTTTTCCATGTAATGGAGTATTGTTGACAATGCAGGCTTTAGATTCGGGTTACAGAAGCATAGAAGCAAGGAGTTCCATGCGTAAAAATGGACTTACACCATGAAATGACAGTGTACCCATTATTATCAACTATAACATAAGAACAGCAGAAGAGCTCTGCTGGATCAGGCCAATGGCTCATCTTGTCCAGCATCCTGTTCTCACAGTGGCCAACCAGATGTCTCTGGTAAGCCCACAAGCTGCACATGAGTGCAACAGCACTCTGCCCACTTGCGACTCCCAGCGACTGGCACCCAGAGGCATAATGTCTCTGACAATAGAACATTATGCTCCTAAATCCATTAATTTGGAGGCAAGTCCCATTTGATAGCAACAAAGCCAAGGATGTGTGCTTGGAAGGTTGGGCCCTCTTCATTTTCATAGCCTCAGATGGAGGCAGCCAAAAATTGCTTCGCAAGTGCTCCACAGCATGGTTGTAACATCTGCTGTGGAGATGGTCTTGAATTCGTTTGTAAAACGGGGAGTTTTCTACAACTTTCACAACTATGGACTGCATTTGATCCATAAGTTTTAGAAAGCGTAGAATTTGGAAGTTTTACTTGCCCTACAAGTCCTGGGCAGAGGGTTGTATCCAATTAAGTTCTAATCAAAGTACACCCACCAAAATGGATGCAGCTAAGTTATCCATGTTTATTGATCTCAGTGGCTCTATTCAGAGAAGAACATTGGATATAACACAATATCTATGTTTTTCAAAAGAATCACTCTAAAACTATACAGCAGAGTTACTGTATTACCGTATTTACTTGAGTCTAATGTGCAAGTTAATCTAATGTGCACCTCAGTTTTCAGAACCTTGAAACGTAATTTGGCTGAAAAAGGTGAGTATTACATTTGAGTAAAATACGGTAGTTTTCCTTTTGATAATGCTGGCATTTCTATGCTGGATTCTAATATGAGCCTGAGCTGCTGAATTCCAAACTGTGGCTTTTTGATCAGTATGTGCTAAATCTTAAATGACAGAAAAGAACTGTATGCCAGAATATCATCCCAAAATTCATCATGTGAAATTGCAACACAAAACTCCCTTGATTCTCCAGGTTAGCAGGCTTGCATCCTCCCCACCCCCACACCCCGGAAGCAAATAACATGGAAATGAGCACTAAACTTCCACTAGATTCCACTCATTTTCTAGGATTACATTCTGTGAAAGATCGCATAAAACGTGGAAATTATCAGGTAATGAAACATCAGGAAAATGGAATGAAGTGCTATCTGAATGTAGCTGAAGTCGCATTTCAAAATGTGAACATTGCAAAATGTTTGGAGTTTGAATTCAGAAATGTTGCCAAAATGTGTGCAAAACTGTCGTTTCATTTCTATTACTGCTCTTCTCTTTATTCCACCTTATCTGAAAAAAAAATGGGACTAATCCTGACTACCTTCCAGTCTGCTCTATGTTGATGTCAGGGACTCTATGGCTTCTGCTCCATGGACTAGATATGCCCAGTCAAGTTTCCATGTTTAGAGGCAATATGCCAGTAAGTGGGGAACAGACAATGAGGGAAGGCTCTGGCCTTTACACTCTGCATGCAGAGGCAATGGAACGATCACTGCTGGAAGCAGGAGACTGGGGCCCATGTCTGGGCCAGCAGGGCTCTCCTGATGGGTGCTATTTAGGGGCCAGACTCTGCAATGAGCAGAGATGCAAGTTCAATACTGAGAGCGGCTGCCCTCTATTTGGATCAGCTGCAGTTTCTCCCCCTGTCTTCTCCCCTGAAAGAGAGACTTTACGCCAGACCAGCCATTCCTGGAGTGAGGCTGGCATCAGCCAGGGTGGCAGCTGCTGCACATGCCATGCTGGATAGCCTGGCAACAGTGATGCGTGTACAAAGAGTAACAGAGGGCATGTGGGATCTGGCACTGCCACTAGGGCAGAGCAGGCTGGTCTGTGACCAGTCGTTCCCTGAAGTGGCCAGCCCTGGCATCAGCTGTGCAGGCAGCTGCTAGCCTTTTGCTATCGCAGCTATGCTGGCAACACCAAGGAGAAAGAAAAGAGGGGAAGAGAGAAAAACAGCATCTGGTTTGGGACTGTCATGGCGGTCCCTACTCCCAGAAAAGTCAGGCTCAAGGCAGGCCAGACGCTCTCTGGGCAATCACCAGTGACTGGGTGGAGAACAAAAATGAAGTGTTGGCCAGAAGGTTCCTCAACCTGGCACCTTGCAGATGTTTTGGACTACAACTCCCCCCAGACCTCAGCTAACCACAGATTGGGGAAGTAGAGCAGTTTGCTGGGGAAGGGCCGTTGCTCTCCAGGTTCAATCCTCAGCATCTTGAGGCAGAACTGGGGACATTCAGAGTCTTGAAGTCCTGGAGAGTTGCTGTCAGTCAGTGTAAGCAATACTGAGGTCTCCCCTAGTCCTACCTGGAGATGCCACACATTAAACCTTGGATTTTATGCACGCAAAGCAGATGTTCTACTGCAAAGCTTTGGTAAGAGCAGTATAGGGAACACAAGAAGCTGCCTTATAATACCTAGTCAGCTCCTTGGTTCATCGAGCTCAGCACTGTCTACAGTGATTGACAGTGGCTCTCCAGGATTTTAGGCAGAGTTCCAGGGTTACTGTCTTTTAAAAGCAGATTATGCAATGACACAAATTCGCTGACTGATACTCCACAGTAAAAAAAGGGGAAAGCGAAACAAACATTAAGTGTGCTTTGCTCCTTCCTTCCACCCCGCATCAGTGGTGGTTTCTCCATAGGGGTCAGTAGTTGTTATCTACTATACAACAAAAACAATTCACTTATGAACCTAGCTTCATTCAGATACTAAACTCAGAGATGCAGACAGAGAGTGAGAGTGAGAGACAGTACTTAAGGGCATGCAGTGTTACCTGCCTGAAGATGAAGGTGAGGAGGAAAGTGTTCCTCGAAGATGCTTTAATATGGTTTGGGCAGTTTGTTTCAGTTATAGAAACTGCATATTCTACCCTTAATTTATTTATATGCTGTTTGATACTGCCTGTCATTTAACTGCTTAACTGCTTAACACATGCCTAACTTGTCTAATTCCCCCCCCCCCTTACTGGATTTTGAACTGCACTTATCTTCTTCCAATTCCTCATTTTTTGTCTAACTGCATACTAAACAAAAACGAAAACCTGCCAGGCTCCTATCTGAGTCCTATTTGAAGATGCCAAGGATAGAACCTGGGACCACTGAGCTATGGCCCTTCCTTTGAAGATGCCAGGGCCAAATCCAGACTCAGCTGTCTCTAGCCATGATGCCTGCATGTTCCTTCTCTGTTACAAAATCCCACTTGGAGTTCAAGCTTCTCTTCCTGGTCAACAAGATCCTGTAAGACAAGCAAGTGATGAAAATGTCCAACACCTGAAAGCAAGTGGCATGTTCAACGTGCCACCTGGCCACAGGAAGAAGGAAATTCGGGTTCACTTGCTCCTTGTTGCCATCCCAGGCAGTACAGAATAAAGTATTAGCCACCTAAAGGGCCTCTTTAGCAGACAGGACTCAGTGGATGGGATCCTTTGTGCTTAACATTCAGAAGGAAACACATTTGGAAAACCATTTCCCCTCCTGAGAACCTGCCCCTTTTAAGGCCAGGCGGCTGTACGCTGACCTTAAGCCAGGCCACACACTGGCAATGCGAAATATTAAAATATCAGCACTGGGAGCTTTTGCTGAACCCAAAAGTCAATTGGGTCCATTTAATGTGTACTCTGCTTGGCAGAGAGCCAAGCAGCCCTTGAAAGCTCTCCCTGGCCCCTTTAAAAGGATAAAAACCTCCTAATGGTTTTGATGGAGCTGTGGGGAGGCAGGTTCTGCTCCGAAACACCCTGGATGGGTGCCCAGGCAGAAAAACAAGACAAAAGAAGTTCATGGATGTCAAAAGGAGTCATAATCTGCAGACCCACCCTCCCTTTCCCCAATTATTGCCCTTCTTTCTCACTCCTTTTAAATAGTCAGTCAGTGATGAACGAGAACAGAATAAGGCGGGATAGTGGACAGAATGCCAGGCTTGCAGACGAGGCATCATATCAAGTACAATATGGAGGAAAGACTTTTCTTGCAAGTTGCTTCAGAATAAAAGGGGGGAAACACCCAGTGTTTGTTGTGTGTGCCTTTCTTTTGGGGCAGAAGCAGCCCATAGGACACTGCCAGTCCCATGTTAACTCTGCAAGTCTTCAGCTCTCCCCTCCCCAATCGCAAGGAAGAGGGAAATACATTCTTGAGATGCTTGTTGGCTTGCAAGTTGCTTCAGAGTAAAAGAAAACAACAACCACCACCCTGCTCTGCTGTTTGAACCTCTTCCTCCACCTCCTTATGATGCCCATTTTCTCCTATATGGCTATGCCAAGAGTGGACATTGATGAATGCTCTCTGATGTGGTGGAAGGCACATGAAACATCCTTCCCAATGTTGAAGGTGCGTGCAAAGAGGTTTCTGGCTATCCCAGGAACAAGTGTGCCATTTGAAAGTGTGTTCAGCAAGGCTGGCATTTTCTTCAAATACAAAGGGCATCTCTATTGCCAGAGAATGCCAAAATGCAAGTTTTCCTTGCAAAAAATATAAATTACATTTAATATTTTTTGTTCTGTAAAACTGTATCCATTCTTTCTGGTTTGGCCTGGTTTAGAAAAGAAAAGTAACAAACAATCAAGTAACTGGTGTTTTGCGATGTACCATATTTTTCGCTCCATAGGGCGCACCAGACCATAGGGCACACCTAGTTTTTAGGGGGGGAAATAAAGGGGGGGAAATTATTTCCCCTTCATTTTTGGAGGGGGAAAAGTGTGTCCTATAGAGCGAAAAATACGGTATATATTCAACTAAGACTGAATAGTGAATTATATTTGAATATCTAAAAGTGTGACACTTTTTTCTTGTTTAATAATGCAATTAAATTTTTTTTGGGGGGGAACCTTTGATACCTATGCTACTAATTACTTCTACAGCTTTAATTTTAGAGAGAATGTGTTATCATTGGTACAGTAGTACTATGCATAACAGTTGTAACAATATGTTAAGTAAAATTATTGTCAGTTTTAGAGTTAGACCCATAAGTTGTAGCAGTTGCCAGGACATCACCATGTTCACCTCTACATAGCTCCAGCCTTATTTCAGATATCGTGATACATCGAAATATTGCAATGTTTAATCAGTGATATATCACCATGTTGAAAACCAGATATCACCCAGCCCTACCTCTCAGCTTAGTGGAAGGAGGCTGGGAAACAGTGGAGTTCTGCTTTGAATTTGAACAGGGTTTGAAGAGGAGTTTTTGAGCTGGACTAAGAGCAGCCTGGAGGCCTGCAAAGACCCACACCGTAGCTTTGACAGACCTGATGCAGGATCAGGGGAAGGTGTTTCTGTCTGGTAAGCCCCACAACACAGGAACATAGGAATCTGCCTTATCCACTGTCAGACCATTGGATCCATCCAGCTCAGTACTGTCTACACTGACTGGCAGCAGCTCTCCTAGGTTTAAAGCAGGGCTCTCTCCCAGCCCTACCTGGAGCCTTTGGCATGACGTTAAGATCTACAAATGCAAAATTCAGACACTTCTGTTAAATGCAAGGCTCAGCTTACAGGGACCAGTGAGCAACAAGCAGCCATTAAGAGAGCGAGCCGATGCATGTCCAGTAGGAAGCTACCTTGTATTGAGTTCTATCATTAGTCCATCCAGCTCAGTACTGTCTAACATGACTGGCAGCATGGTTACAGGCAGGGGTCTCTTCCACCACTACCTGGAGACACCAGGGATTGAACTCAGGACTTTCTGCATGCAAAACAGATGCTCTACCACTGAGCCACAGACCTTTCCCAGTAGTACCAAATAGTGCCAGGCAGCAGGCCTCTTCCGGTCTCTCATCCAAAGGAAGCAAAGCCCTGTAGTGCTCCACAGGCCTTACAGGGTCCTAAGGAGCACTTAGCCATATCGCTATGCCACACTTGCCCCCCTCAATCTCCTTATGCACAACAGGGGTTTCTACAAGCCTGGAACCTGAAGCTGGAAGCTCCATTTTACACTCCCTAAGGCAGACCACACGCCTTTGCATCACCACAGAGTGTGACACCTTGAAGCATGTGCCCCAGATGAGGATTAAGCAGCTCCTCGCCAGGTGCCATCGGGAGAACTGCCTCTATCAGTCAAGTGTATTTACTAAATACGACCACAACAAACACTCCTGCAAACAGCTGAGAGCTCCTCAAGACTTTCATAATCTCTTCAGAAGATACATCGGCCATAATTAATTCAAAGAGATGGGCTCGCTGATTGGAATTTTTAATGAGCAGGAACATCTGCTCACTCTCTGAACGCAGCGCACGCCTGGAGCGCCACACACCCGGCCCTCTTCGCCAGTCAGTCAGTCAGCCAGCCAGCCAGCCAACCCTGACCTTCTCCAGAGGGCGCATCCAGGAGACAATGATCCGGATGCACCAGGGCGGCGGGGGGGGGGGGGGCAAGGAACTGACCAACAAACATGGGCAAAAATCAAGAACCTTGGAAGATGGAGCACAACCCCTAGACCTCATCTTGTCGAGAAAAAAGTGTTCAGTGGAGGGGGCTTGCTGCAAACATAGGAAAAGGAGGGTGACCTTGTTTGCTTTGCAAAGGGATTGTTTTGCATAGGCAGAGCAATTTCTCGCATGTGGTGCCTGCAGCTGCAGGTCCATTTAGAGCAGGCCTAGCTGTGATGAGGAAGGAGAGTGGCAGAAGGGAAGGAGGGTCTGGCTTTTCTCTTCTGCCTTGGAGGATTTACTGGCTGCTTTGTTCCCCCAGAGCCATTAATCACCCCGGGAGGATACAGACACCTATGGAGCCTGAAACAGCACAGCAAATATAAATCCACCAGCCTTTTGATAGCAGCCATAAAATAAACAGGTTAGTCAAGCATTTCATTGGAGGCAGGAAACAAACCCAGGCCCCTTGCAGAAAGCAGCATCAGCAAACCGCACCAGTCACATGCCTTTGAATAAAGACAACAAGGCGGGAGGGGTAGGGTAGGGTCTCCTGATGAAAACAATGGGCAGGAAAATGTGAACCTTGCAAGGGCTCTTTTACCAGGAAGGTAAAAGTAGCAATCCTTAGGGCAGAAGTAGAGAGCCTTTGGTCTTCCAGATGTTGCCAAAGTGAAATTCCCATGAGCCCTAGGCAAGCATGGCCAATAGCCAGCGATGATGGCAGTTGCAGGTCAGCAACATCAGGAGGGCCTGAGGTCCCCTACACCTTTCTTAAGGCCAAACAGGTCCTGTTGAGCCACACAATTTGGCACAATGGGGAAGTTGTTGCCTTGCTCACAACTCTGGCATTGGCTTAATCCACTTCAGTGTCTTTGTGGAGAGACTTCAAAGGTAGAGCAAGCTGGAATCTGAATATACAGCACAACACAACCTGAGAGGCAATGTAGTGTAGTAGTTACAGTGCTGGACTAACACCTAGGAAGATCAGGGTTCAAATCCCCACTGAGCCATGAAGCTCACTGGGAGACCTTGGGTCTGGCACCTTGACCTCCTTAGAGGAAAAGTGAGATATAAATGCGAAAACAAATTCATATGCCTTGAATTCTGCCCAAATCTATATAACTGATGTTCTTAACTAGATAACCTGGCTACACTGGTTGCCCTGACTAAGATAATGGTTGTATGAAGGACTTCCTCAGTTATATTTTGCAGACTTCATGGCTCTAGTAGAGCAGTAGTGAGGAACTTGTAGCCCTCCATATGTCACTGAACTTCTACTCCCATCATCTCTCCCACTGGCCTTCCTGGTTGTTAGGAGTTAGGAGTCAGACAACTGCTGAAGAACCCTCGATTCCCCTTGACTGCAGTGCTGCCACTGGGTGCTTACTCATGGCAAGGCCTTTTCAGTGATGGTTCCCCAATTGTGGAATGCCCTCCCTAGTGAAGTACGCATGTTTCCATCATTATCAACTTTCAGGAAAAATGTGAAAACATTCCTGTTTACCCAGGCATTTGGTGGCTGAAAGATACTGTTCTGGGCAACCCTGTGATCATTGGATGGAGGAATGCTTTTCAATGTAACTGCTTTTATAAAACGTTTTTAACTGAAACTAATCGTAGATGTTTTTAATTGTAATTGTTTTTGGGAATGTTTTAGCATTATTTTTGTTTTTAAATTGTGAATCTGTTGGCAGTCCTGGGATCCCTGGGGAGGAAGGATACAAATTCAATAAACAAAAAATACCAAGTCAGGCTTCTTCCAGCTGCTGCCACTGAAGATAAAACTACACTCCATCGGGAGGGCTGCTGGCCTCAGCCAGCAATAAAAGAAAAGGGGGGGAGCCATTTAAATCCTTAGAACTGGATTGCCCAGTGGCATAACTGGCAAAGGCGGCACCTGCTCAAGAAAGGTGGACAGCGGGCTCTGAGTAGGCTGCAAAAGCACTGCCTGAACCATACTTCATTTCCAGCAGTGTCTTGATACGCAGCTGCAAGGATGAAAGGGGAAAAGGCATTGAAATGGCGGGGAGGGAGAAAATGGGGAGATCAGTCATTCGCTGGTGATTAGTGTGCAATCTCTGCCAGGGAGACCACGGGACATGCCCTATTAGCTTTAAAATAGACAATTCTTCATTCCTTTCAAAAGACTCTGTATTATCTTTGAAAAACCGCTAACCTCTGATGGATGGGCGCCAGCAGCAAGCCGCCACTTTGATTTTAGCATTTCAGAGCGCCAAGTGCCTCATCTCTCTCTCTGCTCTCTCCCCCCCGCCCCCACATCTTATTTTACTAAGTTACTGTGCTCCCCATCCACCAGACCAAAAAAAAAAAAAAAAGTATTAAAGCTTCAATCAAACCTCTGTACTAGGATGGATGGGCTGGATCATCTGTTGAGTCAGCCCTGGCTCTCTCTACCCAGAGCGCTCCCTGGTGGCATTAGAGCTTCATTAGCAGTAAATTGTTGCAGCAGGGATATTATTGCAGTCTCTCAAGGGCTGCCGAATATTCTAGAGAATAGGGAGGAGTGGGGCAAAGATAGCCTGCAGTGGAAACCTCAAGAACTGACTGCTGAGATGCGCTCTAAGTGAGGCTGCCCTTGATATCTGACTGGAAGCTGCAGATGGTGCAAAACGTTGCAGTAAGGTTGCTACCGAGTGCAGCAGCCTATTGCAGGAATGTGACACCACTCTTAAAATAGCTGCGTGGGTTTGCTGATCTGCTACCAGGCTGGGTTTAAGCACTAAATTATAAAGTCCAAAAGAACTTGGCTTACCTGAAGGAATGCCCTTCCCTCCAAACAGACCTGCCCAGTCACCAAAGTGTTCTAATAAGGCCCACCTAGCTGTGTCATGGCCTGCTGAGGCCCAGCTTGCCGCAGCCAAGGGAAAGGCCTTTTCAGTCAATAGAAGAACCTCCCCTCTGAAATGAGGCAGGTGCTGATTCAGCTTAGTTTCCAGCACTTGCTAAACCCCTGTTTGTTCTACCTGGTGTTTGGTGGCCATGAATACGAGTTTATTGTGATTCACCCTGACTCTATATTTGCTGCTGTATTAATTTTTACTGAGTTATTGTTGGTTGTTTTTTACACTGTGGTTCTATTGATGTGAACTACTTTAAGATTTCTTATGAAAGGCAGTAGAACAAATATTTTAATTAAGTAAATTAAGACTGGGGTTAGGCCTGCCGGTGAGGATGAAAGCCAATGTGAGCTACTGACAGCTGGTTTGTGGATAGATCACTGGTCGTCCAGCTCAGCATCCTTTACACTGACTGGGAGTGGCTCTCCAGGTTTCAGACTGGGGCCTCTCCTAGCTTTACCTGCAGATGCTAGGGACTGAGCCTGAAACCAGAAGGAGCAAAGCAGATGCTCTACCAACCCTTCCCTCAAGGCACAGGAACACAGGAAACTGCTTTATAGTGAGTCAGACCACTAGTGAGGGGAGAGACTCCATCAGGCAAGGCCTCCTTCCACCTGCCTTGCCCCACCCTCTGCTTCTCAATGTGTATTGTATTGTTTTATGTACTGAGGCTTGCCGTTTTACTGATTATAGTTTAGATATTATTGTAACTGTTGAGTGGATTTCTGTTTAACTTTTATATGTTTATATTATTTTATACTATTCTAATGATTGTTGAATGTTACTTTTTTGATATAGGTTGCCTATTTCAAGTTATGTTTTATTATCATATTTTTGTATTGCATTAGATTGTTATAAGATGTACAATCTTTGTTTCTTCAGCTTGTAAACTGCCTTGAGTATTGTAAGATAGAAAGGCGGTATACAAATTAAAAATGAAATCAAATGAAAATGGTCCATCTAGCTCAGTATTGTCAACACTGACTGGTAGCCTATTGAAGGCTTCAGACAGAGGTCTTTCCCAGCCCTACCTAGAGATGCTGTGGATTGAACCTGGAGCCTTCTGTGATGCTCTGCCACTGAGCCGCAGCACTTCCTTCCTTGAGTACTTTCTCTGCTGATGTATCAAAGCCCACTGAGCTTGCAAGACATGTCCATAACTACAACGTCATCTCCATACACCACACAGAGATGCAGAGCGATAAACTACACTTGGTTAACCTAATCTGCTTTGTTTTTCAAAGCTCAATAATGAGAAGGTGGGAGAAGGAGCTGATCACAACCAAAACAAGCACGGCTGTGTTGAGCAGGCCTGAGCAAGCTGCCTCTTCTTTTCATCACGATCAGACCTCAGGGCGTGTTTGTGTGTGTGTTTTCCTTCGCTAGGGCATCATCTGCACTTCTTCGAAGCACCTGGGGTCCTGCTTTCTCTTCCCCTCCCTCAGCCTTTCCTCTTTGTGGTTTAATTAGTATTTCCAAGAGCTGTGATCCCGCTGGGAAGCCTGGGTAAAATACAAGGGGAGGAGAACCCTAACAATGATTCTTAATTAGCAAACGCTTCGGCTCCCTGCTGCCCGTGGTGTCTGCAAGGAAGGGAGAGAGGATGCATGAAAAAAGGGCGGCAGGGTGGGCTGGGCAACTCTGGAGGAAGAGGGCCTTGTGTGCAGAGATTTACAGGCAGCATTTTGCCTGCTTCCTGACATCTCTGAGCATGCTTGGTGCCTGACCCAGACACTAGCATAGATGATGCTATTTACCCCCAGCCGGAGGACATTTGCTCTGGATGCAACATGCTACTTTTCAACACTAGATGTTCGATAAGCAGGCCTTGCCCTTCAATGGAATCAATCAGCTCTTGTGTCTCAAAAATAAGAATCAGGAGGGGTTTGTGCGAAATTAAGTCCCAAGCCACATTCAGTCTGCTCTGCATTTTGACAGCTGTTGCAAGGGAAGGTGCACACCGACAGCAGAGATTGACGCAGTGCCGGTTTTGGTGGAGCTGAATCTGCTCAGTTGCAATGCCTTCTCCTTGTAACCTATGCCCATTGTGTCAATGTACAAATGCTGTTTTAGCCATTTCAATGCACCAGAATGAGGTGACTGAAGGAACTAGGGACAGAGAAGCTGCCTTCTACTGAGTCAGTCCATTGGTCCATCTAGCTCAGTGTTGTCTACGATGACTGGTAGTGGCTCTCCAAGGTTTCAGGCAGGGAGTCTTTCCCAACCCTACCTGGAGATACCAGGGATTGAAGCTGGGACCTTCTGCATGCAAACAGGTGCTCTGCCACTGCACCACTGCTCATTTGAGCACATCTCCCCATCGGTTGCATGTATGACCAGGTCTTGGTCATGCTGTGTAAGGTGCTGAGGCTTGAAGGCTTCAGTGTTTCATCTTCTGCATCACCAGTGCACTTCTGGGCCTTCAAGCAGCCAGGCAGCCTAGGCTCAATTGGGCCAACAGTATTCCAGGCTGTTGTTCCTGTGGTGAAACCCCATAGCATGAAGGTGGGTCTACTGAGGCACCCAAAAGGAGAGTCACAAAGACTGCTTTGCCCGATTCCCTACTTCCACCACATCCACAACTGTACCTCCTGCCACTGGTCCACATGATCATCAACCCATGCCAGGCCTGTCACAAGTTAGGCCCCTGATATGACATGTTGCTCTTTAGGAATAGAATGTCCACTGAATATCACTCATCCCATGACTAGAAGGCTTGCTTTGTTTTCTGGCTGCCTTATTTTATTAGGGAAGATGGATTTCCCTCAGATCTGCCTGTAGTCTCCTACTCCTGTGTTTCAATCCCATTCCCCCTTCCCAAAGTCCTTCTAGAGAAAACCCCACCCTCCCCAATAGAAGCCGTGTGCATGTACATGTGAAAACATTACCTGTCGCCCATCACTCCTCCAGACGCCATTCACAGTTTTGGTGGGTGCAATGGTCACAACCGGAGGCGTGTTCGGCACATTGTGCCCTCCCGGTGGGACAATCAGGGGCCCCATTGGTCCTCGCTTGGGAGTGCTTGCAGGGGAGCTGTGGTTGGTGGCCGGTGAGGAAACAGGAGAAGACTCGCTGCTTATTGAAGACCCTAAAACAAGAGAGAGAGATGGACAGAAATGAGATGGGAAGTTTCCCCTAGTGGGTAGTTTAATCCCAGGCATTAGAGCAGGCTGGGAGGCTGAACCCTTGCAGGTGCTCCCATTGAATAAGGCTACCTTCACGCGATGCATTTAAAGCACTCTGATATGACTGCAAACAGTCATAGCTTCCCCCAAAGAATCCTGGGAGCTGTTGTTTGTTAAGGGTGCTGAGAGTTGTCCAAAGTCCCCTTACACAGCTACAATTTCCAGAGTGACTTAATAATCAATCCCTCTTCCCAGGAACTGATGATCTGAGAAAGAAATGGGGGCCTCCTAACAGCTCTCAGCACCTGTAACAAACTACAGCTCCCATTAGTCTTGGGGGGGGGGGAGTTTAAAGTGACATCACAGTTCTTTAAATGTATGGTGCAAAAGTCGCCCAAGTTTAACCAAGATTCTGACTCCAAAGAAGACTTTTCCTGAACATTGCTCCTTGTTAACAAGGAAAAGGTTTCCAGTCCGATCCCTGTTGAGGTGGTGGCAGGGAATTCTCTCATGTACATTTGGGCCCATTAATTAATTTCAAAAGCATCCATCTGCCAGAATAGGGATGGGCAACTGCATTGCTGGGACATTCAGATGTCCATACAGAAGTTGGGATGAGGTAGTAGTGCTATTTGGCTGCACCCCCTGACCCCTTACTGATCATCAAGGAGAGTAAAGGTATCATAGTAAAGGCGTGGCTGAGACACAGCATGCAAACCACTAAGAGGGACACAATATTAACCTGGCTGGATCTCTCAGAAACTTTTAAAAACAATTTCCTTTTCCTTATGAGTAGGCACACTTTTTTGCCACACATGGATCAAACTCTGACAACAGTGCAGGGTGGTGGTTTCTAGTGGTAATTTGATAGTTAGTTGGCCCTTGGGAAATTTGATAGTTAGTTGGCCCTTGGGAACATACGAAACCGCCTTAAACCAAGTCAAACCACTGGTCCATCTAGCTCAGTGTATTGCCTACACTGACTGGCAGCAACTCTCCTGAGTTTCAGCCAGGGAATCTTTCCCAGGCCTGGAGATGCTGGGGATTAAACCTGAGACCTTCTGCAAGCAAAGCAGATGCTCTACGGCTAAGCCACATTTGCTTATGGATTTCTGAGTGACAAGATCCTACCTTTCTCAGCTCAGAAGGCCAGTTTCCTCCTCTACACCTTATTAATAAGGCACTTAATATGGTGGCAGGCACCGTACAGCTATGATGAATATTCAGATACACACAGGCACATCTGTTTCTACCTCCTCATCCACAAATCAAGTGTTCTTGCTCAGAAGCCTTCAAACATTCACATTTAGCAATTGGCAAGACAAAATGGCTTACACTTGGGTTACATGGGAGGGCTCTTGTGACACATAAAAAGGGACCCAAACTACCCATTCAGTTGCTAGAAGAAACCCAGAAGCATAAAGCCAGCCCAGGGGAAAGCAAAAGCAGCAAGGCAATTACTTTAGAAAAAAGGCTGGTGGTACAGAGACGTTACTCTAAAGCTGCAGTAGTGGAAGTCCTGGGCTTGAATACCACCCTGCATGGCTACATCTATCAACACACAAAACCTGGGGCATCACAATTAGAGGCGGTGACTGCTTTCTTTCAAGAAAAATTAGCAAAACCATCCTAAGCCAAGACTGCAAAAGCAGCCATGACCAAGATGCTGTGCTCAAAGAGACGGCCATTTGGGTAAATAGAACAACTCTCTCTCTCTTTCAACCCTTGGGCAAGGTTTTGATGCAATTTGCATAATACATCTGTATTTTAAATTATACCCAGCCTAGGGAAGCTGCTGGTATTTGCAAGTAGGGGGGGGGGGGAGAGACTCACAGAAACAGAATTAAGAGCACAATGCATATAGACAAGGGTGGCTATAGAAGAAATACAAATAGGATGCTAACTAGGGCATCCTTGCTAGATTTTGCCCTGTGCCTCAATGCAAACAGGTTGCATGAAAAACATTCACACAAGGGGAAAGTTTGTGTAAACACAAACATGGGGCATTCAAATAAGCTAACAGCCATTCCGAGTTAAAGAAAAACAATTTCCTTATGGTGGAACAGGGTTGGCAAATGGATCATGTGTCAATTTTATATTGTTTGGTTTAAAATACAAATAAAAATCATGCCTCTCTAAGCAAACTCTAATGACTTTGAGCCTTTCAGGACATACCAAGATGCAGTTGGGACATCACACTCACATCATACATTTAAAGCACTCTCATACCATTTTAAACAGTCATGGCTTTCCCCCAAAGCATTCTGGGAGCTGTAGTTTGTTAAGGGTGGTGGGAGTTGTTAGAAAACCCTTATTATCACAAAGCTACAACTTGCAGAGTTCCCTGTGAAGATGGAAAGTCTGTTAAACCATTCTGCGAGCTGGAAAGCTCCCAGAATTATTTGAGGGAAGCCATGATGGATTAAAGTAGCATCATAGTTCTTTAAATGCATGTTGTGAATGTGGCCACAGTGAATCAGTTGAACTAACAGTCCACTATGTAAACAGATGAATTATTAAGTTGCATTGACTATGGCAAGAGTGAGCTGAAATGGGCTGCAGGGCCTAGTATAACAGCACACGCATGGGAGCCTAGGAATCAGAGAGGTAGATCCTTGATTTTATTGGCCCCAACCAATTCAGCTTAAGGATGCTGCAAATCCTTCCTGCTTTACTGAATTCTAAGGAGTACTCAAGAGCACAAAAAGGAGTCAGAATACTAAGACATCCTTTCCAGCCTGGGCCAAAAAGGTACCCACAGGAACCACGCACAATGAAGTGAACAATGAACATGTTGCACTGTTGACGCATATGGCACTTGACAGAGTTTCATAAGGGGAAAAAAAAAGTCAATTTGACACTATTTTGCCAACACTATCAGCCTAACTGAAAACATAAAAATCAACAGGCAAGAGCTTATTTTGCCTTCATGTACTCTAAAAATTAATGTGTATATACTGTATATTTTTAAATGAACTATTCGGTCAGACTCAAAAGCCTGCAACATCTTTAGTCTTTCTTCCCAATGCCATGTCTCCTACTTCCATCGGAAACATAACCACTTGGAGCAAGCTTGCAGCAGAAGGAGAAAGCAGAAAGCCGACCCAAGGAAGGGGCAGGTTTGCCGCGTTGCCAGCTCCCGGGCATTATTAATTATTCCTGGGCGACTGCGCCACACTTTCATTCTGGAGAGTGGTGGCACGGATGGTGCAGATGACAAAGGAAGCCGCCAGTATGGATTTGACACCTACTGAAGTCTATCTTGTCAGCGCTGAGGCCGACAACAATTAGCAGCCTTAATCCCCTCTGAGCTGGGAAGCCATTACTCACCACTGAAAGCCTTATCAATCAATACCATCACAAAGAGCCCGGCAATTAATGAAGCTAAAGTCTTACTTCAGAACCCTTAATTCTCACTGTGTGGCTTTAAAATGGGAGGGTTTGTGATCGTTATAATTAACTGGCGGTATTCAGCCAGGAGTTAGTCAATGAAACTAATCTGGCTTGGAGATGACAAGAGGCGCAGTGTGGCAGTGTCACCTTTGTTGTCTGACCTCCTGATTCCCACTCAGTGATAGCAGATTAGCAGGAAAGGCTGACAGGCAAAGGTAATTAACAGCTGAGACCCTGAAGAAGAAGTAAAGGCAGAGGATGTGTGGGGAAAGGGGGGTGGAGAGGAGAAAAGGCCCCGCAAGGATCCAAACCCACTGAAGCTGACGATCAGCAGATGAGCCTGCCTGGATTTGCTTTGTAGCTTCTTCTGCTCGCTCAGTTGGAAAGGGACCTATGCCTTGATCAAAATGGAAGGAAATGATTCCTGGATGACAGCAGAAAATGGGCTCAGGGGGTGCCTGGCAGCTTAGGCACTGCAAACAGTTCTAGCCTAACAGAGCAATTCATTTGTGAAGAAAGAGCCTTGGGCTCAGAAAAGACTGGATGCTGTGCCCTCAGACCTAAAACACCTCCTTTCAAAATCCTGTATGTCTGTGGGTGGTTGAGCTCACTTCTGGGGAAAGGATTTTGCCTGCTTCACCTGCGACAGATATGTTGCCTCTACCCTTAGAGGGAGCTGGGAAACTGAGGTCAGATGCTGGTGCACCCCTGACATTAAAAAAAATCCCTACAAAGCCATATTGTTTCCAGCGGTTGCTGCTTCTTCCGTCCGACATTTCCAGTTTTGAGCTGACCGAGGAGCAAACAAATACAAACACACCCTTGATCCTGTGAAGGAAACAGCTCTTGCGTAACACCTGTTCAAGTTCTGCCACCCCAGAAATAGTCACCACTGCAGATTCTAACTACAATGGGGCCACAAACAGGCCCCACAAAGTGCTGGTCTCTGATTACAACCAGTCACAGCTCTCTGAATCTTCGCAGGCTGGAACTTTAAATTCCCCACTAGCTAGAATTAGCAGGTGATGAGCAAAGTAGTGTAGTTACATCACACTGAGACACACACACTCTCTCTCTCTCCAGATTAATAACTGTTTAGCTCTTATTCATAAAATGGGGACAGAGACTGCATACACTTGTTATTTTTAAAGTACAGTGGTACCCCAGGTTACATATGGTTCAGGTTACAGACTCCGCTAACCCAGAAATAGTACCTCGTGTTAAGAACTTTGCTTCAGGATGAGAACAGAAATTGGGCGGCGGCAGCACAACAGCAGCAGAAGGCCCCATTAGCTAAAGTGGTGCTTCGGGTTAAGAACAGTTTCAGGTTAAGAACGGACCTCCGGAATGAATTAAGTACTTAACCCGAGGTACCACTGTATATTTAAAGCACATCCCCTCACCCCATAAAGAATCTTGGGAACTGTAGTTTTTTAAGGGGGCTAGTAATTGTAGCTCTGTGAGGGGTAAACTACAGCTCCCAGGATTCTTTGGAGGGAATGTGATTTTAATGTGTGGTGTGTACACAGCCACAGACTTGTAGTTTGTGCTACCCCCCCCCCACTCCACCCTATCGCCAAAACCCCTGGCATTAAAGTTCTTGCTTCCCATTTTGCTCAAAACGGTTTCAAACAATTAATAAAACTAAAGCATTTCTGGATATTGCCTCCCCCTCAAAAGGCATCATCTCTTTGGCTTCCTCAACCCACATGCAGGGTGGCATTCTAGCTCCTTGCCCACCCCCCACCTCGTCACCTTATTCTTCCTGGGGGCCAATTTCTTTTTAACACATTCCCTCCAACACTCCCCTCAGCCACCCATCCAGGCACAGCAAAAACTGCTTTGAACTCTGCATCGAATCTGAGAGCTCCAAGAACTCAATTAACATCCATTTGATATCAATAAATATGTTAAGCAGCTTCCTGTTTCTGGAAGGCCCTGGCTGGCATGGACACGCACATGCACACACAAACGGACACGGACACACACACACACACACACACATACACATACACACACACAGAGGCTCTGCCGGCTGGTTCGGATGCTGTGTGGTTTTCTTTCCTTTTGAGATGAAAGAGAATGAAATTGCAAGGAAAAAGCCATGCCACTCTAATCCCCGCTGGATGCGCACCCCTGGTTAGCTCTTGTTTTCTCCCGTCTCAAAGTCATGTTTCATATTGACAAGCAGAGGGGAAAAATATCCCTCGTCAAAAAGGTCGGGTAGTTCTTCCTGCTCTTTGGACCCAGCCTGGGGCCTTGAGGGTATCCTTAGCAAATCTGAAAGCAGCACATCTCAGAGGCAAATATCAGCTTGTGTGGGAGAAAAGCAGGCAGACAGGCACAACACATATCAAAATACCGTTTTCCTCCCTTATTTGCATACATCACATTGGCCTGACCTGTTCTCTTAACATCCACATGGGGTAGTGGTTAGAGTGTTGGATTAGGATCTGGGAGACCAGGGTTCATGGCCATGAAGATCACTGGGTGACCTTGGGCCAGTCCCTGCTTCAGCCTAGTCTACCTCACAGGGTTGTTACGGGGATTAAATCAGGAGGGGGAAAACCATGTATGCCACCTCGAGCTCCTTAAGAGAAAAAGATAGGATACAAGTGCAATCAATCAATCAATTCTCACAAAATGTGAGCAGAAGGTATACAATGTTGCTGTTATTCTACAGACGCCACCATTGGTTTGTTGCATTTTTCCAGGAGCAGAAAGTCAGCCGGTAGGGCCGGGGGTTGGCAGATGATGTTGGCAGTAGAGAAGCGAATTTGTGGCACAAGAGTGCTATTTAGCCATTGCTATTTATTTTGAGATGTATGTGGGTGGGTCATAAAGGTGCACTCTTTTTTGGCAATTACCCAAATGTGTGAGGGCTCTGTAATAGTGTGACAATCTGGAAGCACCTCAACACATTCTGCGGACAACTCCAAACTGCAGACATTGAGTGTCAAGATTTCCCCATCTTTTTATCTTCTCTCTTGCTAACTCCTTGCTCTCTATTCTGCCTAATATCCAGTATGAAGAAGAGTTCCCGAAGACACAAAAGCAAGGGTGTGGGACCTGTGCTGCTCTTCATGTTGCTGGACTCCAAATCCCATCGTCCCTGACAGCTGGGGCAATGCTCGCTGGGGCTGATAGGAGATGGAGTCCAACAACATCTGGGGGGCCACAGGTTTCCCAATCCCTGCTCTAAAGCTCGCTTGCCAAAATATGACATTTTAGTTATAACCTCATTATGGATTTTTGATTTTGCTTCCGTCTTATTACTCTCACATCACAGCAACACCCCAGGAGCAAACGATGTGGTCAAAAAGCACTGGCAACACATTGGTCTTGAGTAAGACTATGCATTTAAAGCACTTCAAACAGTCATCGCGTTTCCCAAAGAATTATGGGAGCTGCTGTTTGTTAAGGGTGCTGAGAGTTATTTCTCTTCACAGAACTACAATTCCCAAAATTACCTGTGAAGAGGGATTGACTGTTAAACCACTTCAGAACTGTAGCTCTGTGAAAGGAATAGGGGGTCTCTTAAAAACTCTGAACATCCTTAACAAGCAATGGCTCCTGGGATTCTTTGGGAGAAGCCATGACTGTTTAAAGTGGTTACAGATAGGTAGCCGTGTTGGTCTGCCATGGTCAGAACTAACTCAGTTGGTCTTTAAGGTGCTACTGGAAGGATTTTTTTTATTTTGTTTTGTTTAAAGTGGTATCACAGTGCCTTAAATGTATGGTGTGGGTGTGGCCTTACTTGGATGCAACCAATTATCCATAGGGAAGGACCCTCAGAGGCCAACCTCTGGATCTTTGCCACATTAAATATCCCCCAAGGTGCTTCATTATGGTGTTTTGCATGCAAAGCAGTCCCACCGCAGTAGTACCTGATGTGGTGGGGAAGAGCTGAGGACTCACCGTCTCATCACTAGCACCACTGCAGCTTACCTGGAGAAAGGGCCGTGTGAACACACTCAGGGAAAACCCAGACTGGCTCAACCTGTGCATCCATATAGCACTGATCTCACCACTGCTGTCTCCGCCCTTCCACACCACACACAGGCCAACAACGCCGCCACCACTAGAAAGCCTGCACACTCCCTTGTTTTACACTTCATGCCTGCCCATTCTCCCTAAACGCTTCCCAATATAATCTCCTATTAAGCATCTCCAAGCCGATTCATCTCCAGGAGCCAGACAGGCGGAGAACTCCGAAGACAGCAAAGGGATTTTTTTTTTCATTTTTCTTTTT
Source organism: Podarcis erhardii (assembly GCF_964252035.2). Taxonomy (NCBI): domain Eukaryota; kingdom Metazoa; phylum Chordata; class Lepidosauria; order Squamata; family Lacertidae; genus Podarcis; species Podarcis erhardii. The sequence continues at coordinate 41,579,203 of NC_138511.1, forward strand.
GTTAAACAATCAAGTTATGCAGCAGCTAAAATCTAAATCAACGGAGAAGAAAAACTCTGCACCGCTTTTCATTATCAACCATATTTTGCTGGGGCAGATATTTGTATATAGCTTGCAAAGGAGAACCAAAAAAGAAAAGAAAAAAAGACTGAATTTGCAAAGAGGAACTGGAGCTGGAGAGAGATCCGAGCATCAGGAAATCAATGTCAAAAATCCACTAAAGTCGCTTTTGACGGGCTAAGCAGCAAAACAGCAGGAGGGAAGAATGAAGGGGGGCGGGCGGGAAACACTACATGGAAGAGAAAATGGGGGAAAGGAGGGAGGGAAGAGATGGCAGGAAGGGTGAGGCATCTTCTAATCTATAGCGTTTCGCAAATTGATTTCCCCTTTGGGTGGAGGGGGAAGGAGAGGGAAGCTGTTCCCATTATCCAGATTGGAGACTTCAGTGATTAACGCTCTATGCAGAAAGGACTAGCAATTTCAACCACAATAATGCATTCTCTACCTCTGTTTAAAACCTACCTTGCCTCTTTGCTCAAAGCATTGTGCTGCCTGATTAGAATGGCCTGTTTCGCCCTCTCTTAGCTCAAAACTCCCTTCACTGTTCCTCCCCTCTGCAAAAGCAATCACTTCCTCTTATCTAGTGCTCAGAACCAGGAGCCCTGAAGCACATGGAGCCTCAATAAAAGAGTGCCTCAAAACATGTGCAGAGTATATTTCTTTCATCTTTGAGTAAACCATCCTCAGCACATACATATCCCTCCATAGATGGGGAGAGGAGGAAGGATCTGAAATCAAGTCTGCAGCCTCCCAGCAAATATTGTGACCCAGGCCACATTCATTTAAAGCACTACTGATTCCGCTTTAAACAGTCAAGGCTCACCCCCCACCAAAAAAATCCTGAGAGCTGTAGTTTGTTAAGGATGCTGAGGGTTGTTAGGAGACCCCTGCCCCCCCCCACTACATTTCCTGTGAAAGGAATTGGAATCTCCTAAAAACTCTCAGCACCCTCAACAAACTACAGTTCCCTTGATGCTTTGAAGAAAAGGTGGCCCTGGAATGTGAGGAATAAACTATTGCTTGTTTGGAGCTGTTTGTTCTCTTCTTCCCCCACTGCAAGGTAGCAGCCACCTCTCTGGATGACAGTCAGAAGCCTCCGAAGGATGCACTCAGTTCCTGGAAGCTTCCAGGTTGTTCTCTGAACTGCGAACACAGCTATTCGCCCACCTTGGGACTACAAATGTGCTCACCTGCATGAAAAGCACCAAGCAGTGCTGTGTAGCCAGCCTTAATTGACTCACTCTCCTCTGCTCCAATTTAGATAATTGCTGTGTACAATGAAACCTCTGTTTAAAGGAAGCACTTTCTGAAAGGAACAGACACAGCGGAATAACAAAGCAGCTACTGCAACCTGCTCTGGTGCCAAAACAGTCTCCAAAACCCTCTGTGGAAAGCGGCTGGCTCATGGTTGACCTACAGCAGGGTCAGGGAGGGATCTGCTTCTCCAGGTGGCCCCAGCAAACCCATAATGTCAAAGGAGAATGGAAGGCTTATGCGTGCAGCTGCTGGCATCACAGCAGTGCGCCATGCTCCTTACAGAGGCCACTAAGAATCACTCTCTTATTCCTTCCCTCCTGGGAGCTGCCACCACCTGTCCAGCTACTGGAGATTTAAGCAGTGGTGGCTGGTGCCCATTGGGACTGGCAGGTGGAAGGCAGGAAGGCCAACAGGCAGAGCCAACTAAACCCTGCAACCTGGCTGAGTTCTACAAAAGGCAATGATGAGCCTAAGGAGGAGGAGGAGGAAGCTAACAGGCAGTGCCAAAGGCTGGTTGGAGGTAGGAGAGTAGGAAAGTAGAACGCTGGCTGAGGGCAGACTGTGGTTAGAGAAGAGGTGCCCTGTTTGTCCTAATAGATTTGTCTGCACTGTGGGCCTGATCCTAGGATTTTGGGACCAACCACTGAGTCTTCTAACTGGCAAGAGCTGTGGGAGAACAAGGCCCTTGTGGGAACTCTCTCATTCTCTTAGGCAACCCCATGGGTCTTAGGTGATCTTCCTGGAGCCCCATGTAACTTTCAGAAAAGGCAAGAGGGCAATCAGTCATATGTACACCCAAAGAGAACCAGGAACAGAAGTTATTCCTGATCAATTAACATTGGCAACACCACAAGACAGTGTAAGGTTGAGGGTTGGTCCTTGTTCTCTGCCTTTAGTCACACTGATCTATGAACTGAGACGCAGCAGCTAAAAATCTGTCTTTTTAACTCTCTGTGAGCACAACAATGCTCCATAATATGTATCTGAAGGTTGCATTCCCTTAAAGCCAGGTTGGGGTTCAAACTTTCAGAAAGGAACACATAGCAGTAAAGCACCTTTTGTAAAGCATTCAAAAAACCCCAGATTAAGTACCTGACATTTTGGGTTATATCCAGCTAAAGTCTACTCAGAGGAGACTTGTGGAAATTAAGGAACCTAAGCTTAGACAGATGGTGACAGCAGTCACGAAATTAAAAGACGCCTGCTCCTTGGGAGAAAGGCGATGGCAAACCTAGACAGCATCTTAAAAAGCAGAGACATCACTTTGCCAACAAAGGTTGGTATAGTTAAAGCCATGGTTTTCCCAGTAGTGATGTATGGAAGTGAGAGCTGGACCATAAAGAAGGCTGATCGCCGAAGAATTGATTCTTTTGAATTATGGTGCTGGAGGAGACTCTTGAGAGTCCCATGGACTGCAAGAAGATCAAACCTATCCATTCTTAAGGAAATCAGCCCTGAGTGCTCACTGGAAGGACAGACCGTGAAGCTGAGGCTCCAATACTTTGGCCACCTCATGAGAAGAGAAGACTCCCTGGAAAAGACCCTGATGTTGGGAAAGATTGAGGGCACAAGGAGAAGGGGACAACAGAGGACGAGATGGTGGGACAGTGTCCTCGAAGCTACCAGCCTGAGTTTGACCAAGCTGCGGGAGGCAGTGGAAGACAGGAGTGCCTGGCGTGCTCTGGTCCATGGAGTCACGAAGAGTCGGACACGACTAAACGACTAAACAACAAACCACAACAAAGCTAGACATGTCCATTAATTCTGATGGGTCTACCCTGAGTAGAAGGAGCACTGGATAAAACCCTTTCAGTTAAAAGGACAAAGTGATGAGAAAGACTGTCCCCACCTGGGACCTTGGAGAGTTGTTGCTGCTACTCAGAGGAAGCCTGTCTTCACTAACCTGCCATAATAACACAAGAACCCTGCTGGTGGCTACCCAGATGCCTCAGTGGGAAGCCTGGAAGCAGGATTTGAGAATTGCATCACTCTCTCCACCTGTAGTTTTCAGCAACTGGTATTCAAAGCACTATAGAGCATAGCCACTGCAGCTGAGAGTCCTCAAAACATTTTGGACTACAGGTCCCATCCACATGGCTTTTTGGTGGGGAAGTGAAGAACTTTGCTATTGGGACTCACATATTCAAGGCAGGCAATCACTGAAATGAAAAGGAAATAAAGCCCAGGGCTTGATATGCTGCACTGTTCCCTGCCTGTGCTAGTAAAAAGCCTTCTCTTCCCGTCTGTGCCCCCCTGCCACTGCCTTGCTCCAACCAGGCCTCCCTCTGCTGCTTCACTAATTCCTACCTCCACCTCCTCCTGCTGGCTTCAAGGCGCCCGCCTTCAGCCGAGCTCCCGCTAAATAGCCCATTAAAGAGAAAAATATTCAGATGTGCATTTCACCATACTGGCACCCAGCAGCCGCTGACTTTGTTATTTAGCGGGGGAGCTTTGGATGGTGAAAGAACACATTTAGGAGCCTTAGGAAAAATAAAATTTCAATGAAGCATGGCAGCGGCGATGAGGCCTATTTGTGGGGGAAAGGACGGACTCTTTCCTGCGCTTGCTCTCGCTCCAGACTTTCTCTCGGGGTACAGCAAATGATATGGCATTTGGATTACTCCGTCTGAATTGAATTTTTAAACTGCCCCCTCGAGATACAATGCTGAGGAAAGACATTAGCCCGTCAAGCGGCAGGGGGAAAGAGAACAAAATCCGACGGCTAAAAATAAAATGAGAGCTTTAGCGGGAAGAGGAAGGCGGGGTGTCAGGGGCTGGCTGCGGACAGAAGCGGGCTGGCCGCATGAGCGACTGGGCCATTACCCAGGAGGCTTCGGCACTTGAGAAACACCAAGCCCACATGGCTCCCCCTTTCTGCTCCATGAAAACAGTCACACTTCAGGCAATTCTTAGCCCTGAACTGGGAATTCAGGCCCCTGAATCTTTACTTTCTTCCAGAAGTAGATGCTGAAGGTTCTATGGGCAGTACAAACAGTTCAGCTGCTCCCCGCTCCGTCTCCAGGCAAAGAAGATGCTGGGTTTGCAACAGGAAATTCTCCTCTGCTTCCCCCAGTGGGAGACTATGGAAATAGGCAAGCCAGGGGGAAAGACCATGGCACCTGGTCTAACAAAGGTCTTGAGTGTGATGGCATCAAAGACCAACAGATTACATGACAAGATGGAAGGGGAAACTATTTTGTGGGCAATCTGCTACAAGGGTTGATGATCTGGAAAAACACACCAGTGCGTAAAATGAAGGGTGATCAGATGAGAGACGTTGAGAAGAAAGGTGTCAAACCTTCTGCAGCTGACAAAGTGGAGTCACAGAACTTGCTGGATGGCCCAGTCTCTCTCTCTATTTTCATCCTTCAAACCTATCCAATAAGACTGAATTCATTCTCTCTTGCTGCCACTTAATCTCTGCCTAGTTCTCCATGACTCACTTGACCACCTGTGATGTCTTTTGCTACCTTTGCCATCACCTGCTCTTGGTCCCTCTAAGTAGGTTGCTTCTGTGCTCAAGACATCATCCAACACTCTTAGCACTGCATAAATGCCAACCCAGCTGTAGTTTACAGAAAGCACTTGAGTTTTAGTGGAAGGTGACAAGATAAAGTCTGCTAAAGTGCTTGGAGTTTCTAATTATTATTTTGGGGTGGGGGTGGGGATATCTTACAAAAAAGACCCATTAGCTCTTAGTTTGGCAAAAACCACCCTGACAGCTATTAGGTTACTATATAGGCAAACAAGACATCTGGTGTGCATGTGTGAATGAGAGCAAGAGTAATGAGTCATGTTGGGAGCCAAAAGGGCTTTTCCACAGGAGCTCAGTAATAACTGTGAACACTCTGACCAGTTGGATGAATAACCACAAGCAGCTTTGACAGAAAAAAAGGCCTTGTCTGATAGAATAGCACGTATACATACAAGGCAGCTTAAAGACTAACATTCCATATGCGCTCCTCTTCACATGAATGTAGATGTCCATTTCCCCAAAACACGCATGCACTGCATTTTTTCTGGAGTGAGCCCTCCGGATGTTCCCACTCTTCAAACATGAGGACAGCTATATATTTTAATCGCAGCCTTCAGGTTTGCTTTCCTACAGCTACAACAGTGAAATGGGGTTTAGTATCTTGAATGCACTGCATGTTTACAATTTGTTTTTAAATCTGATTGACATAAAACATTGCTTTTCTATTTTTCCAGTTGTGAGAAGTAGGGACTGAGAAGTGCAATAAAGGGAAGGGAAAGAGCCAAGTGGGGGGAAACAGGTGCACAAAAGGGGAAACATTGGAGTAGCTTGGGCCACATCCTTCAAGGAGCTGAGTCATGGAACTCGAGGTGTGGGTGGTGTCTGGGATCCCTCCCCTCTCTCTGCAAAAGGTGCCCCCGTGCTGGCTCCCCTCTACTTCATCCAGGTCAAAGGGCCACTCCCGCCCTCGCTCTTACCTCTGGGTTCCTCAGCCTGTTTGGCAAGCTTGCGCAGGGCGGCGGCAAAGCTGGAAGAGGGTGCGGACTGGACTGACAAAGTGCTGTTGGCTGCCGGGCTGCCACTGGGCACAAGGGAGGCATTGAGAGGAGATGGGGTCAGGGGGCTGACGGTGGCAGTAGTCCGGGTCGCTGTTGAAAGCATTCCTAGAGAAGGTGACTTTGGCTCATGGCTCATGCCTGAAACAATGAAAAGAAGAATTGATGTCACTGGGAGAGAAGGAGTCAAGTCACATCATCCCAGCAAGAGTCAAACCTGGCACTGGAATATAACACGCAGGGCTGGGACAGGACCAAACAAGGGTGACGGGCTGGAGTACAGAGGAGAGGTGGCAATTATGGCTACCCCAGAGCACTCTACATCTACCTACTAGGGGAAACGCCAAAGGCTTTACATGGGCAACGTTTTGCAGTTGCAGGAGACAGAAGGTAGGTGGACAGAGAATTGAGGGCATGGTGGAGCTGGACAGGAAATCCAAGGGTTATTTGTGCTGCTGTGTTTATACCCACATGACATCTAGGGTAACCTATTGTTTCCTAACCTGTCCAGGAGAAAATGTGCTAAATTTTTGCAGTGGTAAAGCAGTGGTGGAAGGCTGCTCAAATAAACTATTAAATTAGCACATCTCTGTCTTTGCTTTATTGGAAGGAAGGGAAAGCTGGGAGATGAATGGAGCAGCACACCCTAAACCAGGGCTTTTCAAACTTTTCATATTTGTGACACACTCTTTAGACCTGCATCATTTTGTGACACACTAATTCAATTTCACTAGCAAACCAGAGATTAAATTAACCCCTTTCCAGGCCCGGGAGGAGCACGGGAAGCGTTTGTGCGACACACCCTACACACTGCAGCCGACACACTAACGTGTTGCGACACACAGTTTGGAAAGCTCTGCCCTAAACCTTTGTTCTGGGACTCAAATCAAAAGACACTCACTCATTCACCCATTCATTTGCAGGGCCAATTACAGGACCCTAACTCATGCTAGATCTGCTTCATACCTGCGGACTAGCACACCGCCATGTACCCAAAAATGCAGTATAAGCAAAGAGATCACCGGGGGAGGGGGGAGATATTCGCCTCTGGGACAAGGTGGAGCACAGCACCAGGGGCAATGAGAAACACCTCCACCCCAGCAGAAATTGTTGCAGCTTTTCTGCTCAACAAAGCACCTGTCTTTCGCCAGTCACAGGAATTCATTTTGTCTCTCCCCCCCCCCCCCCGACACACCTCATCATAATAGATCCACTGGTGTAGATCTGTGATAGGTAGCCTTCAGGCTTGTTTGTAGGATCTACTTTCTCTCTTTTCTAGATCTCTTGAGATCCACCAAGTAGAGCCCAGTACAAAAAGACTTGCCGTTTAAATTCAAGAATTCTGAGCCCAGGAATTTGTGCTGGAGTACTGGAACAAAACTGAACCCACAGTTCTTCCGCGCACGCACACACATCCACTCCTGACCTTTTCTCCATTTCAGCAGTATAATTTAGGGCAGTGATGATGGGAGTCATTTTGCTTCAGCTATTGTTTAACAACTGGTAAGTCAGAAATCCTTGCCAATCTACTGCATATTGTTCAGAGATCTATACAAAAAGATCTTAATCTATCTCCTGTGCATTCCTGGTGTAGATTCAGTACAAGCTAGGAACTATGTGGTCATCCCTTCGGATCCAGTTTGTCCAGGCTGCCCTCTAGAGGCTGTAAGGATAGAAATCCCACTAGCCCCAGCCAGCACAGATGTGACTACAACTCCCATCAGCCCCAGTCAAGCACAGGTGTGCCAGCTGGTGCTGATGGGATTTGCAGTCCAAACATTCTGGAGGGCCCTGGCTTGGCGAAGGAGGATCTAGGCATATTCCAATTGAAAACACAGAGGGAAAATGTCAATCTCAGGTATGCACATAAATACATGGGCTTGAGGGCAGCACTGGTAGGCCAAGTGGAGCCCTCCTGCCCCCCACCCTAGACCAATTGACTGTTGTCTCATGGGTGACTAGGGTTCTGCAGACTTTCTCAGTAGAGAGAAAGGCTGTGCAGGGCAGGACTGAAGGGATAAGAAAAATCTCAGTGGCTACATCCCCTGAGAGAAAATGTCAAGAAGATGGAAGCTTGCAATATCTGCTTCTTCTGACAGCCACACTCTCCCTGGCTTGGACACAAAGAGCTCTCTCCCTCTACTCCACCCCGAACACACACACACCTTTCTTTCTCTAAGGCAGATTAGTAAAAGAACCCAAGAAGAAAAAGGCTGAAGCTTAAAAAAAGCTGTTCACAGGATCTCAGCCGGAGGCAAGGCAGCCGCAAATTGCCAGGAACAACCTGCCTGTGCGTACACAAAAAGCCCTGAACCATTTCAGAATGCCCCCCCTCCCCAAGAAATAGAAAGGGGGGGGTGGGGAGAACCCAGAAGAAATAAATCAAAGGCCGCCACAGCACAGGCATCTACAAGCATCCCCCGTCTCCTATGAAGAAGAGCTGTGTTAAGGAAATCAAAGCACTGACACGGTCCGGGCCTGAGGGTAGCTCACGGTTTCCCCATCTGTTTACAGTGAATGGAAGGAAAAGTTAAAGTGAGGAGAGGCTGGCTTGAGGGTGCAGTTTCTGCAGGGCATTAAGGGGTTCAGAGAGCATGCTGGGCAGCTCAGGAAGCTTTGGTGTGGGACAGCATGCTGATGCCACCTAGCTAAGGTAGAAAGGAAGGAGGCAATGTGCCAAACCAGTAGGTGCCATATTGTGCATATGTGTTCAAGGGATTGTGCTGCCACGTGCTCTGAAACCACGATTTCCATGGTCTCTTGGGTAGACCAGTACACTTGCAGAGTCAAAGACACTGAGTTGGCACACCAGAGCCTTAAAAACAGACTAGAACTGTTTGGCTCTTGGGCCATTAGGCAAAATGAAGAGAAACTGCAAGTAAAAGAAATGACTCTATGTGCATCAATGCCCTGTGTATTCAAGTCTATGCACACGTATCTGGCATCTGGAGACCTAACTTGGTCCACTCATTCCCTCCCTAGACAAACACTTTGACCAAAGGAATCTCAAGAGGTGGGAGAGACACAAGAACTGTGAATACTGCTGGTGAAGGGGATCTTGCTGGAACTGAAGGAAACTACAGCAGCAGAGAAAAGATAGTAGTGGAGGCTGAAGTCAGGGCAGCTTGATGCTCCCATGCACTTAAAATTGCATCACATGACTTAAAAAATGAGTTCGTGCCATAGCATCTCAGCAGTCATTAAAATTCTTCCTAGATCTCATGAGCTGTAGTGAACAGGTTGGAGACACAGGCCACGCTGGTGAAATCGCAGGAGCCAGGGAGCTGCCCCAGCTAATGAAAGGGCATGAAGGCTTAAACTTTCTTCCTATTTTTGGTATCTTTTGGAAATGGAAGGAAATTGTGCAATATCAGCTAACAGAGACACATTTGCACAATTTATGGTTATTTGTGGTGATGATTTTTCTAAAGAATATGCTGGGCCTCTGATAGATCTGTTTTTAATACAGAACTGCCTTTGCATGGAAGCAGCTCCAACCTTCAATCAAATGGCAACTGCCTGCAGAAAACAAGCTGCTGTCTCTGGGCGCAGCAGCTGGTCAGGGATAAAGCAGCCTCACATGATCTGCAGCACCCATGTCTGCCTGTGCCCAGTGCAGGTCCTCCCCTATCTATTGATTGCAGCCAAGTCTGCATTGATTCAGGAGGCTGACCCCCTTCCATGTCCTCTGCTCTGCCAAAGGCAGAGCGCAAATGGTAGATTATCGAGCGGACCCCTTTAGCCTACAAGGAGTCAGCAGGAATTAGCAGGAACTGGATGAATGCTCAGCTGAAGGGCTGCCTTACAAGAAAGCCATGCTGTCCCCCAACCTCTCCAGCGCTGAATGTGGGCTGTGACACCCCTGCCCTAGGACCATGTCTCTTGGGGAATGGAAGAAGGAACAGAGAGAAAACCCTTCAGGCACTTGGAACTGTCTCAGGAAACACACACACACAGAGACCTTGCTCCTAATGCCCTCAAATTGCTCCATCACTTCCACAGTTAAAAGGGGAGGAATCAGACCATGGGAAGCATTCTGAGAAAAGGCATAAAGAGACTCCTGCAATGGCCACTCAGCCAGAATTGGTCCCTGTCAGCTGTGAAGCTAGGTGGGTGAGGGGAGGGGGAACAGAAGCACATGCACCTTGCAAGGCTGTAAGAGTCCCTTAATTAGCACTTCTGTAATGAGTCTTCAAACCAGGTGATATCCCCACTCTCCGCAATCTTAAGTCAATTTTAAATGGGGTCAGGAGCAGTCACAACTGTCCATGGAAAATATACTGGCCTGGTCTGGCTTCCACCCCATATCCAAGCACAGTGCAGCTGGCTTCTCTCTCCTCCCAGCCCAAACCCCACCCAGGCAATCTCTCTAGATTTTAGGGTTTTCTCCCCTAAACCACCCCCATTCCCTGACAAAGCCCGTACCTACTGTATCCCCATATGCTGCTTCAGATCTGGGGCACCTAGAGGTGGGTGCCTGGGATCTCCTAGGCAGAGCGTCTCTTCCTAGACTCCCTCTCTGGCACTATTCTACACGCAAAGTGCTCCCCCCTCCTGCCCCACGAGCCTTATGATGCTCTTCACCATCCCGGCACCAGAATGTCAGAGCCGCAGCAGGCTCACGCCTTTGAAAAACAGGCACTGCTGATGTCGGGTCACTTAAAATAGAATTTCAAATGAGCAACTTCATTAGCATGGCTAAAATTAGCATCGCTCTTCAGCTTGTGTTGCAGGGTGAGGGGTGGGAGGGTCCCCCTGGCACGGGACTGTGACGCAGGGGAGGCAAACACAGGAGGAAGATGGAGAGGACACAGGCAAAGGGACTCTCTTTCTCCTTACATCCAAAATATCACATCCCAAAGCAAATGAAGCAAATCCTCAGGACTTTTTTCTCACTGTGGATCAGCAATACAGCCAACACACTGGGTCACCGTGGGTTGGCCTTTCTTTCTTAATGTTCATATGGCAAAACAGCAACGCAACTGCAAACTGACCCTTCCCTAAAGGTGCTCATTTCCTGGAGCATTTCTGAGATGCAGAAACATTCACAACCAAAGAGGCCTTTCACAGGAGCACTTTGGGAAGCGGCCTAAGCTCAGAGGTAGAACCTCTGCCTTCTGTGCAGAAAGTCCCAGGGTCAGTCTTGGGAATCTCAAGACCTGGCTGGGAAGACCTTGTCAGAGACCCAGGAAAGCCACTGCCAGTCGGTGTAGACAACACTGAGCTAGAAGGACCAGTGGTCTGACTCAGTATGAGGCAACTTCCAAAGTGAACAGAAAGGGAAATGTTCATTTCTTGGCAGTGGTGGCTGGTGCCCCTTTGGACTGGTAGGAGAGAAGGCAGGGAGCTCAACAGTAGGTGGCGCCTGAGCCAATGGCAGGCAGAGTAATTCTAGTTTTGTCCTCCTCCCTAATGAATTCTACAAGGGCAGCACTGAGGCTAAGAAGGAGGAGGCTGGTAGGCAGTGACACCCCATGGACTGGTTAGAAGTAAGAGATCAGGGAGGTGGGGGCTGCCTGAGCTTGGTGGGGCAGCACCCTATTCACCTTAATGAACCAGCCTCCACTGCTTCTTGTCGAACCTTCCTTTTGAAAATAGTCACATGAAGGTCATCAGACTGCAGAAACTTGTTAATGAAGTTATGAATGTTGTTTTGCGACACTGTTCCAGCAGTGTTGGAAAGCATATACAGTATATCCACATTGCCTTTAAACTATTCACAGGCCATCTGCATGCCCTTACTCTGCACTGTTTCCAGAATAGCAAAACCAAACCCTGTAGGGTGTTGTTGTTGCTGTTGTTGTTTTTTACAGGTGCCGAGAGTTGTTAGGAAGTCTCTATTCCTCTTACAGAGCTACAATTCTCAGAATGGTTTAATAAGCAATCCTTTCCCACATGGAACTCTGGCTGGGCCTTGCTAGCTGGGCCCATTGGGACTTGTTGCCAAAGACATTTGGAGGTCACTGGTTTGGCAAAAGCTGCAAAATGACTAGTGGCTTCCGGTATCCATCTCCCCCACTTCAGCCACTTAGGGCTTTGTGTAACCTGCAATTGCCATACAGCCACTGCATTGCCCATTAGGCACGGAACTCAACATCTTGACAATCACACCTTTCATGTTGTCGCTTTTATTCAAGCTCCTAGGCTTCCAGACAGATTTCTAGGCCTCAAGATTTGCAAGTTTCCCAATATAACGCTTGGGAAAACCTTAGATGTCATAGAAGATGTCTGAGCAGGATTTCCTCTGTTCAGTGTGTGTATGAGATTCAGGGTCCCGGACAGCCTCCCCCTTTTCCCTGCGATGAACAGGAGTGCACAGATTATGCAAAATAAGCAAACCTATGAAGAAATGCTTGACTTGTGTTAACTTGGCCGTGTCAGCTTTTTGTGGCTCCAAGAATTGATTTTACAAGCTCCTGTAGGCTATACACAAGCTGTGTCTTCCATGCTGTGGATGTTCTTCTGTCTACACTGCAGGGTTGTTCTTTATCTGCAGCCACATGGGCAGGGAGCTTTAGCAATGTAGTTTGTGCTGAGATGGCAAATTCTGAAAGGAGCCATCTGATTCCACCCAAAGTGTGCCCACGTTAAAAGCAAACAAAACACCCCCACCCCCAGATGACCAGATCCTCTGGCCCAGAGGTGCTTTCATTTCAGGCAGGAGATGAGGGGCACTGCAGTTGGTTGATAGAAGAGCCAGAGTGGCAGAGAGGTCATGCTCTGCAGACAGAGATGATGTATCTATCTGGATGGAGATCGCTGAGAGGCAGCCACCTGACCAGGCCTGTCAGTGGGAAAGGAGGGGGCACTTCAGTGTCAATTAAACTTTGCTGCGACCACCTTCGCCCTCCCTTTACCCACCCCACAACCCTGGGAGACACTGAACTTGATCTTGGCCTCTTCCGTTCTGCCCTCATTATACAAGCATCTATTAAATCAGACGCTCTCAGCCACTGACAGGGCTCTTGCCTACACGATCAGGCTCATGTAAATTAATTCCAGTAACAGCTGGGAATAAAAGCTGTGCATGCAGGTCAGTGATAGAAAAAGCTAGTGTGCACGTGGGCAGAGACTCTCTTACTTTGTTGCCAGACAAGGAAAGCAGCGGTGTGTGTCTGGGAACAGAGTCGGTTCCTATACAACTCTTTGGAGATTGTTCTAGCTCCCCAAAATCATCGTCTTGTGTAAAACAACCACTGACTATTATCTTTGCAACCAGGCTTTAGCTGCAACCTTTTTTGGGGGGGAAATCTACTTAAAAAAACACAAAAATACTAAAGTATATAAACATGTATGCATTTGAGCATGTACAGATTGCCCTTCACTCTCCTCTGAGTAACCACAATCGGCACCCTCCCCACCCCCTCTGCTTTTAAATACACTGCTGGGACTATAAAGAAGAGCATCTGGGGCAAAGGGCAAGACTTTCAAGCCTGCTTTGCAATCAGCCCTCTGCCCTCATCCAATCCTTTGCCGAGCAATCAGAGCACAGGTCAGGTCAACAGCAGTGTCTGAATTCAAACTTAAGACATCAAGCATTTTATCTAAATGGATAATTAAGAAGACTAAACAGCTTGTGAAAACTGTGCTGCCTGTTTTGCTATGTGTTGGGAAGTCGGGGAGAAACCTCATGCTCCTGGTTACAATAATCCAGGGCCAGCCAGGATAAGATACACCACTCCTCTAGATCAAAGTACGACGCCATTGTAGCAATCTCCCAAGCTGCTGCCCCCAGCAAACTGACCCTGGGATTTCCTGCTTAGTGCAAATTTGCTGTCCATCTTTAAAATGGAGATAAGACCTTGCAAAAAAACAACCTTTCGGACAACTTTAAGGAGAACCAAGTCTACATATTTCTGAGCCCTTCTCTCTCCCCTGCTCTGTCTCCCACTTTCCTAAAACCGATGGGCAGCCAGTTCTCCTATTCAAAGAGACCAATCTGTTGAGTTATGTCTCCCTTCGCACACAACCACCATCCTAGGATAAATTGTTCTGATGGCAACGCAAGTATCTCCCGAAAATGTGTATAAAAAGCAAGCTTCTTCTACTCCATTAAATATGGTATCTGTGTCCCCCCCCAACCCCCCTCCCATAAACGGCTCAAGAAGCATTACTTATCAGTGCTCTGCTGGCCTCCTGCGGATTCCGTAATTACCGCTGCCTTTCATCTCCAGCGCTTTGCAGACACCAGGCTCTGGGCCTGCTACTTTGGTGCTCTGTAATTACTAGTTAATAGCTCAGATGAATTTTCTGCAGGTCCCTGTTCAAGCGCCAAATCCAGCCCGCCTTTTCCCCTTGACAACCCCCTTTGGGATAATTATACCTTGGAAAGCAGAGCTCAGCAGGACCCCCCCAATTCAGCTGCAGGCCCGAATCCCCTAATCACCCCTTCTTGGTAATTTTTCATTACTGGAGAAAGAAATGTTTGTGAACAAATACAGGACGCCCCTGCGCCACGGGCACCAGGGGTCTCTCCCTCTCTCGTCCCTGTGAAGACATGTCTCCAGTGTTCCCCAGGAACAAGCTTGCCCTCAGGGGGACTCAGAGCGGCTTCCCAATGCCCCAGACACTCTCCCTGCATGCTCATATGCGCACAGAGATGCAGCAGCTCACGCAGAGAGCAGCTCATAAGGCTCAGCTGATTCCCGTGGCCTGAGACACCTCATAATGCACTCATTCTCTCCACTGCTGCCAACATGTTCCCCAGCTTGGACGCGGAAATGGCATTCAGCCCAAGGAGGGCAACAGAAAGAAAGTGTGATGCAACCTCTTTTTGCAAAAGGTTGAATCATCAACTGGAGGACAAGTTGGAGGGAGAGAGCTTTAGAAGGGCAAGGGGAGCCTGCAGCACTTTTTTGGGGGGGGAGCCCTTACCTGAACACCAAAACCTAAAACTGCTCAGAAATGTCTTATTTGGTCAGGGTTAAATAACAGCTTCTACCTTGGGGACTGTAGTTTAATAGACGAATGAAGAATTCGCTGGTAGAAAAAACCTCAACCCTTGTATAGGACTACAATTCCCAGGATGGGCACCATGTGACAGTCAAGCAGGTTGAAACACAGTTCTAAAATATGTAGTATAAAAACGCTGGAGGCAGTGGGAATTACTTACTCCTTGAGAGTGCCATGGCCCCACTCCAGGCTCCCTCCAGAATCCCCAGGTATAGGGATGTACTGTGTGATAAAAGCATCCAGGAAGAGAGTGTGGGGGAGATCAAAATGAAGTGGAAGGATAAGGCTATCAATGATTATCAGTCACAATGGCTATGTTGTACTCCACTTGAAAGCCTTGTTTCTGCATATAAACATGCATAGGACTGAGCCACATGCAGTGAAAATTCTGTAGCACTCACTCATATCACTGGCTCTCATTCCCTTCCTATCTACTAGTCACGGTGGCTATGTTCCCTCTCCACTGTCAGAGGTGAATATCAGCTTCTCGGAATCACAGGTGAAGGGAGCATTGTTGTGCTCAGGTCCTGTTTGCAGGTTTCCTACAAGCATCTGGTTGGCCACTGTGAGAACAGGATGCTGGACCAGATGGGCTGTTGGCCAGATCCAGCAGGGCTCCTCTTATATTCATAACACTCATCTTTTTTCTCAGCTAAATATATTTTCATTCAAAAGGGAATCCTTTATTTTTTACCTATTGTTTTCAAAATTTTCAGAAATCCTCAAATCTCAAGCATCTGTCCTGATTTTGGTGATGTCAGAAGTTTCTTAATATGGGAAAATGTTTCTCACAGCAGCTCTTAAATAGAGTGGCTCTCTATGCAATTCCCTGAGTCTATTTACAAGTCAAGCAAAAGTTTCTAAAATAGCTCACTTTCCATCAGGATATGGAGTGAGTCCCTGCCTCGGGCAAGAGCCTCTGCTCAAAGCACTAAAGATATGTCCACCCAAGACCACATCAAATCACACCTATGCTTTTCCACGAAACCCTGTGGGGGGGGGGAGCTAGGAACCAGTTTCTCTGCTTTGTTCCCACCCATCCAGTTTATCCTTAGACCAAGAGGTGTCAAAACCAGCTCTCAGGCAATGGCGCTACATTGAGATTCCTCTTTTTCTGTACTGTGCGCTTGTTAAACTGCTGCTGCACTCCATCCCAGAAACAGCTGCACCCAAGAAGGTAAAGAGAGTGAGTAGCCTGCTGAACTAGGTGCTGCTTCTTTTTCATTTCAGAAAATCAAGCGGGACCTATTCTCTCCCCTGCAGGTATCCGAAGGATCCAGAACAAAGCCCTTTCATCAGATAAACTATCTATCTCAGAAGTCCTCCAGGTGCAAAAATTGAAGCTGTCACGGTGTGTAAGTAAAAACATGTTATGAGATGCCCATGGAAACGGAGGGGGAAAGCACAGTTGAGAATTCAGGAAAAGGGAGGAAAGGTGAACAAACAGAAACAGTGGGATGTGTCAGACACAGATTGGCAAGGTGGGGAGAAGGGATCTGCAGGTCTATATCCGGGCAATAACATTTGGGGCATGGCTTCTAAAGCTTTTTATTTTAAAAAGGCTTAAGATACTAGCTCTCAATTGCTGAAAATGAAACAGCAATTTCTGCTAAAGATACAGCTATTAGGTGAAACACACAGTAGGGTAGGCAGCAGATATAATTATGTTGGTTATTAGCATCTCTTGCAGACTTCCTCATTGCCCCCTCCCCATTTTTCTCTTGCCCCCATTATTTCTTCCCTTCCCCAATATTGTTCTATGATTCTTCCCTGCCTACTGGTTTATAAGATTCACCCCATGCATTAAAAAGTTTTGAGAAATACCCTTTTTTGGCAAATAAAATCACAGAAAGCTTCTAATTTATGCCACTGGCACTTAACAATGTTCACTGCTATAGTTGTGATTTCTTTTTAAATGTACCATTTTAGACTTTCCTGGGGTGAAGTTTGTTTGTTTTTTTAAATGCCCATAACAGACCTTAGAATTCTGCTGGGTAGGACATTGGTGGAGAATTGTATTTCATGAAGGTCCCAGATGTTGACCATCTTTCCTTGAAGGTAAACACTCCATTTTGTAGCACAGCTGATTTCTCAATCTATAAAGTGTGTGTGTGTGTGTGTGTGTGTGTGTGTGTCCGTGTCCCCATGCCCCCAGAGCCTAATTCACCAATCCCCAAACCTGGCCAAGGAAACTAAGGGCTAAGATATACTCAGAGCAGAGACACTAAAATGAATGAGCCTACATTTGGTGTGTCCATTGAACTTAAAAGGTCTACTCTGGGTAGGGCTAGGACTGGCTACAACGTCATGTTTGGGAACCAAGACAGAAGTGTTTGCACTAGCTCAGCCACTTTGCACTTTGTTCTCTATCTGTCACAGACAGGGACAGAAGCCCAGACGAAGATTTAAGTGTAACTCAAAAAGCTTGCCTTCTTTCACACCACTTAAGAATCTGATTCTAATAAAAGGCATCCACTTACCTAGTTTTTGCTCTCACTTGTTCTCTGGGACCAGCAGAACACCACCCCTCTCCCTGCCCCCGCCTCTTCCCTGTTGCACATCCTTTCCATCAGCCAAGGACCAGCTTTGTGGGAGGCCTTCCCTGCTGTTTGAACGCCAGCCTGCCAATTTCCCTTCTTTCTGCTGCTAGCCTGGCCTTCTTTCTCCCCCACCCTCTCAACCAAATAACAGAAGCTCTTTCCCCTGCAGCGCTATCTCAAGCAGGAACAGCACTTAGCTGCTTGAGGCTGCAGGGCTAGCTCCCCCTCCTTCCCTCCCTTCCTCTGATCCAGCATGCACAAGCCCAGCCCCTCTCAAGGAACAGAATTCAATTAATCTGCCAGAGAGACACCCACCTCCAAAAAGGCAGTGTGGTGAGAGTGCTCTGTGGGCTAATCGAATCATGCCCATTCAATTAAGCCACCCAGGAAGAATGCATGGAGATCAGCTGAGGCTGTGGGGACTGAGAGTTAGGCAAAGCTTTTTAAAGAGAGCGAGAGCGAGGAGGAGTGTGTGTTTTATAGAGACGCAGCCGTTTTACAACTATGATCCCAAGGCAGTGAATAATTCATAAAAAGAGAGAGAGGGTAGAGATGGAGCCTAACACCCACCCACCTGCAAGTTCTGAACACAACCAATCCTCAGCACAGAGGAGCAAGGATTACTTAATGGGCAGAGAAAAAGCACTCTGCACATCCTCAGTGGTACTTTCTTTCATATTCTGCTTCACACTTTCCAGAAATAATCAGAGTTCTACCTTGGGATTCATTTGCATTAGGATATTATGGCTGGTTTATCACTGGAAGAGTGTCTAACCAAAGCAGGGTTGGGCCAACAGTTTAGTTTGGCTTGCCCATGGAAAATCCACGTTTTAAGCATAACAGGAGTTGAGATGGTTCTGATAGTTATGGGCTTTTGGAGCTAATCCTGTCCTCTCGGGCAGAAGGATGTGGCCAGTATGGCTCCCCCCCCCCACCTCATACAACAGAATGTGGGACAGACACTTCTCAGCAAAGCATCATAGAGTTTATCCATCCTGAAAGGGAGGCAGGAACCATACAGAAACAGGACTCTCATCACACCCGAACTTGATGTAGGAGTAAATAGGTGCCAGAGACTCCACCTAGATATAATTCTTTAAAAATGTATAGGCACCTTGGACTCAGTACAAGAGAGATACATGATTGCTTCTTTCATGGTGCTTGGTGCACAAGCTTCTGAGTTACACATAACTCTTCAACAACTAGAATAATAAATATCGATGGTAATAATAATAATTCAAATAAGCTACAAATTCAAATAGCAATGCAATGTCTTCGTAGTATCTTAAACCACCAGACCTCCAGAGACCCCAAAACCAGCAAATCCCACAACCCTACCACAGGCAGGATTGTCTAAATTCACCCCCAAACAGTTGACACTTGCACTGTGTTCCTGATCACTGGGAGCTGCAAGTATAGAGCTGGCAAGGACACAGCCACTGCAACCACCCCTACCACTCCAAAGTGCCAGCAAAGCAGCTGCCTCATGGCTTCAGTTAAGTAGTGACATACACTAAGATAACACACACACACACACACACACACACACACACTCTCTTATGAGTTTTAAAGCAATAAATATTTTTTTAGATTTACCAGACATTGGACTGATGGGAGGCATCTTTCCTTTCTGCCTTCCAGGTCTGTCTTCCGAGAGACCTGGAAGTCATGCCTGAGTGTCTGGTTACAGTCCAGGATGGAGGCTTTGACCTGGACTGCCCTCCAGCCATCTGCGAGGGGCATCAGAAGTGACAGCCAAAACCTTCCCTTGTGACTCCCAGATGCTCCTGCAGGTCAAAAGGCAGCTGTAGCTGGCTGGGCAGGAGGCAGCTTTGCCAAACGGGAAGGGGACAAGCCGTGGATTGCTCAGCCTAGCTGATTTCTCACTTCAAACAGGCCTGCACAACTTGTAACATACTAAGACAGTGTTCCTCGTATTCCTTTATTTATGTTCATTAAAAAAAAAAACGCTTGGGGAAGCCCAGCCCAGCCCAAACCACTCACGAAACAGAAGCAGAGCATTCAGAGATTCATGCGGCCAATTGTGCAAGATCTTGTCAAATAAAAAAATTAAGTGTGCAGACTGCAGCAGCAACAGATGGGCACATGTGAAGGAGCATCTCCTCTGCTAGTTTGGGTAAGGCAATCAGCAGGCAAGGCACTGCTTAAGAGCATAAGTAGAGTCCTGCTAGCTCAGGCCAAAGGACCATCTAGTAGTGCAGCATCCTGTTCTCACAACAGCCAACCACATGCCCTAAATGGAATGCCCAGACATCTGACTGTCACAGAAACTCTCCCCACTTGTGATTCCCAGCAACATGTATTCAGAGGCAATTATATGTGGCCCTCAGAGGTCCATGGTGTGTGGCTTGTGATAAGGATTTCTCATTACAAACTGTGTCTGCTTCATACTTTTATTGTGGTGGTTTTATGGTTTGCTGAATATTTGTTAATTTTGTAGTTGTATTTTATTTATTTATTTCAATGTATTTATATTTTATGTATGTATGCATCCTGTCCTAGAATATTACAAGTGAGAGGTGGGTAAGAAATACAAGAAACAAGAAAACAAACAAAACCGAAAGCCATACACACGTCTCTTCTTAAATCAGGGTGGGATAAGGTGGCAGGTCACCCTGCCAAATTCAATGGGGGTGAGAGGGGGGAAAGTGCTGGGTTAGGGGGCTCCGCATTCACCCAGGTATCAACTTGCAAGGGAAGGAAGGTTCCATCTGCCTTGGGGTTCCTGCCCACTCCCACATTGGACTTTGGATCTACTTCCAAGTGTTCTATTCCCCCCACCCCAACACAATTAAGGCAAACACAGCCATCCACCTGACACATGTGGATATCTCCTAAGAGTTCAACAGTCCTATTTTTGACACCTCTCTGGAACAACCAATGCTGGGTAGTGAAGTTGACAAGTATCCAGTAGGCCCACTAGGATGCTGGTGGGTTTTATTTGGCTAAATGGGTTGCAGCAGGTTGCCCAGGACCCACTGGGCAAGCAAAATACAGTCAGATGGGGCCACTTTTGCCCTGACTGGTTTGTTCTAACAAAAGGTCTGTCCAGATGTAGCTCTTTATCAGTGGAGTAAGAACATTCTACAGTCTTGCAAAAGTTGTTTGGCTAGGACCTTAGAACGGTGTTATCCAGTAAGTCCAGGTCTATCTTACTCCACTTGCAAAATGAATTTAACATGTTGCAAAGCATGAAGAGGAGCTGAGCTGCCTCTTATTGCACTGTGCCCTGACCTAGCAAGCACAGCTGGTTAGGGAAAGGTTATTCTGCTTCAGTGATTCTTTCTTCCTATGCAAAGTTCCACCTGGGTAATGATTCTAAAGGAAGACACGGGCATGGTACCAAAAACACGTCCAGTATCTGCAGTCCACAATGCCTGCTGAGCAGTTTGCGTCCTACAAGTGCTGATGACTGTGGGGCTAGCAAGGGGTTTTAGCACTGTGTCTTAGTCTGCTATCTGGAGGTGCCCTAAGAGCTACTCCACGGTTCTCTCTCATGAGCCAATTAGGTTCAACATCTTCTCCTGCCCTTTGTTTTTCTGTCCCAACAGATGCAGTCTCTTCAATAAACTGTCCACAACTGACATGCAAACAGATGCATTTCCAGGAAAACCACACCCCGCCCTCAACTTTCCTTCTCTAACATACACAGCAAAACACACACACACAGGTGTTTTTCTGTCCAAGGCTGAGAGCTCTTTGTTTTGGCAGGGCTTCTCAGTATGTCTAGATTATTATTTCAAAAACATTTTCAGAGCTTGTCAAGACTGACCCAAACTGACCCAGGGGGACTCCTGAAGCAATCACACCCTTCTCATTTCAGATCAAACCCCAAGATTCCCCTGGTCATATAAGGTTTCTTGCCAAACTGCCCTACACCCCCCCCCCCCGTACTTCCAATAAATGCAGCCTTGCAAAATGCAAAGGATTGCTAGACTTGTAAAGCTTAAAGGTAAAGGACCCCTGGATGGTTAAGTCCAGTCAATGGTGACTATGGGGTGCGGTGCTCACCTCGCTTCAGGCCAAAGGAGCCAGAGTTTGTCCACAAACAGTTTTCTGGGTCATGTGGCCAGCGTGACTAAACTGCTTCTGGTGCAACGGAACACTGTGACGGAAACCAGAGCGCATGGAAACGCTGTTTACTTTCCTGCTACATCGGTACCTAGTTATCTACTTGCACTGGTGTGCTTTTGAACTGCTAGGTTGCCAGAACATGGAACAGAGCAACGGGAGCTCACTCCATCTTGCATATTCAAACTGCTGACCTTCTGATTGCCAAGCCCAAGAGCCTCAGTGGTTTAGACCACAGTGCCACCCGCATCCCAGCTACTCTTGTAAATGGTTCTAGCAAACAATAGTTACAGGACATTGCCCATCTCCCCAGTCCACCCCTAACACAGGGTTTCAGCCAGGCCCTAAATTCTAATTTCAGTACCAGGCAGTGTTAGACCATGGAAGGCGACTTCTGAACAAGTACAACAGGAGTAGGTAAATTTAGGGTTGTTGGATCGCTGCTGTCTTTTACTAGACACCCTGCTTCTCAATCTATCAACCAGAGCTGGGTGCTAAATACATACAGTTAGAAATAAAGACCCCCTGAGAAGTCCTGAGCCTAGAAATGTGTTTTCAGTACTGGAACTGAACCCAGCTCACATCTCCTTTCACACCAAAGTCTGCTCCTGGATGGCTTTCTTCATTTCGGCAGCTTAATTTAGGTGAAAAAGTTGACTTGTTGTCAAAATTATTTAGGAGTCAGAAACCTTTGCTGTGAGTCACCAAGAGAGGTTCCAACCCACCTTCTGCCCACCCTGATATAAAGAGTGTGCCCCCCCTTAAGACGCTGACCACTGCCTTTCTTAAAACACGCTTAAGCACCGTGTGGGAACAGCGGTGTTTCCTGAGCATGTTTTATTTGTGGTGGAGGCTAGATGTTTTGCAAAAATGAAAATGAAGCCTCCCAAAGAAGAAAGTGGGGGGAGGCACCTGGCAAAATCAAAAGAGGACTCTCCATTCAAACTCACCTTCAAAAGGCAAGCAGCAGCCCAGAATTTCCCCTCACAACCAATGGAATCAGAATCATTCTCCGGCACCTCTCTCTCTCTCTCTCTTTCTTTCGGCAGAGGCGGCCCACACAGAAGAGGGCGGGATTTCCTGCTTGTGTCCCCTGCCAAAAACCACCTGCTGATGCTTCAAGACACACCCTGGGGTGCCAGATAATTTCACCCCTTCCACCCAACTCCTGTTCTTTCCTGTGCTGACAGTCCTGGAAAGAAAAAATTAAAAAAGGGTTGACCTTCTCTGCAGCAGTTAGACAATGCTGGCCTCCTCTCTCTCTCTCTCTCCATTTTCTGGAAGGTTTCCTGGGCCCTGAGCAGCTGCACAGCAGGCAGAAATCCAACAGATGAACTGCTGCACAGTGCTGAAGTGCACTTCTGAGAAAACAACTTCCACCTGACACTTTGTAGAGGCACAGGACAGAAAGAGGTGACAGCCCTCTGTCATCACCTTGCCATTCTGGTGAATTTACACAGCGCCCAGCAAGACCTCTAAATGAAACACATATAGGATTGCAGGAAGCTGCCTTATATCAGCCTATTCGCATAGCTAAGCCAGGACTGTCTTGTTCTCCAGCTAGTCACAGCTTTTCAAGCTCTCCGGCAGAGCAAAGTGTTCCCCACCACCTGTACCTGATCCTTTTAACTTGAGATACAAAGGGTCTGGACCCGGGATCTTCTGGGCACAAAGCCCTCAGCCTTGGTCCCTTCCCGGGTAGCAATCCTTTGTGACCCCTCTATGTTCTTCTCTGCCTATACCTTTAACACAACCCAAACAGGTTTTCTTTTTGCCGCTTTTGTGCACTTGCCAACTCCAGAGGTACCTGAGCCCTTCCAGAGCCAGGATTTCAGCTAGCCAAGCCAGCTATTTATTTACTGAAGTTATAAACCCATGTCTTTTGGGGTCTAGCAGCAGATCCACAGGGCATCTTACCCCCTCCAAAAGAAACTATGTTAACTTGTTGGTAAATGTTTGTCACAAGTTTGTCACAGCAGCACTGCAGCTAAAAACCTTCATCTGAAAAATGCCTTCTAAAAAATATTAATCACAAGTTACACCTGTATCCTACTATTCCTTTCAAAGAGATCAAGGTAGCATACACTGTCATATTAAACTCACAAGAACCATCTTTTTCATAGGTGACCATTTTAGGTTGTTTTTATTTTTGTTTTCAGTGCTTGCTTCTGCAAGTCACTTTGAGTTTACCTTGTGAAAAAAATGACTTACAAGTGTAAGTCACCATCACTACTGTCATCATTCTGGGAGATGACTGAGGCCAGGCATCACCTCTTAGCCTAAGGCCACACATTTGACTTTCATGGCTAAGGGTGACTCTTGTCAGGAGAGATTCAAGCACATACTGGAAATGTAGGTTTGTTCATTTAAAAGTGGAATATAGCTCTCCGTGGCACTAGGGAAGGGATGAGGAACTTCTGTGGGCCTCCAGACAAACTCCAGCCAACATGGCCAATAGTCAGTGATGATGGGATTTGTAGTCCAGCAACATCTGGAGTGCTACTGTTTTCCCACCACTGCTCTAGCCCGACATATGGACTTTTGTGGGTTAGGAAAGTGATGGGGAAATGCACTGGGAAGTGAAAGATTAACAAATGATTGATGAGAAGATGTGTAAACACCCTGCAAGAAGTAAGAACAATGGCCCATTTAGTCCAGCATCCTGTTCTCTCAGTGCTCAACCAGTTGCCTCTGGGAAACTTGCAAGCAGGATTTGAGAATAAGAGCACTCTCCTCTCCTGGGGTTTCCAGCAACTGGTATTCTGAACAATTACAGCCCCCCAATGAATGTCTGTTGTTTGTTGCCCAGCAAACAAATCAGAATGAACATTCAATGAATACCGAATATGATTTAACTTCCATGTAAGTTTTGTGCAAGCAAAACAGGATGAATGCTTAATAAACAGGTCATCTGGAGGAGCCCTGAATGGGAATTTAAACCCAGGTCTGTGGACGTCCCACAGAGCAAGGAAGAGACTAAGTGATTGCCAAAACCCAGGAGCCTGCTAGTTAAACAGAACTTTCCTTCAAGGCAGGTTTTCAAAACCAATTAAGCGGAAGCGTGTGCGTGTGCGTGCGTGCGTGCGCGTACACACACACACACACACACACACACACACACTGGAAGAGTGATGCAACTGTAATTTGGTATTAACCCAGTGAAGTTGATTTGTTTATTGGCTTTGTTCATCACTTTTTGCAACGAAGTCTCAAAGTGACTTACAAAAATATGTAAACGACAAAGTAACTTACACAAATATTTAAGCTACAGAAAGCTGATTGTTCCCTACAACAAATAAGCCGGAGAGATGAAGCAAGAAATATATGCACCACTGAAGGAAAGATTATGAAGTGAATGGATTTTCAAGAAAGATCAGTGCTTACAAGCGCGCGCACACACACACACACACACACACGGTAGCAGTATGCGTATCTCACCACAACCATCACTAAGATGTAGGATAATAGTTTCCTGCTAGGAAAAGTAAAGGACCTCAGCAACCAGGTATTCTTGTGGCAGGCACTTTGACCAATATATGCTGTATCTCAGAAGCTGTATTGCAGAATGGAAGATCTTACAGGTTCACTCTCAATCAGGAGCAGGGCAAAGAGTCCTTAAGTCAGGACTCTGAGGTCTGACATTCTATTTTATGCCATTGCCTTGGCCTGCTTTATGCACAAAAGTGGCTTGCCCACACAGGGCAGAGTGCAGGTGGGTGGGAAGGGACCACAACGGACTCCAGTGTCAGTGAACTCATTTACAAGGTCTGTCAAAACAGTGTGAAGTTCTCTTGGATAGAAGTCGCCTTTTGCCAAGAAAGGGGCAAGTGGGGTTGCTTCTTCAGGCATACTGTATTGAATACGGAGTGTAAGATAATGTGTGTGTGACAGACAGAGAGAGACAGAGACAGGGGAAACCTCTTGGTATGAAACACAACCTCAAGCTCCATTCCTGTGCCCTAAGGTGGTGGGTATGAGGGAGCCGGGGGGGGGGGGGGAGCCAGGTGTTCATCACCTTACCAATTCATGAAAAATACCCAAGGCAGAGATTAAGAGTACAATATACTACAATGGACCCATAAGCTCCCTGAGAGCTGTAGGTCCCAGAATTCTCATAGACTTCAGCTGCTCCTGGTATCTTGTCTCAAACGTCTAAAGATTCAAACAGGATTGTTGCAGGCTGCAGACGCATGAATGAGAAAACCTTCCTCTTACAGCTCCTCTGCTTCAGGGCATCATCTCGTTCCTGGAGGCCCTCTCTATGCCACTGGCAGCGCCCGACAGGCAGTTAGCTCCCTTGGCATTGCTGTGCCTGGCGCAGGTGTGTTCTACTCCAAGACACCCCCCCACCCGACAGCCGGGCCTTTGAGGAGCCCCAAGCGTGTTTGTCAGCACTTGCCTGGCACTGCTGCTGAGGCAGGCGCCACACACGCCCCGTGTCTTTGCCCTCGGCGGGAAACCGAGAGCTGGGAACCTGCCATCCTCTCCCCATCTGTTGCTGATGATGCTGGCAGGTTTCTGGCAAGGGGGAGCTGCCCAGAGCAGCAAAAGCAGAACCTGTCTGCCTGCCGAGTGAGCTGGTGGGTGGGTTGCATGTGCGTTTGGAAGGGGGTTTGGAAATAAACCAAGACAGGCAAGCAGCAGGCGAGGACAAAGGAGGACTGAAACGTGCATATTACACCCAAATCCCCTTGGCTCTGAAGAACTGCTTAGGCTGAACTCATATGCAGGGCAGTGGAGCACAGGTCTGCCGGTGAAGAAGGTGGGTCCCTCCTGGGATCAAAGCAGCACAAGGAGAGGCGCTTCCGACTGCCTCAGGAGGACATGGAAGAAGCAGAGAATTCCTAGAGGGATGTAAGAATGTATGTGCTTTCTTGCAGGGGGTGGGGAGGAGGGGAACACAGGAAGCTGCCATTAGTCCACCTGGCTCAGTACTGTCTGCACTGACTTGCAGTGGCTCTCCATGGTTTTAGATTGGATGTTCCCTGCCCTACTGGGAGACACTAGGAATTGAACCAAGAACCTTCTGCATGTAAGGCAGGTGCTCTGCCACTGACCTATGACAAAACAATATGAGGAAAATAGGAAACTGTGTTATACATAGCCAGCTACTACTCTAACCAGTTCAGTATTGACTGTACACTATCTGGCAGAAACTCTCCAGGGTTTCACACAGGAGTCTCTCCCAGCCCTATCTGGAGATGCTGGGGATTGAACCTGGGGCAACCTGAATGTAGAGCAGGTGCTCTGCCACTGAGTTATCGCCCTTCCCCTGGGTCCCAATAAAGCTTCCTGCTACAGAGGCTCAACAGGTGTCCAGACACAGACTCCATGTTTATTGCTCACTGGCTACAGGGCAAAGAGCTGCTATCGGCACATGCGAAAGTTTCACTGAAAACATCAAACTGCTTCTCATACTGGAGGCAGTTCTCACATTCAGCTGCAGGTCACTGAGTGGAGAGATATCAAAGAGACATAACATGTCTGTGTAAATCACTGGTTGTGTTATTTGTGCCTGGGAACAGTCACCCCCACCTCCTTAGTTCAGCTTACCTAAGAGTCCTTGCTGGATTAGCCCAAAGATCTGCCTACTCTGGCCTCCTGTTTCTCAAGATGGCTAGCCAGATGCCTCCGGAAAGCTCACAAGTCAAGTGTCAAGGTAAGCGCCAGCCATGGTTTGCCCCTCCCCCAACCACCAGAGGTTTGTAGTGAGCAAAGCCTCTGTATTTTGCTGCATGTGGCTTGGCTCACTGGTTGGAGTCATCTGGAACAACCAGGTCTCTGCTTAGGGCACATATGCTCAATCCTGGTTTACATCAATTCATCCAGAGAGACTAATGCATGGAAGCGGAGACTGAAGTCTCTGTGGCCTTCCGGCCCTAGCCAAATGCTCCAAATGTCACAGTTGCTTGTTCTCTGTTGGTTTCAAGTGCTTTGGTTTGAATTGTTTTGAAGGGCTCCAAAGAGCTGAGCACTAACAACATCCCCCACCCACCCAGGATGTACTCATGGGTCAGAGAAGCTGCATTCGCTGTAGCAGCCACTAGGAGGCAGCAACCGGCCAGCTGTTGCTCTGCTCACCCACCCATCCTGGTACCCAAGGAGCCAGCTGCTCTGAAGAACCAGGTGACTCTTTTATTCTTCTATCCATCATAAAAGAGGCCCACTCTAGGCTGTGAGTCTCTGAGCCAAGCTAGATGTGATGCCATTCAAACAGTACACAACAGAGTAAATGGATTTTTAAAAAGTAAATTTCAGGCACAGAATGGCGACTCTCTCCTCTGTTTTTGGCCCTGTTCTCAGAATGGAAAATACTGATGCTCCCATTTTGGAACATCTGTCTGTCAAATGCTTCTGGATCAGGAAGGAGCCTGCAAGGAAGCAATAGAGCAGTGGTTCCCAAACTTTTCCCCTCATGGATCATTTGAAATATTGATGAAGGTCTTGGTGGAGCTCTTAATAATTTTTCTGCTTGTAGTAACAATTGTAATGCACTGTGCTAGGTGAATGGTTTTTAATTGTATTTTTACAGACAGGCTGTGGACCGCCTGAATGAAGATCATGCACCAGAGTTTCGTAAACTCCTGGGTCTAGAGAGTCCAACTATAGGAACTGTGCTCCCAATTCACCAGTAGTAGAGTTGCCTTCAAGTTTCATACTGGGACAATTAGCATAGGGACCACACACTACATAAGCTGGGCCTGGGCCTGTGCTCTAGA
This sequence comes from Podarcis erhardii, assembly GCF_964252035.2. NCBI lineage: Eukaryota > Metazoa > Chordata > Lepidosauria > Squamata > Lacertidae > Podarcis > Podarcis erhardii. Next base: position 41,607,353 of record NC_138511.1, read on the forward strand.
CAAGCAGAACCTCACTGGGGCAGCTCCTCCTTACGGAATGCAGGCAGGCAGGCAGCCACACCAGCGCCAGGGGCCCACAAGCACTTTTACAAACCTCCTCATTCAGGTTGTGATGTGGAGGAGAGGAGTACCCTCACATCAACTCCTCCCTGTCCCCAGCCCCCCCAAAAAACCCCTTCACATCTCAGGGTAGGGAGAGCAAGGGAGAAAGTCAGACTTTATTGGCTTCCAGAAGCAACAGTTGGCTACGAAGCCCAACCAAAACTGAAGGTCTTTCCTGGCTCTTTGCAAACAACTCTGCTTTTCAACCTTGACCAGCTTTTAGGCCTCAATAGCACCAAGAACGAAACTAAGTGCAATACCATTTCACACAAGTAATAGCTAAATGAATGGTTTGCAAAAATAAATTGAAAACTGGGGGGCAGGGGACAGAATCTGTATTGGAAGACTGGTATGGGGGGATTTAACCCTTTGCCCCCACAGCTGCAATCCCAAACTAGATCAGAGGTCCTGTGTCTGCTATTAGCATTGGGATAGAAAGTTCCTTGTTGGTCCCTGTTTTAGAATGCTGTGGGGTGAGGGTAAAAGTATTAAAGCCCCCACCTCTCCTCCCCATGCCACAGTCCCAGTCAAGACATACCCTGAATTTACTTTGGGGGGGGGGGCTAACAACGTGTACATCTTGCTTGGCCTTGACACCGCTAAACAGACTGGGCTACTATTTCTTATTTTTAAAAGCGTATGAGGGAGAAATATGTGTACATAGATAGACAGATAAATAGCTCAGGAAGATTTAGGAGAATAAGAAGTGAACAAGGCTTAAGCTGAAGTAAAACCTGGCCTAAGAAGCAGTTTCAAGTGCCAGGAAACATAAAAGTACAAAAAGGCCATCAAAACATGCACAGAGTTCACTTGCCACCCCTCTAAGGACAGTCATCTCCTGAAGTTTGGAATATAGGGCTTCTGGTCTGGAAGGATAGCTTAAAACCAAGGCTTCAACTCCTTCCCCAGATTCTGTTTTTAAATATAGTACTGGGAGAAGGTCTGTGCCACCTGGAGTCCTAAATTCATGCCAAGCCCAGCGCTAACCTAAACCTCTCTTCTGCCTCCCCCCTGCCCGGCTTCATAAAATATGGCAGGTCAGGCTCTCTGGAGCCCTGGCATCTGAAGGATACACCAATTACCTGGCAGCGGCAGCAGGTGTGCAGGGAGATTTATAGTCTCTCGCAAAGAGCAGCAAGGTAAGCGTGCTGCGAGTAGAGGGAGAAGCAGCCCATAAATCAGGGGATGCAGGGAGGGAGGGAGGGAGGGAGGGAGGGAAAGGCGGATGGGAGCTCCTCTCCCTTCCTTGCCCTTACACCAGCAAGGCCAGCTCACTTGAGCCAGTGTGGTGTAGTGGTTAAGAGCGGTAGTCTCATAATCTGGGGAACCGGGTTGTGTCTCTGCTCCCCACAGCAC